>NW_024039448.1:0-366689 GCF_016077235.1 Cyprinodon tularosa | reverse complement strand
CCTAAACCTTTTTTTAAACCCGGGGGACCTGGGGGGAAAGACTGTCGGTGAGCGTGGGCCGTGGCCTCATGGGCAGGTGGAGAAGCGGCCCCGGGGAACATACCTGTGGTCAGTGCGTGCCCGTGCTTTGAGGAGGGGTGTGTGGGGGAATGGGGGATCCAGTTCTTGGTTCCCTTGACCCATGACCCTCACCCTGACCTCCACCCTAACCCAAACCTTACCGGCCAGTGCCGCATACTGGAGCCGGGTCACCTCCGGGGTCGTCCTTTGCGTCCCAGGGCCATGGCTAGGTCCCGTGGTCTAGTACCTGTAGTGTCCTTGAAAGGCTAAACAGCCACCTTAAGCCCTCCCCATGTCACCTAACCTAACCCTAAAAGTTTGGGAAGGTCACGCCTAAACCTAAGACACAGAAAATAAATTTTATTTAACCCAAATGAGTGTAATTTTGAATGTCCAATTAGACCTTTAACCTAAAACATAAAAAAACAAATTTTATTTAACCCAAATGAGTGTAATTTTGAATGTCCAATTAGACCTGTAACCTAAAACACAAAAAAACAAATTTTATTTAAACCAAATGAGTGTAATTTTGAATGTCCAATCAGACCTGTAGTGGGAGGAGCCATAACCCTATAAAAAGAAGGCCTCAGCCTTGGCATTCTTCATTATGCGGTAGTGTTTCAAGGATGTTGGATCAGATAAGGGGGTGCCTAAGCTAAATTAAGAAAGAGAATACCGTGTGTAGGCCTGAGGAAGACACAAAAGATGTCGAAACGTTGCCAGAATGCACACGATGATGAGCCTAAATAAATAGAAAGAAACACAATTGCCTGAAAGTAAGGGAAAGAGAAAGAAAAATACTTACCGCAACAATCTGGAACCTAGAAAAATACTTACCGCAACAATCTGGAACCTAGAAAAATACTTACCATAATGCAGGCTATAAGCCTAATTTTTTGAACCGTGGGACACTGCGGGGAAAGACTGTCGGTGAGCGTGGGCCGTGGCCTCATGGGCAGGTGGAGAAGCGGCCCCGGGGAACATACCTGTGGTCAGTGCGTGCCCGTGCTTTGAGGAGGGGTGTGTGGGGGAATGGGGGATCCAGTTCTTGGTTCCCTTGACCCATGACCCTCACCCTGACCTCCACCCTAACCCAAACCTAACCCTAACACAGGCTGCACAAGAATAAAGGCAACTCAATGCCCTTCTGCCTGCAAAAGATCTTTTTATTTTTTTATTTCTTTATTGTTTCATTTTTTATACAAAAAATAATAAATATATTGTGTATGAAAAAAATAAAAAATAAAAAAACGTGTGATATAATGTATACTTACCTGCATATCCTGTAAAGAATGTAAAAACTGTAAAAATGATATAATGTTTTAATTTTATTTTTTGCACATGTTCAAAGTGTTATATTTAAAACCGTCACAAGAGGGCAGTGTGTTCCTTTTTTCAGCACCCCTCCAGCTGGCGTGTGACGTTTTAATGTCTGGCCAATCACGGCCTTTTATTTTAAGTTTCAACTTGTGGAGTGCATTGTAACCGACGCTTACCAGTTGAGACAGCAAGTAGCCTGATGAAGGTTGATTCTGACCGAAACGTCGCTTTTACTTGCTGTAACTGTCTCTTCTCAGTTTATTAAAGTGCCTAACGGCATAAAAAGAAGTCTAGTTTCCTGCACTCCTTATTTTACTTTTTTTTCTTTGTTGGAAAACAATTTTTCCAGTCAGTTTTTCTGGGTTTTTCCACTTTTTATTTTTTAAAAATCTCCGGAGTAATACCACCGCCCGCCACCAGATGGAGTGGTTCTCTGAACCAGAGGACGGATGGACCACGGTGAGCTACCACCGAGGAAGAAGGCGTGACCGGGGCCCAGTGGACCGGAACCACGGTGGGTTCAGGGCCTACCAACAGGACCGAGATCCGCCGCCCCAGCACTGGAGGCCCAGCTACGCCTCCGTCACCCCGTGGGTATCCCCCCCCCCGCTCCGAGCCCC
Organism: Cyprinodon tularosa; assembly: GCF_016077235.1. Lineage (NCBI taxonomy): Eukaryota > Metazoa > Chordata > Actinopteri > Cyprinodontiformes > Cyprinodontidae > Cyprinodon > Cyprinodon tularosa. The sequence continues at coordinate 364,689 of NW_024039448.1, read as the reverse complement.
CCGAGGGGCCGGCCGGGAGACCCATTGTCTCAGACTGCAGCAGCAAGACATATGGAACAGCAGAATATATTGATCACTATTTATATCCCTTATCAATTATACACCCTAGCTACATTAAAGATACCTATGACTTTATTAATAAAATAAAAAACATCACTATACCTGAGGGCTCCATTCTCTTTACCATGGATGTAGACAGTCTCTACACCAATATTGATATTGGGGAGGGCATTAATGCTGTCAAAAACCTCTTCTTCCGTCACCCTGACAGCAGACGGCCTGACAGGGAGCTAATCCAACTCCTTGAGATCAATCTGAGGAGAAATGATTTTGAGTTCAATGGTCAGTTCTTTCTCCAGATCAAGGGTACAGCTATGGGAAAGAGATTTGCTCCGGCCTACGCTAACATTTTCATGGCCGAATGGGAGGCAGCAGCATTAGATAAATGTCATAAAAAAACGCTCTTCTACTACAGATACTTGGACGACATCTGGGGTGTTTGGACGCACTCGGAGGATGATTTTAAGGACTTTCTCTGCTCTCTAAACACACACAATCCATCCATTACTCTGAAATCCACCACCAGCGTTAAAGCTGTGGACTTCTTGGATACAACCACATATATAGGCCCACAATTCAGCACAACAAATAAATTAGACGTTAAAGTCTACTTCAAGCCCACTGACACACATGCATTATTATTTAAAAGCAGCTTCCATCCTAAACACACCTATTCTGGATTAATAAAATCACAATTACTCAGATTCCATCGCATTTGCACTCAAGAATCAGACTTTTTGGAAGCCACCAGAACCCTTTTCTGAGCCCTAAGGCAGAGGGGTTACAGTAAAAGCTTTCTCCACAAATGCAGAGCGTCCTTCCTTCAGCTTAGACCCCCAGATACCGCTCCGGCCATCCCTCTTATCACCACCTACTCCACCTCGGCAGGTCAGCTGATCCACAATATTAAAAACAACTTCTCTAAATTTCAATCCAGCACCCAAATTCTCAAAAAACATAAGATCATCGCAGCCTACAGAAAAAACAAAAATCTGCAGGACTTCTTGGTGAGAGCCAGGGTTAAACCGCTCCATCCATCCAAGGTCAAAGGTCACAGTGACTTTTTCAAACAGCTTCATTGGATCAGAAACAAATTCAACAACACAGTTTATCAATTAGACTCATCTGGACACCCCAAAACAAAAAACTGTGTTTATTTAATTAGCTGCAAGACCTGTCAGAAGCAATATGTGGGAGAAAACAGCAACTCTATTCTCACCCGCTTCACACAACACAGATATAACATATCCCGAAAAAAAGACACACACACATTGCTGGTTCAACATTTTATTTTGCATGGATGGAAGGCCCTAACTGCCACCATCCTTCAATCCAACAGCACGTGGTCCACAGCCCAACGTAGAAGAGCTGAACGCATCTGGATTTCCAGACTAAGCACTCTGACCCCATCAGGCCTTAATGAGAAGTAGGCCCCTGGGGGGGCTGGCGCAGAGGCGCCTGTGCACAGGGGGATCTGCTGCCTCGGTGGCGGATCCCTCTCCTTTTCAGAATCCCTAACCCTTATTAAAACATTTTAATTCCCAATGCCACGCTAAATTAGGCAAGATACACAAAAAAAAGGCCGGGCAATGGCGTAAATATTGGTAAGCAGAGACAGCAGTTGCTTAGTGACCCCATCACTGACACCTGGTAGGCGTAAACTAGGACATCTCTTAGTAGATGTAATGGTGCGAAAAAAAATCCTTTTAGACCCACGTGATACTGAAGTGGTTAACCACACCGGACCGTATTTATACCACAACACATGCCAGTTTTCAACATGAAGGTGAGCCGTTTAAACACAACACCAATAGCAAAGCAGACAGTGGTACTTTTAATTACTGTTAATAACTGTGTATAGTTTATTAGACGGTTGGTGTTGGGAGCTGGAGAAAATACCATTTTTCTCCAGCAGAGTCCGCCGTGGATCCTCTGGGGGAGCCTCCTGCACAGGTGCAGCTCATCAAGACCATCAGAGGATCCACTACTTAAGTTGTCTTCAGACCTTACCTCAATGCCGCAGTGTTGTTCCAGTTGGTCAGCGCTAAAGCCTTGATCTCAGTGATTTTTCCATGTCCTTAATCCCGAGTCAGATTCTAACGTTTGTCTCTGTGCCTCTAGGTGACTCGTGCTTCCTCCGTGAAAGCTCTGGAAGAGCTAACCTGCCGAGCCGACCCTCCGAGCCAAACCATGAAGATTCTCAGTCAACCTCTAAGCAGCTCTGGGCAAGAGCTAGGAAACCCAAGCCAAGGTCTGTTCTAATAAGACGTGAGACGCTGAAGCAGCTAACGGACTCTGCTACACATCCTTCTCCAGAACCAACAGTGACTCTCCCAAGGAGAACCTCAAGAACTCTCAAGGTACTATCAGAGCACCATTGGAAACCAAAACCCCGTCAACAGTCCTTAACTGTGCTGTCTCTCACGCAGACTCCGGTGAAACCAGATTCCAGGCCCGAACCAGTCATCGGCATATTGTGTGCTTGTGCAAATAAACTTGTTAAACTTTTCATCCTGTGTCCGTCAGTGGTGTTCTGCATCTTTGGGTCTCCATTAGAGAACCGATCATGACAGTTGGTAAAAAATACACTCATATAGAATGTTTCAAACCGCAATAAAGATCTTAAAGAACAATGTATTTAATTTTTTACACTACAACTTGGAATTATGCGTAATCCAGAGCATAGATACGCATCTCCATGAAATGAGTTTTTAACTTTTGGGATGTCTGTACCATGTGGTGGTGCGCTGTCACCAGTGAATTGTGATGTGTGATCATATACTACCGAGAATTGCATTATTGTATCTTCTTGGCCGATAATTGGAACTGTTGCCCTATCCTGAACCTTTTTCAGGTGTTGTACTTCATATGGGCCCCACCCAGATAAGGTTGCTTATGGGCCTATTTTTGTGTCGTTAAGCCATTGGGCCCGGGTGTTATTCAATCCACTCCCAGGTGAAAGTCATCCATGCTGATCAGTCAGCCAAAGGGATATCCCCTTGGCCGAGTAGCCAAGGTGCATGATCAGATGGAGGTATAGTGACAGGACCCACACTGTTACACGCAGATTAAATGCCACCTTAATGGTCAGAGATACCTGTTCATAACAGAAGGGTTGCATATATGTATTTTAATATCTTACACGGTTAATGGACAGAAAGGCAGACCTTTCACTTCTTAATGTTGTTTTGGAATGTTACTAAACCTCCTTTTTGATTATGTTTTTATTTTTATTTTTTTATTTTATATACTCTAATAATCCCAGAGGGAAATCACTTCTCTGCATTTAACCCATCCCCTTGAGGAGCGAGAGTGGCAGTCTGGAGGAGTGGGGTATCAAACTCACAATCTCAAAGCCCAATGCCCTAACCACTAGGCCGCACTCCCCTATGTAATAATAACCATGATGTGACTGTTTTCTACAACATCACACCTATTGTTTAATATTTATCATCCCTTAGTTGATAGAAAGCATGATTAAATTAATTAAATCTGTAAACTTTTATTGGTACTTAAAGAATTTGTACTAATAAAAACTTTATTAGTACAACAATTAGCCCTTTGGAATCTAAGTTGAAAACCTACAATGAAAAAATTGGTGGGAGATGTTTAGCTGTGTCAGTAACACAATATCATACATATGTCTGTTCTTTTATGAGTCATTATGGAAAAGAACTTCATGAAGTTCACCAAATACACTGAAGTGCTCGTTTCCAGCAACACATTGCTACACATTACTGCCACCACAAGGGGGCAGAGATGTATCAGCTTGTAGCAGCATTATTTTTAGGAGCTGAGGTCAACAGCTCATGTGTAACATTTACAATAGGTGCTTCCAGGGTTAGGGTTAGGTTAATTCCTTTTATGATAAACAACAAAGCTGATATAAAGCATAAAGAACCATTCAACGTTTAAGTGCAAATTTCTTTAGAATGATGTAGATGTAATTTTCACAACTTTAAAACTTTTATTGTTAAGGTCAAAAAGACAGTACAATTATTGGTTGTTAAAATATATTTGATTGTACAAAATGAATCAGATATTGCTTGATTTTACTTATAACCATATGAAGAACCTGCAGTGGTCTGGGCTGGGACACGGATAGGTTTGATGAGCTTAAGGACCATGATTTGTTTGGGATCCCAGACGCAGTCCTCCTCCAGGCCACTCTTCGTCATCCCACAGTTGGGCGGTACCCAGGCGGTGTCATATCCATGATCATGCCAGGTCTTCTGCAGAGGGTGTTTCTGGCAATCAATTTTTTTTACTCTTCCTACATTGACCAAAACCACGATGACCACCCTGTCCTCCTCAGGGTGATCAATAGGATAGCGACTTGCTTTCTGCAGGTCTCGGCTGAGGTAGACCCCACGGCCAAGCATCCCATCCTCAGATTGACGGAAACCAGTGGCCCAGATGGCCTGAGCAAACTTTGTGCTGGTTCCATGGTACATGATGTAGGTTTGGCCATCATTCGGGTGCGGGGTAAGCAATCGAGACGCTCCAGCAGGAAGATCAAAGTCGTCTTCAGCCCACCTGAATGTGCTCATGTTGAAGTCAAATTATCTGGAAAGGAAAACGAGAAAAAGAAGCAAAACATTTAAGACTAAAGCTATTCGTGTATTTTATTTACAAATACTATACAATGGTATTCATATTTGCTTATTTTCCAAAGCTCAACCACTGTTTTAATTGCTGCCATACTTTAAGAGGCCTTTCATTTTCTAAAAAGGTGTCAATTAAATGTCACTTAAAATGAATCAACTTTGCCACCCATTGGGGTACATTTGTACATGCATTCAACATTGTGCACTGTTGAAAATATCTGAAAACTTATCAAATCTTTATTGTGAAAAAAAACATGTTGGGTATTCCTACTTTTGTAAAGTAACAGTGAACCTGAAAAACTGATACCACAGACTAGACCAGTTTGCTGTAAAATGTAATTGCAACATCAACACAACAGGATTTGGTAGTTTGTTTGCCCTCTCATTGCTTCTTTCCTGACAACACAACATGCTGACTATTAGATGATTCGTCTAGATACTGGGATATCTCCTAGATTCTGACCAGGGCTTCACTGAATACGATGTCCTAGAAATGTTAAATTGGATTTAGCTGAGGGGAGCCTGGGGCAATATCTGTGGTATCAATTCCTTCATTCTCCAGGAACTGTCTGCATACTGTACTGCTGCCAAATGAATATGCAAGGCAAAGCAAACAGTTTCACAATGGGTCCAATGGAAAAAACATGTAAAAAGGAATGTAATGTAAGTATTGAGGTTCTATCATCCCAAAAAACCTCTTTTTTAAAGTATATGGTGACCACAGCATGTACTTAACGTCATGCTAAATACAAATTTATTTAAAACATTACCCTGTTTTAAATTAATAAAAATAAATGAATAGAATAGGCAACTGTGTAAGAGGACTGTGTTAAAATTTAATTAATTAATTGAACTCTATTGATCTCACATTTAACCCATCCCCTTGGGGAGCAGTGGGCTGCAGTCGTGGGGGCACCCAGGGAGCAATCAGGGGTTAAAGGTCTTGCTCAGGGACCCAGAGTGGCAGTCTGTGTGAGTGGGGCTTGATTTCAAGCTCTATGCCCTAACCACTAGGCCGCCATGCCCCTGTGCTAGGCAGCCACTACCTATACATTTAGGGAAAACAAGATAATTGTTGTAGGGAAAATATCTTGTTTTTATGATCCTTGCATGAAGTACAGCATTTTGAATCCGTTACTTTTCTCCTCCATTGCCATACCTTCGTCAACAAGGTCACTGAGGAGAACAGCTCAGGGGAGGGATTTCCATATTTCCATATGCCTCCTACATGACTCAATAGCTAAATTTGCTGTGTTCCAAATATAATTATATACAGCTTATTTTTTTTAAGTTTTGCAAATATGGATTTGACATTTAATAGTAATATTTAATAAGAATATCCTATTTTTGTTCTGCTGATGGAAAAAATGTCTAAGTCTTACTTAACAAGAATTTGAGATCCAGTGTTTCTCATTCAAGTCATGATTTTATTTTACCTTTATATGGGAGAACAGATGCAGTAATTTCCTAACTGCTCAAGAAGCACATGGAGAGATTCTCACAGATAACATTGACAGTTTTTCATATTGATAGTTTCTAACAACAAGGACTGTGAGATTATTTGTTGAAATAATCTTGGGTCTAAGAGAATCTAGCCTATTACAAAACATATAAAATTGGAAAACATCTTCTGAGGCGTCAGTAAGATAAGACCCGCATTCAGCCTCTGTTAGAGCGAATACCTTTAAACCCTATCAATAAACATTAGGACAACTTTTTACTGTATAAATTATATTTTATCTCTCAGCTTATTAAAAGCTTGCTTCAATTCCAACAAAATCAAACCTTTCAGCAGATTGTCTCTTCTCTTTATGTTACTTGATTATTTGAAAAGGAAATGTCCTGAAAGCTGTACTGAATGAGATTTTGTTTTGTATACATCCTATGTGTACAAAATTACACTAAAGTTTGTCTGTCTGAGTCTACTTGAAAAGTTTTATTGATACATATTTAAAACACCAAAATCAATCATTTATTTTTCTTGTAGAATGTTCACGGTTCATTATTTAACATCTTTTGAACACATTCCCTGTTTAAAGTATGATTCTTTAGAGAAATACTGAAGTTTTTGATCTTGACTTACCTCTGGCTGTGCCCGTCTAAGACTGAGGCCTGAATTTTATCTGCTTCTTTATAAAAACCTGTGGGAGGAAACTCCAAATAAGGATCTATTTAGTTTTACTTTTGTTTCTCCTGTTGCATTTTGAGGTGTGGTCCATCCAACTGTAGGTTTCACTTCTACAAGCAGGTAATTGTATACAATTGGGGGACTTTCTGAATTTTCTTCTTTTTTTCTCTCTTTGTTTCATACTACTAAGATAGATCATATTATTTTTGATGTGTAATTGTAAAGAATTTTATCTGCAATAAAAAAAGACAAATTTTGATTTAAAGACAATCCCATCCAACCATATCTTAAGATATAGTTTAGGTTTCATTTTCTATAAATATTCCATCGTGGGTTGGGCATTGGTTTATTCACATGTAAAACCAAGAGTTTAAAAGGAAGGTTTTAAAAGACTAATGGACTGAATTTCTCACAGACCATAGATCAGATCAAATATTTCCTGATCACCAAAATTATCATAGTTGATAAATGTTCACAAAAAAAGTGTAAATGTACTTTCTTTGAACTGAGAAGTTTACACACACTTTCTGAGTATTTTATCAAACTGTCTTTAAACTGTATATCTCTGGAAAAAAAGGGTGTGGTAATTTACATTTAGTCCAGTAACAGTTGTGTAAATTTTCTTTGAAGTACTTTTAGGTGTAGCTTGATTGCAGCATATTTTATTGGCACTGTAGTAACATAGATAAGTAGTATCACTACTTTTGTGTAGAATGTTTAACTACTCTCACAACCACTGGTAACTTATTCAAATGAAAAAAATACTTTTTTAACAAAAAAATAAATAACCAGATACACAGTTAAAGTGTCAATCCTAGGACAGTTAAAGTCCATTTTCAGTAGATAATGTCTCTGACCATAGGCCTCTTCCTCCTTTGCACTAGTCTGTGGATACTAGATCTGGTGTTGAATCCACCATGCATGGTGAGTAGCTTTGGTTGTTTTACATCAGTGGTCTGAATTTCCTCCTAAGGCTAACTTATTAAAACCGGCATGGTATCGTATAGCAAGGTATAGCTTTCGATTGCCTGGACTTACCATTGAGCTTTTTTTCTTACCATTGAGCTTACCTCTCATCACAGGTATTTGGCTGTTGCTGCCTCCCCTGTGGGCTGTGTGTGGTTGCTATTTGTACGTGGTATTCCAAGGTACTTGTGCCTCCCTTCTACATCTGCTACCCTCCCTTCTGGAGTGCAATCCTCTGTGTGTGGTTTACCTTTCCTCTAATCATTATTCTCCAGTTCAAATCATTTCCAAAGTCCCTGCTGTAGATCCTGGAATTTGTGATCAATATCTTGCTCATGCTAGGTATCAGCTTGATGCCATCCATGTACAGGAAGTGAGTGATAGTGCTCCCATTTGTTGATTATTTGGCTGAGAAAGTACAGGCCTCTGCAGGCTATCTCTATCTTCTGTATCTATAATAGGCTATCTCTGAGCTTCAATCTGCACACACAGAGGGTGTTTTCATCATTGCTTGTGAATTTAACCAGGCTAACTTGAAGACTGTGCTCTGTCATTTTTACCAACATGCGGACTTTGCTACTCAGGTGGAAACATTTTAGATTTAAACTTCTCTAACATCAAAGATGCATTCAGAGCAGCTACCCGCCCCCACCTCGCGTCATCAGATCAACATTCTGTCAAGCTAATTCCTGCATACAGGCCCCAGCAAATCAGGGCAAAACACTGCATGAAAAGTGGGATTTTTGTCAATATGCGGCACTGTAGATTGTCGTGGAAGTTCAGGTTAAAGGCAGTTTACGGTAATTTGCAGGCTTCGCCGAAAACTCCCGTAAATTGTCAGAAATTGACGTGGACTTTCTTAGGCAGTGTTCCCCCCATGCCTCCCCCCCATGGAATTCTAGGGGAGGCTTTAACATGTAAATGAAAAGGCTGTGAGCTATACAAATGCAAATCAGGGTTGCAGGGGGAGTTTTACCCCAAGTGACATTTTTCTAAAAGGTAAGAAAATCTCTGATACAAAGAGATCAGGCTCAGTATAGACTCTTACATTTTAGCTTGAATTGATTTATTTAATTAAAGTATAGAGACCAAAACAGATCTTTAGCTGACAGAGCAATACATTTAGAGCAATAATTATATAAAAAAAATTGCATTTAAGATAAAAAATAAAATGTTGTCTGTCAATAAGCTCAATTCACAATTACTTAAGTGGAAAAGTTTCAAGAAATGAGTCTGGGATGATTCACTTTATAACATGGCGCATTATCCTGCTGGAAGTAGCCATCAGAAGATTGGTACACTGTGGTCATAAGGACATAAGGTCAGCAACAATGCTGAGGTAGGCTGCCTCATTTATTTGATGCTAAATTGGTATTAAGTGGCCCAAAGTGTGGCAATAAATATCCCCCAAATAGATGGTACAATAGATCAGGCTCAGTATGACCTATTTATAGACTCTTACATTTTAGCTTGAATTGATTTATTTAATTAAAGTACGCTAGATTACTGTGTATGCCATTAGCAATGGCAAATGTTTTGTAAAAAAATACACAATATAATTTATTTCAAAAATTAGTTTTAATCAGAATCAGTTGGTAAAATGTGAATCAGAATCAGCAAGGTAAAATGTGCATTCCTTGCACAGCTCCTTGGGATTTTTAAAGCTTGGGAAATCTTTGTTTCCAAATCCAGCTTTAAACTTCTCCACAACAGTGTGTCGGACCTGTCTGATGTGTTCCTTGTTCTTCATGATGCTCTCTGCACTTTAAACAGACCTCTGAGGCGATCACAGAGCAGGTGCATTTATCGGGAGACTTGATTACACACAGGTGGATTCTGTTTAGTATCATTTAGGTCGACATTGGATCATTCAGAGATCTTCACTGAACTTCTGGGGAGAGTTTGCTGCACTGAAAGTAAAAGGGGCCGATTCATTTTGCACACCCCACTCTTCAGTTTTTTATTTGTTAAAAAAGTTAAAAATATCCAACATATTTAATTACACTTCATGATTGGGTAAAACTAGTTGTTGATTCTTCACTAAAAAATGTTTATGTTCGATGCCTGAAATGTGGCAAGAGTTTGAGATTTTCAAGAGAGCAGATTATTTTTGCAGGGCAAACTGTAACTGAGCTGATATCTAAGGAGAGCTCTGACAGGGTTTCACTTAGAAAAAGTCAGCAGCCTCTCCAGAACATATCTCCAAAGCCTGCTATTTTCTGTAACACAAGTTTTGCTACCCACAGTAATTGCTGATAATAAGTCTAAAGACTGTTTTAGAATTTTCATATTTCTTTATGCTATTACTAGTTTTAAATCTGTGGTAAACCATTGTTTTACAGCAACTCCTCTCTCACATTTACAATATTCTGTCAAGAACCGAGGACAGATGGACCCAGTATTCAGGAGAGACAGTCAGTAGGAAAGTTCAAAAGGTTTATTAAAATAAAACAAAAACGAAAGCGGAGCTGTGGCTCGCGGACACTGCAGGTGGGGGGGCGGGGCACCGCCCAATCTCAGACACTCCGGGGGAGAAACACAGGTAAGTGACCACGATCATCTGACAGAAGATTAACTGTGTTGGTCACTTACCTGGTTTAACAGTCCAGACCATGAGTGTCCCCAGTGCTGCAGTCCCAGAGGTGATGGTGGAAGCTGATCCTGGTGAGGGATCCAGAACAGACAGGAACAGGCAGGATCCAGATCAGACAGGAACAGAGACAGGTGGCAGGATCCAGACTTCCATGCAACCACAGGCTTCCAGGAGGGTTCAGAGTCTTACTGGGACCAGAAGCATGACCAGTTGGTCACGCACAGGAGCAGACAGGATCAGGTGCAGACAGGCAGGCACAGTGGAAGACGGTAGCCGAGACAGGACGTGGAACCGGAACTTGAAGCAGACTTTAAACTGGTCTCCACCCAGGAGCCAGGCTTACTTAGATAAAAACTGAACCTCCCCCCAAAATGAGCCAAAAACCCAGAGGACTCCGCAGGGGAGGAACAGTGGACAAGCAGGAGACGAGACAAACACTAAAACCCTCTTTCCACTGGCAGCTAGGATCCAGGACATGAACCAAATAAAAACTGAACAGAAAGACTGACAGAAAGACAAGCAATGATCTGGCACTGAATGCTCAGGCTGAACTGAATATAAACCAAAGGATACAGGTGAGGGGAATAAATTATAATTGAGGCAGGGAAGGAAGAGGGCAGGTGATAGGAATAACTAATTAGGGGAGAGCAAACAGGCCAGATCATGACATATTGCATCTTCTAATATGTTTCCTTAAAGACTGTTTAGGACAGGAAGCTACAAAAAGTTAAATGACCATAAACTCAATGTAAACCCCTAGCTATTATTTTATGTTTATTTTATTTATTTGTTTATTTATTTATATGTTTGTTTCCCTTGTTTTATTTTTATTTATTTTTTACATTATATGTCTCATTTTTTTAAGTTATAATGTCACCAACTGCTTTGTATCTTTGTTTGATGTTTGAATTACTCTATATCGTTACACGGAATTGCCAATAAAGCAACAAAAAAAACAAACATGATAGATGCAGCTGTTCTTGCAAGTCCTTCCATATAACAATGACCTCGTATGTGATTGGAGGAGCTATACTCAGAAGAACTTTATCTCCAGTTCCTTTGTTTGGATTTTGCTGGTACGTGATCCATGGCTGGACGACGTCCCCCGTTCAACTCGCCTTCAACTCCTCTTGGACGCGATGGGGACTCTGCAGTCGAACAACTGTGCTGGACAGACGAACTCAAAGAAGAGATGCTAGCGGTAAATATATGTTTGATTACTGCCTGCTAAGCTAAAAGCAGCCTAGCCTAAAGCTCTGGCTAATAGCAGCCTAGCCTAAAGCTATTGCGAATAGCAGCCTAGACTAAAGCTACGGCTAATAGCAGCCTAGCCTAAAGCTACGGCTAATAGTAGCCTTGCAAGAACAAGCTTTATTTAAGTGTATTTTTTGTGATTCACAGGAAGCAGTACGCCATCTTCACAACTCGGAGACAAATTGCAGGCGCTATGAACCGGAGCAAGGGTAAGAGTTAAAGAATATGATTACATTCTGTGGTAAAAGGAAATGGATACGGATGGATACCGATCATAACTGTATATTTTGTTTTCACAGACTAATCTCGCCTCATAATGAGGCGGTGACCTCCTATTATTCATACCACTCTCATTTAATTGTTTTCCAGCTGCCTGTAAGACGTATTATGAGACGGTACGCAGGAGCTTCAGATATACGCAGCCTGAGATCACGTTGTGCGCGGAATCTGCCAAGCATTCAGAAAAGAAAGGGAGTAAGACTTTATTTGGTGACTATTTTTCAGGTGCATTGATAGATGCGTTGTGTCCATACGCAGTGCATCCCATCGCATAGTGCTGATTCATTGTTTTTTTGTTTTTTTTTTTACAACTGCTGGAATCGAGGCAGAGTGTGCTAGCTGATGAGGAAGTGGAACTCTGGAATGGCCGCCGCCATTTCGTAGGCCGGATCTCTCTGAACTCTGTGTTAAGCTGCAGTCCCGGTTAGAAGCGATGCTGAAGTACAGGGCCACGCACAGTAGGCGTCTGCACATCGGACCTGCCTCGAAGGGAATGCTGCCAGTTACCTCCAACCCCGAGGAAGCAAACGGACCGTTCACGGACTTGTAATTTTTGGATACGCGTTGTATATTGTTGTGTGTGTGTGTGTGTGTTTTAATAAAGCTCTTTCTTTGCATAAACAACTTCCTGGCAAATGTTCATTTCCTGTATAAATTCATTCATGTCCTTGATGGTAGCCTAATAATTGTGTAGTAGTGTAGGATAACATAAATACACAGCATATGAATGAATAAATATATGAATGAATAAATAAATATATATATATATATATATATATATATATATATATATATATATATATATATATATATGTAAATTTATATGTAAATATATATATATGCCAACTAATCACAAGCGACTTTACTTGTTTAAAAAGAAGTGGTTCCGTCCAATACTCGGTAAGAAAATTAAAGCCTGGCGTGGCCACGTGTGGTTTTGCTGCCAATCACGAGCGATTTTACTTGTTTGAGAATAGTGGTTTCAGCCAATACTGAGTAGGTTATTCAAACCAGACCTGGCCAGCCGCGCGGATTTGCTGCATTCATATGCTAATTAGGGCCATTAGTACAGCTGATCGCTCTCCACATACGTCAGAGTCCGTTCCCGACAATTTGTGGCACTGACAAACGGGGACAAGCGCGGGTTGCAAATTGTCGGAAACTGACGAAAATCAGGGAGATCTGCGGGAGTTTACGGGGACAAAAATCTCACTTTTCATGCAGTGTCTGGCACAGATGACTGGTCTGAAGGCTGGTTAAATAGAGACTAAAGCCGGTGGATCAGATAAGCGGGTAAAGTAAACTGGACGGAACTAAGCAGATGTGTGAAATGAGTAATTAGACCATGAATCAGTGCCAAGATCATGACAGACACCTCTTCAAGAGCGATTATTCTCACCTGAAAAGGTCAGGTGGAAAACTTTTGGCTTCCAACATTGACTAATCCTTTAACAATGTACATGTTGTTAACAAAAAATTGATAAAATATTTCCCTGATGATAAATGTTACTCAGCCGAGGCCTTGAATAAGTAACAACAAAATAAACACAAGATAAGAAAAACCAAAATGGTTGATAAGGTAAAGGCAAAATAAGGGTCACATTCATCAATGCTTTGCAGTGCAATCACCGTCTCCCCATGGAACCTGACAAAGCAGCAGGCAGTTGCAACAGAACAATCAACTCCTCTCTAACTGAGCCCCCACAAGCCTTCAAGAGCGCTGTCTTTTGTATCCAGCCCAACACTACTGTTGAATCTGCCCCCTAAAAATTAAAACTCAAGCCCTCCCCATTCAACCCCAAACCCCCTCCTCACCTCGTCTTTGCAGCTAAAAACTACCTCAAAGCTGAAAAGGTATGACTCTGTCTCCTCCATATATAAGGAAATATGGCATCTTAGCCAATCAGGACCTTCAAATCACTTTCTTGCGACATACTTGGGGTTCCAGTGGTAACTTTATCAGAACTGATCCTCTCCAGTAAAAGCTGAGACCCCATAAGTAAGATGCATGTAAAATCTCAGTTTTAATACATGGCAGAAAGACAGTACTAAAAGGACAAATAGTAATAAACCATCCAACTTGAAAACTATAAAATGTGGAGCTCAGCCAGCTAAAGACATAATATTAACCAAGGTATTTACACTAGTTTTACCTAATATAAAATATCTTTCAGTAAAATCTTTTAAATTAACCACCTAACATCAAGGGGCTAATCAAACTATAGAAGAATTCAGCAAGGCTGGCAGTACTGTACAAGGTGGCAGTACTGTATGATGATCATGTCAAACATTTAGGTATTTTCTGAAATCCAAATTAGTTTTCAGAAAAATCCTGAACCATAAAAAAAAAAAAAAAAAACTTCTGCTCTCAGTATTCAGCAGTATGACTGCATTAGGTAGCACCTGGAACATTCCTTATGGGGGCCACTCCTCATAACATTTCCAACCCTTAACGACCTTATATTTCAATGTCTGCTGGATGATTCTGTGAAAATAAACAGCTATGATTTCAATACTTTTCATTTAAAACTCTGATATTATCATACTATGATAATAATAACAGGACATTTTTTAAGAAGGGAAACAGGTACATGTCTAGGTGGAAACATATATAGCAGGGACAGGGGAAAATGAAGTTCATACTAGACAGGAAAGCTTATAAAAAGGATAAAGAAGGATTAAAGCTTTTAAGTTCATATTTCTTTATTGTAATGTTATTTTGATTCTTTGAATTATTATTCAGAAACAGTTTTAAGTTCAAGATCAGTGTCACGACTTTGAAACATTTATTTCTTAGGTCCAAATGGCAAACTTTACCAAATAATTTCTTGTTAAAACCTATTAGAATATAATTGATTGTACAACATGAACCAGATATTGCTTGTTTTTACTTGTAAGAACCCGAGTTCTGGCCTGAAACAGGAGTTGGTTTAATGACTCGAATGACGTTGATTCGCTTGGGATCCCAAACGCAATTCTCCTCCCGGCCACTCTTCACCATCCCACAGTTGGGCGGTACCCAGGCAGTGTCGTATCCATGATCATGCCAGGTCAGCCGCATAGGGTGACCCTGGCAATCAATTTTTTTTACCTTCCCTACATTGACCTTAACCTTGAGGACTGCCTTTTCCTCATCTGGATAAGGAGGATCCCGGATGGGATAGCCACTTGCTTTCTGCAGGTCTCTGCTGAGGTAGACACCAGGACCAAGCATCCCATCTTCAGATTGGCGGAAACCGTTGTCTTGTATGGCCTTTGCATTATCCTTGGTGGTGCCATGATACATTATGTAGGTTCGATTGTTATCCGGTTGGTGGGTTTCCAATCGTTGTGCTCCAGCAGGTGGATCAAAATCATCTTCAATCCACTGAAACCGGCTCATGTTGTCAGAATTCCTGCAAGAAAGAATTTGAGGCTAAATTTACTCATTCATTATATTGTCAAAGGGATGCCAAAAATATTTTATAGGGATGAGGGTTCCAGAGATTTCTGTTCCTAAATGCATAACCAAGAAAATTTTAAGATGAATGATTAATCTTTAGTTATCTATTAGCACAGCATGATAGAGATGTGTGTTTATGAATTTGTTTATTTAAACTAAGACCATATGTATGTTTTGTGATTAATTTGTTAGCCACGGCTTAGCCCTAGAGCATCCATTTATCTTTTAAACAGGTTTCATTTTATGACCCCAAAGGGCTAAAATGCATTTTGAAGCCATCCTCGGTTCTCTTTTATTTCCACACCTTCAGTCAACAAGGCCAGGGAGGAAAACAGGTTAGAGAAGGGATATACAGAATCATTAATCATCTCACTGTGTGGCTCAGTAGCTTTGTTTTGTTTTTTATAAAAATATAATTAAATAAAAACTAACAAATATAAAAAACATTTTTTTAATCAATTCTTTTTTTCAGAGTTTAATCTGATTTTTTCAAAGGTGGGAGGAAAGTTTTTATTAAACTTGTTTAATAACTGTACTGATAATGTCTTTTAGAACATACTGCAAAGTTTAATCGGATTTGTTTATCAATTTTAACACAAAAGTCATAAATTATGGCAGATTATTACTTCTTTAAATTCATAAAAAAAGTTTCAACTCTACACAAACATAAGTCTTTCATTTAAGTTCATCGTTCATTTTAAACACACCTGTTGATTACCTTTCCTTTTAAATTGACATTTTGTTTCTATAAATATAAATTAAATTAGTGTCTTCCTGACTTACCACTGGCCGCGTCTGTCTCAGAGTGTAGTCTTAATCCTGTCCTGCTTTTTTATAAAGCAGGACAGGAGGAAGCTCCAAACAAGTATTTCTTTTGTTTCACTTTTGTTTCTCCCGTTGCCTACGTTTCAGGTGTGGTCCACTTAGCTGTAACTTTCAGCTCTATACTTTTAGAGCCATGCAGACTTGAAGACTTGCAGACTTGCATGCAGGTTTTAAATTTTCATAGGTTCTAATAACTACTGCTTCAAATCTTTCTGATGTGAAGCAGTAGTTATTCTGAAGAATAAATAAATAAATAAATAAAAACTTGTTAGCAAATCCTGCCCAACTAGATTTCCGGTATATTTAAGTTTCATTTTCTGTGAATCATTCCAAAGGCCAGCCCACAAATCTCTCCCTCACAGTTAAGGGCCTGGGGCTCCTGAGATTGTGGATATGTATAGAAGCCTGTGTGAGAATGTTTGACTTTTCATGATTCTTTATCATGACTGTCTTATTTATGATGGGAGCATGTTGTATCATGTAAATTAGTTGATCTCATTCATTTTTCATGTCTGTGTCTGATGACCATTTATATTTATTTATTTGTTTGCCACTGTCTGTGTTTAGACTCGAGTTACAGTTAATATCAAAAGTTTACATTACATATACTGTATAAAATGATTAATACACTTTTTTACTACTGTATGACTATAAATCATATTAGAAATTTCCTTTTATGGGTCAGTTAGAATTAACAAAGGTATTTTGTTTGCTAAAATGTCCTAAAACTAATTATTTTTCTTTCAAGATGTTTACGAACATTTTCTGAGCATTTTCTAGCCCTGCTTTTAGATTTGCATGGTGATAGCTAGCCTGATAAATCAGACTAAATGTGAGATTAAATGTGTAATTTAGTCTGGTCCAGATGAATCAGACATCGGAAGATTGTTGATAAAAACAACCCGTTGTTTTTCAAACCATGTCTGTGCCAACACTCTGAGCAATGAGCGCTCGGCAAAGAACTCATGCTCTTCCTCAACACTGAAGTCCTCAGACATTTTTCTTTCGTTGTTTCTTTCTTTGCACAGGTAAACAGCACATTTCTTCTTCTACGCTTGCATTATCGGCAGAGCAGACGCTGAATGCGCACTTTCATCTGGTTTGGTCTGCCACGGTTTCCGTAGACTCGTGAACGCGCTTTTAGGAAATCCTATACACTACTGTTTATGCTCTAAAAACATTCTAAATGACTTCGTTTCGAGTAAATTCTGGATGCTACCCACTCAGGACACTTGGAATACATTGGACGAGCAGTATGGAGGAATATTGACACGTTTTTTGTGGACTTTTATGGACCTTTCTGCCTCGGGCGCCATAGACCTCCATTATTTGAATGTCAGCAGACAGCAAGAAGCCTCCCAGATCTCCAGATGCATTTGAGATATCAAAAAAGTACTCCAGAGTGTTGTTCAGCATGGGGATGAGTAGAAAATGAAGGCTAATCATGTTTTGGGTGTACTATTCCTTTAAGGCTGATGACCACCATTTCCTACTCATCGAGATCAGTAGGATAGCAACTTGCTTTCTGTTGGTATTGGCTGAGGTAGATCCTAAGGTAAAGCCTGCAATCTTTAGGCTGACTTAAAATTAAAATTTCAGCCTAAATCTATCCATGTATTCTGTTGCCAAAAGCATTAACACAAAGGTATTTATAAGTTTATTTCATTCATTTAAAATAAAACCAGTTTTTATTATTGGCATATTTTAGGATAATGTTTTTCTGTTTTTAAAAAGGTTTCAATTAAAAACAAAAATTTCAACAAAAATAAACAACTTGCCTAATTTACCACAGACTCTGGGGTAGATTTGTGCATGGAATTAACACTGTACACTGCTAAAATCTCTAAAAACTCATCAGATCTTAATTCTAAAAGAAAAAACCAAACAAAAATAAACAATGGTGGTTAATCATACTCCCGTGCAATAGATAATAAGTTAGGGAACAAATTAATTGAAAGAAAATCAATGAATATCAAGTTACTTTTATTTCTTTATTCCTTATGGAATAAAGAAATAAAAGTAAAAATATTTCATTGAAAATGACCTTTAAACAAAAAACCTAAATAAAAGATCTTAAAACTTCAAATAGATCAAATAAAATCCCCTCAAAATGCCACACAGAGCGCAGGCCTGTATTCTTAGAGAAAAGCTATGTGGCTTCATTATACTGTATCTAATTGGTATTTTGGTTAAATTACCAATATAATGATCAAAAACTGATCCAGCCACTGGTTTTGTTTGTATTATTAGTTTTCATTACTATTACATTTTAAGAAAATGTTAGTGGTGACAGTGGCTTCGGTTGTAGGAGTAGTTCTTCAAACAAGAGGTTATTGGTTCTAAACCTGGTCTTAGCCTTTGAAAGTTGTTGTACTACCTGAGCAGTATTTTGGTCCAGCGACCAATTGCTAATGATTGCAATATAGATTGGTTAAATATGTTACCAAATTAGATTGGTTGGTTTAACCAAAAGATTATTGGATACATAACTTCCAACAAGATTAAAACCAAAAACTGTAAAAAATATTTTTTTAAATAAAAATAACTAAAACGTTTCAGTTTGCTCATCATTGCCGAAGTTGCACAAGCTCTTTCAATATTTGCTTTAGCTTGTCACTAAAATTACAAAAAAAACAACACCTTAGAAAATATTTTATTATACATATCAATAATAAACAATTTCAAAGGGACTTAAATAAAAAAAAATTGCAAACATCAGATTATATTGCAAAATATAGTAACAGCAAGGCAGAATTGGTCAGGATCAGGCATTCACAATAACAAACACACTAGAGAACTCTCATCGAAGGCTCAAATAATCTTGCACTGGTGTCTGGGAGCAAGCACATTAAATAAAGGTTGGTGGATAAGATGAACAGTGATTAGAAACTGGAGCTAGAAACCTGAGCTATGCAGGTGA
Source organism: Cyprinodon tularosa (assembly GCF_016077235.1). NCBI lineage: Eukaryota > Metazoa > Chordata > Actinopteri > Cyprinodontiformes > Cyprinodontidae > Cyprinodon > Cyprinodon tularosa. The sequence continues at coordinate 345,615 of NW_024039448.1, read as the reverse complement.
TTTGAATGAACCATTAAGCCAGTCATCAGTGCCAAGATCATGACAAATTTTCAACTGAAATATTTTATCTAATCATAAAAAGAAAACACTTTCCACTTTAACAGTTGAAAAAAAAAGAAAAAAGGGTTCTGACTTGGCTAAGCTCCTAATCCAATCTCAACCATCTTAAATTTAATACTAATAAAGGATCTTGCCTAAGGAACCACACTGGCAGCTCGAATCCCCACTGAGGGGCATGAGCTGCCAGTGTGGTTTGGCAATATCATGGGCGTAGGTTTGCATAGGGACCATAGGGACATGTCCCTACCAAAATTTTGAACCGACCTAATTGTCCCGACCAATAATTGGATGTGAGCAACATGTTTATAATTTACAGCAGTAGTTGTTGCAGCAGTGGCTTCTTTTCCTCTCGCAGCTCCTCTGCCTGGTCTCTCCTGTCCCTTTCATGTAGCAGCGCATGGAACTGTGCTGTGCTGTTTAACTCAACTGTCATTGGTTGTTCTGCCTTAAGTTCCGCCTTCTCTCTCTCTGATTGGCTGTTTTCTAGTCCGCGTGTGCTTGGAGCACAACATTGAAAATTTATTCACACTAGAATGCAGCGGTTACTACAATTAATATTAGGCTACAAAACTAGCCCCAATAAAAAAAATGAATATCATGTACACTAAAAAACAAAAACCTTTTTTTTCTTTTATAAAACGAAATATTCTGAGTCAGCCAGGAGTTCTGAAGACACAAAATGGGCAAATAAAGGCTGTAAGCCATCAACATTTCTGATTCTTAGCCACAGCCAACTAAAAAAGAAAATGTGAGGGTTTCCTTTTTACCGATATTAAGTTGATATTACTGTTTTCATTTTTTTGTTTTTATTTTTACAATTTTGATATAATAACTGATCTAAGTGGGTTGCTCTGTGGGGAAAGGCACATTTTACATTTATATTACTGTATGTTTTAAAGTCTCTATACTCCAGTTAATGATGAATCACTCACTAAATTAGTTGACGATTATTGAAATAATCAATTAATATGATTCATTTTTTTTCAGCCCCAGATGAAATGCATAAAATGGGCTACACAGAGTAACTACAGCCCAGATGTTCAACTTTTATAGTGAAGTTAATATTTTAATGAATGTATTATTTTACTTGATACAGAGAGAGCATAGTAGGTAAAATATAAGAGTGGGGTTTAACTCTGCATAATTCTACATCTTCAAAAGAAAATACTGTATTTACCTTCTCTATTAGTCATTCCAATGAAACCATTTACAAAGTGGAAAACAGTCCTAATTCCACATTCATCAGAGCTGGTGACACTTCAAACATTGATAAACAGCATCTAATGAGTGTAGTGCTTAAATTTTTTTTTTATGTAGCAAAATGATGCTTTTCTCTTTTAACAATGAATTCCTCTTATCAGTACGGATGCTCACATCGAGCATAAAAAAGGGCATGCATATTGCATAGCACCAATGACACCAGACCAATAGTGTCCCTACCAAAGTTCAAATCAGACCTACGCCCTTGGGCAATATCCTTCATACAAATGCATACCTCATTGTAATATTGTGTCTAATCTGTAAGATGTTTTGGTTAAAAGTGTCTGCTTAATGGATAAGAATTAAAAATTAATACAAATGAGCAAAAAAGTATCTAGATGTGCAAAGCTGGAGGAGACCTTATTCCGAGGGCTTGCATCTTTAACGGCTGTAAAAGATGGTTGGAACAGCTGCACTTTCATTACTTTTCAGATTTTTATGTGGAAGAACATCATCTTCCTTCCATTTAAAAATAATACACTGCTAAATATTAATCTATTAAAGCAATCCTAAATAAATTTATAAGGGTTTTATAATTTTAATGACAAAACAATCAGCTGGTTAACAATTTCAAAAGATACTGCATGTATATACGTGTAATGTTTATAGGAACGTAAATAGGATTTTACAAAAGTGCACAATAAATGGAATATGACATGTTATATAACTATTTCCCATGTGATAATCTTTGTCCACATTTATCAGCGTATGACTCACTCAAAGAATTTTGTTATCTGTAGGATTTATGTATTTGTAGTCTGTTGTTATCCTGAACACAAATGCTGCTGCCAAAACATAAAGAAAATCAGATCGATAATTTTTTCAATGCTGCTGCTGGAGGTTTGCTCCTGCTAAAAGATAGTTTCCTACTCCATTTTTCTGTGATTATTATGGGATTCCTAAAGGACCTATGACCAGCAAGTTATTGTGGCTAAGAATGAGTTATTTAATGATTAAGCAACAGTAGAACCTACAGGGAGACTTTTTTTCCCTACTGTATCCCATGCATCCAATCATCCATCATGACCTGAAAAGAAAAAAGAAACTGAAAAACTGCACAACAGTTTAATATTAAGAAATCAACTGTTCTCTCGTGATGACGAGATAATTATCTTGTTATCTTGAGAAAACAATTAAACATGTAATAAGGGCTCTTTTACCAGATAAAGAAAAGGCAAATAAGTTCCTCATGTTGTTTTTCTTGTAGCAATTGTGCTTTAACTTAAACTTTTTCGAAGTTAGAGCACAATCAATATTTTTTTACTTACTGTTATTATTAGAAAAGGCTAGTGTCAATCATGGTCATGAAGTTGATGCGGAGGGACGGGATAAAGTTTGGAGGGGTTGGACGAGGAGACAGATGAAAAGAATTGGGATAAAGAGGAGGAGAAGATTATAGAAGATAAGGAGGGAGAAAAGAAGCACTAAAGTGTCACAGAAACCTTACAATAGTACCAGATAGATGTTTGGTGTGCAGAACTAGTTTGGCAGAGTTGTTAGAAAGAATTATTATCTCTTTATATCTGATATCTGAGAACCTTTGGCTTTTTGACATCTAAAAACATCTTTGACATCTTTTTAACATCTAGCTTGTGTTTCAGGATATAGCCTTGTGTTTTGCTTTTATCTTTATGATGAGTTACTGGAAACTTCTAAAGGTCTAATCTTATCATCGGAATTACTGGCAGAAGTGAAAGCTTACTGGGACACACCTATGGTAAACACCAGACAAAAGGAGTGAAAAAAATAGGCCGATATTCACAGTTTATAAGAAGCAGAATATGATTCAGGCTGCATTCTGATGTGGACACAGCCAGAGGTAAGTCAGAAGAACACATACTTGATTATTATTTTTTTAATCTTAAATTTGAACAGGAAATGTGATCAACCTGTTTAAAATAAACAGTGAACCTTTTGGGTGAAAAAAACCCAAAAACAAAACAACAAAAAACAGGTTAATCTTAGTATTTCAAGGATGTAAGGGTTCAACCTCCCAACTTCCTTGAATGAAAATCAGTTAGAATCTGCAGCCAAATTTTGGTAATCAATTAGCTCTGAAACCTAGACCAAATTCATGCTTGATAAAGGTGTATTTAGATTTACTATTTTCTGAAATAAGAAACTAAAGCTATTAAACCCTGTACGAGGCATATGTGACAATATTTTGATTGGGCAGAGTCCAATGGCATTGGGTAACTGGTACTGGGCATCTATTCCCTCCTCTGTTTATCTAGTGGGCCTTGTTGACTAAAGGCATGAGGAACATCAGCCCAGCACAGGGTTAAAAAACCAGGACATCATGACAGGATACCAACTTGGACATTCAATTTTGTGCCTTTAATTAATAGCTAATTTACACTACACCCTAAAATTAACTGCAAGCTAGTGTTTAAGACTGGGGTGATGGAAGAGTATTTGTTTGCTTTAGGAAGAGACCTGGCTGCTCTGAATGGCTTTCAAACATTAACCTGATTATCTGTCCACGGTTATTAAAAAAAAAATCTGAACATGGTGTCAAGTCAATGCACGAAAGTGGTTGCTAGTACTGCTTGGGAGATGATTTTTTTCATATATTAGAAATATTGATTTAATGAAAAAAATGAGAGTTTGATCTGGGTCTATTTTCACAATGATCTTAAAGTCCTCTCAGATTCAGATAGCTCCCATCTTAACTAAAAATGACTTGCTAAGGAGACCTTGATAATGATTGATACAGATAGCTGCTGATAGCAACTCCAAGCAAGGAAGTGACATCCTTTTGTAGCTTACTGAGGAGGTGTGGTTGATTGTGTTGCTAGATGTGACACTGATTTTTTTATAGCAAGAAGACAGATACATGAATACAGCAAATAAATTCCACAATTACGTTCTAAGTAATCCATGAAGAAATATTAAATTATTATGAATTGAGAAAGGGATTAACGAATTGAACGGGGGTGCCTATTTGAGTCAGCGGGGGAGCTGGCTCCCTAGGAGTGCAGTAAGCACCCCAGTAGGGCATTGTCTGGGGGGTGGGGGTCAAGGGCACCGGGGGGGGGTTGGAGGGGAGCTTATTTTTTTTCAGGTTGGGGTCTGAACTGCTCCCTCTCCCAAGCATATCTCAAGTCTTCGCTAAGTGCGGAGCCCATTCCCCCCGTCCTGCTCTCCCCCCGCTGGCTGGCGTGGGGGCTCACCAGTGCACTGGAGGAGCTTGGGGTTTGGGGGTGGATGCCCGGGTGGCTACTGGCTTATTCCTGGCAGCTTCTCCATAGCCCGGCTGGGGCTCCCATTGGGGGGTGGGGCGCCCTTGGAGCCTCGGATCCCTGAGGCCCATGGCCAGATTTACTTCGGGCTGGCTGGCTCTTCACCGCTGCTGCCGGGGTCTCCGGCATTGCGGTGGCTGGGGGACTTCCTTGGGGCTGTCTCTCCTCCTCCCTTGGTGGGGGTCAGATTTCCTGGGTTGGCCCATCCTTGGCGCCTTCGCTCTTGGGGTCCCTTTGGGCATCTGGGGCTTTGGGTCTCCAAGCGCTGGACTTGGTGCTCTGGGGGGGCACCTCTTTGGCTCTTTACAACCAATATTAAGCATTTTTTCTTTGGATAAACTTTACATGCACAAGTGCACTCTCACAAACAACTACATTTGCTTGGTCCCAGGTACTTAGAGATTCACTTCCACACAGAAAGTCCATATTCTTATCTTCAGGTAACACAGAATACATGTCAGATTAAATCATACTACTCATATTTCAGCGATAGTATCTAGATGTTACTTTATTGTATATCTTGTACCATGTCCATTGGTTGTGCTGTTCTTTTTACATCTCTTTGCAGTTGATGAAGCAGACAAATTTTTTTTTTCCGTTATCTCCCTTTTATCTCCTCTTTCTTTCATCTTTTCTCCTTTTTTCTGTTTTTTCTTTCCTGTTCTATTTACATTGCAGTGTCCATTTAAACTGTAAAATTCCCTGTATAATTAAAATAAAGCAATTTATGTGCCTAAATCAAGCGGAACACTATGGCAATAGCCGTATTGCTCCACTTGTGAAAATAAAATCTGTTGGACTCTTTTTGGCATCAAGACAATTATTCATATTACCACATCGCCAGACAGGACACTACTAAATGAAAAAAAAGGGATTAGGAAATTTTTTGCATGATTACATTTTTTAACTGGATTGTCACATAGCATTAAAGACTTTGAATGCGTGTTAGTTCTACACTCTTGTTTGCTACCAAAACTATTGACTTCACTACTTTGTCTGTTCTATATTTATACAGAGTCTTCTGTTAGCCTTTTACTATGATCGCCGAAAGTTCTATTTGGTAACAAGACAAGCATAAAATGAAGAATAAAGGTGGAGAAAACCAGATCTGGATGGAGGAGCAGAGTTTCTGTCCACACAGCTTTGGGAGAAAAATACAGTATTGTCAAAAGGTAAATTGGTGCCATGATCATGGTGCAGAGTTATCTTTTGCCACAATCTGCTTAAAAGGTTAGCCCACTTAAAAGTCCTCATTAGCACTCCTATTATTTTTTCCCTTTAGGAGCTCCCTTAAGGCTTAACGTGCCTTGTGAATAACATATCTCATAGGACATATCTTATCAAGGTAAATTGTAAGAAAGACCTTTTTTTCATAAAATTGTATTTTAGTCCTAGGATTATTTGTGAATACTGGCCCAGATGTCTTAGAAGCCAAATGTAACTCCTGTAGGTGACAAGAAACTATTTTTTATTTTCTTATCTTCTCATACAAATGTTTAAACTCCTCTTTTGCAGGGATTCTGACACAAACATGTCAATACAACAAGTGGTGCAAATAAATAATGTTTCTGTAACATATCAATTCACTACCCCAGGACTTGTAAACCGAACGTACATCATGTATCATGGCACCACCCGGGCAAATGCTCAGAGCATCGCTTCCACAGGTTTCCGTCAATCTGCAGATGGCATGCTTGGTCCTGGGGTCTACCTCACCAGAAGCCTGGAGAAAGCAAGACGCTATCCTATTAATCATCCTGAGTGGGACAAGGTTGTTATCCAGGTCCAGGTCAATGTGGGGAGAGTGAAAGCCATCAGACGCAAAAATCACCCTTTGCAGAAAACCTGGCATCAACATGGATATGACACTGCCTGGGTGCCACCCCGTTGTGGGATGGTGCGAAGTGGTGACGAGGAGGACTGTGTCTGGGATCCTCGTCGAATCCAGATCCTTCAGTACATTTACCCCACTGCTGTTCCCACGCCTACATATGTTCAAATGTAAATACAAGCAGTGATTGGCTCTTTTTTTTAAATCATATGTATTGATATACTCGGATTAAATTTAATTTTGTCATCTTGACCTGACCCTTTAAAGTTCCAACTAATCTTAAATTTAAATTTGTCAGTCTGGGACATCACTAATCATTAAGACCAAAAAGTGTAGTTCAGAGATAATTTAAAGAATGTAAAATACAATATAATAAGAAATATATGAAAACATAGATTTAAAGCTATAAAACTGGAATCTTCTTGATTTGGTTCAGCCTTGGTAATATACATCCTTTAATCCCTAACCCTTTGAATTCTCAGTTTTTTAGTGGGATTAAGTTTGAAACAAAAAAAAGAAAAAAAGAAAAATCAAAATCATATCTGTTGTTGCCAACAGAGAATTACGACAGGGATCATTTACATATGGGCAAATAAGGGTTGTAAATTTGTTTAAAATAGGCCCAGGAAATTATGTTTTATCTACAAGGAGTGTGTTGATTTCCTGTGTTAATTAAAATTGAGCTCCATTACAAGGAGAAAAAAAACAACTAAATTGACTAAACTTAAGTTGAAAAACTCTAATGTTAGGCCATAATCTATGATATTATTTTTGGACATTGAGAACCAATGTCCATGCTGATATTAGCATGATCATTGGGGTAGGAGCATGCATGTTTTCCCTGCTGTTAGACTCTGCTACTTCTACAACCATCACCCAGCACACAAACTTTTTAAGACACGCCCACGGGATATGCAATTCTACCCTCCCACGGTATTTAAGGAGAAAACATCCAACTCATATGAATTCTGTCTTTTTCCATGAGACTCTTGAGAAATATATTGGTAGACTGATCAAAGGGTAATTGGATCTGATGGCTAAGTTCAAAAGCAAATTAATGCAAAATGAATGATTTCTCTCTGAGTTTCAGGAACTTTTAGATGCTTGACGATACTGTAAGTGGGGAGCACAAACAAATTCTACGCTTAACTGTGGATCATTGCTTCCTTTTTTTTTTTATTATGGTTCTCGAATATGTGTTTTTCTTTTCCTTCTTCTGTAAGTACATAGTAGCTGTAGTAGGAAAAGGTATTCAACTTTACAATCCAGTTAAATAAAGGCAATAGATGGCAATTCACTCAGTCGGCACTTTATTTTCTTTGCAAAGAAAATGAGGACAAGATGGCATAAGGTCCAGCCCTGCTCTGGCTAGGCAAAGTGTATTTCATAAATTTTAACCCTGCAGAAAAGCAGTGAAGCAGGGTTGTTTTTGAAAGCCATCTTAGATTTAGTGATAGTTTTCGTCTTCAGGACAAAAACTTTCATTAGTTTTAGTCACATTTTAGTCATTACGATATGTGATATGTGATAGTTTTAGTCCAGTTTTAGTCCAACACCTGGAAACAAATTTCTGGGGTATGTATGCATGGTCATGCTCATGTATAAAGGGTTTACAAAGCTTCTTCGGTAGAAAAATTGATAACAGGTGTGGGTGGCCCTAGACTCCTCCTACAGGCCCTCAGGATCGATAAAGAGTCAACACAAGCCCAAGATCACAAGGATAAGAGAATTAGAATTAGAATCAAACCTTATAGTCTTAAAAGTGTCACAAGTACAAAGCAAAAACAAAGTGCCTAGAGTACCATCAGCATACCAGCAAACAATGGCATCTGTCACTGCGGGAAGCATAAGATGTGGAGGGGGCGGGCCCTGCTCATACTTGGGGCCTAGGATGTTCAGCAGGTTGGGCGTTGCAGGCAAACCTCCTATCTGAAAAGTCGACGAAGGAAACTTCACATTTACACAATCCTACCCTTACAGACAGAGCTGTGAGAACAGCAGAGGATCATTTGGGCTCCTGTTCCATCCATTAAAGAGGAGGGAACGCTGCGTTTCACGGGCTGGTAACATCACCACTGACCTCTAACACTCTCACCATGGATTGTTCTCCCTGCTGCCCTCTGGGAAGAGGCTTCGCAGCATTCAATGCAGGACCAGCGGGTTCTGCAAAAGCTTTTCCCCCGCTGCCATAATACTGTTGAACTCTGGAAATTCTACTGTAATCCAGTCACAAATCAAGACTCTGCATCAAACTTCTTATCATCATATTTGCACTACATGGCAAATTTTCAAATCCTTATAAAAAGAACTGAACTCAGTGTTCTACTGCATTTTGCATCATATTTATTTTGCACTTCACCGAGCCAAGTCAGGAACAGGGCATGCTCAGTGGATTAGAGACAGGACATAATCAGGAACTCTACGAAAGGTGAATAAGATGAGTGGTGATTGGAAACCGGGCAGAGTTAGGCAGGTGAAAGAAATTAGCAATTAGGCCAAGTCTTAGAGCCATGATCATGATATACAGTCACTGTAAGAGACAATAAAACAAAAATATTTTTGTAGCATTTCCCAAATCTAAAATTTTACTTTTACATTTATTAAATCTGACTTTATAAGATATCTTATATTTTTGTTAAACCAACATAATTTTCTGTCTGTGTAGAACTGGAGTGGCTGTAGCAATTAGATGTAATAATGCAAGCTGAAGGATCTGTTTATGGGATTAACAACTTCCGAACTGAATTATTGTCATTTTGACTGAATTATAGAATCAGTTAATTTTGATGTCATGATGCAAATCCAGCTACAAGTTTGCAGAGCAGGTTCTCTGTTGTGAACTCATCCAGTAGCTTACATGAAAGTCCCTCTCTTCTCTGTCCCTTATTGTGGCTCTAAAAATGCAGACATGTTTTAATGTAGATCCATTCATCCATCCATCCATCCATCCATCCATCCATCCATCCGTTCAATAGGGAGGCCCAGAAGTCCCTCTCTTCTCTGTCCCTTATTGTGGCTCTAAAAATGCAGACATGTTTTAATGTAGATCCATCCATCCATCCATCCATCCATCCATCCATCCATCCATCCATCCGTTCAATAGGGAGGCCCAGAAGTCCCTCTCTCCAGCCACTTGGGCCAGCTCCTCCGGGGGAATCCCAAGGCGAGAAACATAGTCCCTCCAGCGTTTCCTGTGTCTCCTCCTGGGCCTAACCCTAACCCCTGGGCCTCCTCTCGGTGGGACGTGCCTGGAACACCTCACCAGGGAGACATCCAGGAGGCATCCTAATAAGATGCCCAAGCCACATCAACTGGCTCCTCTCAATGTGGAGGAGCATTGGCTTTACTCTTATGCTACATTCACACTGCAGCCTGAAGTGACCCAAATCCGGAATTTTTTTGCCCATATATGACCTGGATCTGATCTTTTCATGGCTGTCTGAACAACACAGATCCAATTTTTTCCAATCCGACCCAGGCCACTTGGCTATCTGGTCCTGAATCCGTTACGTATCTGATCTTTTCAAATGCGACCTGTGTGTGAATGGCCAGGTAGGATTCATCCGACCTGAACGTCATTAATACCTGACATAGGTCACTATTCTGCGTTTTGCTACACAGAAGCAGCGAGAACAACAACAACCATGGCAGATGATGATGCGGAGAGCAGTATTTATGTTTAAACATATTGAAAAGATTGAGTTTTTATGGTTGGAAAAGATTGCTAGATGCGCGCCAGCATTATCATCCATATTTACTTCCGGAAAAAAAGAGCACGCTGGCCTTTGATGTAATTGCGTCCTCTACTGCACATGCGAGACACTTGCGTTGTATGACTGCAGTTCACACAGGAGATCCCATACAAGCCGCACATATTTGGAGATATGAATGGCAAAGTGAAAAAAAATCAGATTTCACAAAAAAATCGGAATTGAGTATCAAGGCCTGCAGTGTGAACGTAGCCTTAGTACTCCCCAGATGACTGAGCTCCTCACCCTATATCTAAGGGAGAGCCCAGACGCACTACAGAGAAAACTTGTTTCAATCTTTGTATCCGGGATCTCATTCTTTTGGTCATGACCCAAAGCTCATGACCATAGATGAGGGTAGGAAGGTAGATCGACCGGAAATCGAGAGCTTTGCTTTTTGGCTCAGCTCTCTCTTCACCACAACAGACCGGTACAGCGCACGCTTCACAGCAGATACCGCACCAATCCGGCTGTGGATCTCCCGCTCCATCTTCCCCTCATTCGTGAATAAGATCCCAAGATACTTAAACTCCTCCACTAGGGGCAGTACATCCTCCCCAGCCCGGAGAAGGCACTCTGCCCTTTTCCGGCTCAAGACCATGGGTCGGATTTGGAGTATTGTTGTTTTAATGTGTGAACATTAAAGATAAGCTTTATCTTACAATTAGACCTCACAGAGTCAGCATTTAGTGTTTAACAACTAACTAACTATAAGTCCAGCTCTCTCTTATATGTTGGGCTGTTGGAAGTTTTCACTGTAATCTTTTGGTGTATAAAGACATTAGACGGACATCCTAGGACTAAATTGGTTTTAAGGAATTCTCAAGCATGTGCTCTGCTGCACATTCATGTTTTCAGCTATGTATAGATAACCATTTCTTATCTTTATCTTTTCACTCATCGGGTTAGGGTGGTGCAGCACTAAACGGTGATTATAGAGAACACAGCAGAAATACAGTATATCTGACAGTTTTATCATACATGTTTATAACAGACATGTACTTTCTAATATCTTCATTGTGAGATCAGTGGCCTGTGGAAACATCCAAGGCTTCTACTTAGAAGCATGCTGAATTTTTTTTCTTCTGATGTCTGATCGCATGGGTTGACCTTATGAAAGTTGGACAGCAGATGGGCTCATTATATAGTCATCAATGATTTCATGTGTGTTATGTGTTAGGTGATAAATTTGGTAATTTAGTAATGTTTAAGTCAACATAAGTAAAGCAGACAGGTCACAAGCATTAATTACATTATTTTAGGTTTTCTATCGATTATTTTTATTGGAAATATTTAAGAGAGAAAAAAGTGAGAAGAAAAGTGAATGTAAATATAGTAACAGGGATTATGACTTTTTTCCTTTTACTATTTTACAGTGCTTATTTATTCCTTAATGCCAAATGATAGATTAAAAGTCCTTTTAGTAACATGCATGAAAAAAAAACCTTAAGAAGTGAGTGTGGCAGGGAAAATTATTATAGATACAATTAGGATTTCAAAATTGCATATCGTATTCACCTTTTTTACAGAGTTTTTCTGTATTTTTTTTCTCTCCTTTTGACTTTAAAGCCACTAAGTTAATATTAAGATGATTACAGAAACGTTAGCACTGAGTACTTCAGAAGATTTAAAATCCACCAGAAAGAAAACAAATACATAATCAGCAGATTTGATCTGTTATGAATTAGAGGGGTCTGCAGTTTTACCCCTTGAGAGGAGTTCTTTTATTACTATCATAGACATAGATAGACCTTGCACCATCAGTTGAGAGGTCTGCCGACAGAGCGGCCATCTTAGGTCAGACCAGGCTGCTGTTGGGAAGACAATACCCATCAATTCAGGCATATCTTACTTTATGACTTTAGATGCTCTTAACCCGGTGATCTCTTAACCAGTTTCCAGATAAATTGTCTGACCGAAAAAAAGAGAATGTTTCCCTTGTTATATGGTACCAACTGATTGATCTGATTTTCTGTTTTAATACATAATTTTGACTTTTTTATTGACAGGTAGCAAACAGTGCTTCCTCTCAGGATGCCCGACATTTATACCACATATGGGTGCACAAATAAAAGGAGACCACAAACCAAATCCAGTGGAATAATTATTATCTTGATATTCCACAGGTATATGGGCATGGATTGTTTTTTTTATATTTAGATTCATCTCACTGTAGTCTTGGAATTAATTGGCACTGCATTGGCACTTGACATGAGTTAAGATGGACAAATGACATAAAGTACAAAATCATTTTTATACGAATCTATAAAAATAGATGTAATTACAAAAAGTGAACTAAAGATTGTTTGTATTTACAGTCAAACATGGAGGCACATAGATGGGCTGGGCTGGGAGAACAGTGGGGTAGGTGAGCTGAAGGATCTGGATTCGACGGGGATCCCAGACACAATCCTCCTCCTGACCGCTCCACACCATTCCACAACCCGATGGCACAAATGCAGTGTCGTATCCATATTGATGCCAGGTCTTCTGCATAGGGTGGTTCTGGTAATTGATGGTTATCACTCTCCCCACATTTACCTGGACAGGGATGACCACCCTGTCCCATGCAGGGTGATTAATAGGATAGCGAAGTGCTTTCAGTGGGTCTCTACTGAGATAGACTCCAGGACCAAGCATACCATCTCGAGACTGAAAGAAACCGTTGGTGAGGATGCTCTGAGCATTCAAACGGGTGGTGCCATGATACATGATGTATGTGTGGTTGTCAAGCAGCTGCTGGGTAACCAATGGATATACTACAGGAGGATTATATAATTGCACCCCCTGTTGTATTGACATGTTGGTGTCAGTGTCCCTGCAGAAGAGGAGGTGAAACGTGTATGAGTGTCAAGTTTTTTGGCCTCTACAAACCACCTTGCCTTCTGCCCAAACTTGAAAAGGGCTTGCTCCCATCAAAGAGACTCAGGACCAACTCATCTCAGTGTCATCTTTTTATTTCTCTTTTCTCTTTTTTTTTCTTTAAATCACTTCACTTTCAAAGACAAGACAACCAAGCAGGTTGAAAACCTACAAACAAACAAAACAAAACACAATGAATTAATAAGTTTCCAGTCAAGGTTTTTTACTTTTAAGTTATCAATAAATAAGCAAAATAAAGTTAATTCCAAATGCACAAATCCATCTTTGTAAAGCCTGCTAGGTCCTCTGAATGCAGGTTTAATGTTTTAAAGTTCATTTCCTACCAGTGGTGTCTCTGCAGGAGCTTGAAGATGCAGTCTTTGTCTGTAGAGATTGCTCAGAACACAGGTGTGTTGAGTTACTTTATAGGCTCCTGAAGGCCTGAGTGAGAGAGTTGGGTGCACTTGATTTCTGTAAGGCGCGTACCAGTTGGGTGGAGATGGTATTGCACTCACACCAATACACCATTTGCTGTTTTAACTTGACACCTCCCACTTGAGCTCCTGGTCTTTGAACCTAAGGAGGTCACACCTCTTTCTCTTCACTAGATCTTGTCCCAGCAGGGTTTTCTTGTTCTTCTATTGGCAATAACACAACAATGCGCCTTACGTCTCTGTGAAGTATTGTTGAGGGTATCTTCATTTGAAGTTCCTTCCTCATCTTCCTCGTTTTTCCTCCAGTTCTCACATGTGGCACGGGGTAACTTGGATAAGTATGAACATGCACATCTCTTACCGTCCCCTTTCCGTCACTTTTTACACTAATCACTCTGCCAAGTTTGTACTGACCTCTCAAAGCATTTTGGTCTGCAAGCCAAATAATGTCTCCGACAGCAACATTTCGCTTCTTTGAATGCCATTTACTTCTGATAAACAAATTGGGTCCAGCTAGTTGACTCCATTTTCTCCAGAATCTGTCCACTTCTGTTTGAATGAACCTTAATCTCTTGAGTGGATAACTTTTAAAGTCAAATCCACAGTTATCACTCTTTGGATCAGTTCTTCCAAGCAGCAGAGAGTTTGGGGTGATGTAGCTTATGCAATCTTCTCGACTTTGAGTTCTTGCATCTATTGGTCTTTCATTAGCCAGATTAGCTGCCATATACAGGAATGTTTGAAATTCACTCCATGTAAAAACTCCATCTGATCCTAGATTGTGCAATGCTTGCTTGACTATCTTTACAGCTGCTTCTGCTGCCCCATTCCTATGGGGGGAGTCTGCAGGATGTATTTTCCAGCTCCATTCAGTTCCATGTTTCAAAGCTTCCTGTTGAATTTGCTCTTTGTTTAGATGGTCCAAAAACAAGTAAAGATCAGCCAGGACAGGTTTGGCTCCAATAAAGTTTTTTCCGCCATCTGACCATAACTTCCTTGGATGTCCTCTCAAGGCTGTAAATCTTTGGTATGCTAACAAAAATCCTTCACTTGACTGATTGCTTACAAGATCTGTGTGAATAGCTCTAGATGACATGCAACAGAAGATGATGCCCCACACTTTCAGTTTAACTCTTTTCCGGGCCTCATCCCTCACTTCATAGGGTCCAAATAGATCAATAGTAGTAAACTCAAATGGTCTGGCAGGCAGTGTTCGTTCTGGTGGAAGATCCCCCATTATCTGTTCACATCTCTTTGCCCTGATTTTCCGGCACGTCACACAATTATCCACAACTTTTTTAGCCAATCTTCTGCCTCTCACCACCCATGCTTTTTTCCTCATCTGCAGTAATGTTCCAGCAATGTCTTCATGATTTACTTCATGAGCTTCAAGAGCAACCAATGTGGATACCCATGAGTCATATGGTAAAATGGGGACAACTCTTTTGTCTTCATTAAAGGATTGAATACGACCCCCACATACCTGAAGTCCAGAGTCTTGTTCTTTAAACACAACTAGTCTGTTTAAAGTTGTGTCATTGAATGAGGTACTCACTTGTGCAGCCAGGAAAACATCTCTCAGTGCATTCTCACACTCTTTAACACTAAGCCCAGGATGGATGGTTGGTTGTTTGACATCTGTTGAAATTTTTCCTTTCACTTTTCTGCCACTTTGCTGCTTTCCAAAGTGAGTTTCCAGTTTTCAACAGCTCTTCTCACCCATGCAATGACTCTGACTAGTTTAGAAAGACTACTATATCTTCTCTCTTGAATTAATTGTTTGGCAATGAATGTAAGAGGAGAGATCTTGAGTTGGCTGTCTTTTTCTTTACACTCTGTAGCTTTTAAAGCATTCTTTGTCACATCCTCATCACACATTTTTTCTTTAGTTTGCTTAGACTGTGCTCTGGTTGTTACTGCTGAGAAAGCTTTTCTTTGGAGCTTTTCAACACCTTCTTTTGCACCTATAGCAATGTCTTTGGCTGATCTTATCGGCCATTGATCAATAGGTTGTGACAAGAATTTTGGTCCATTTTGCCACTGTGAGTCCTCTTGGAGGTACTCAGGACATGCTCCTCTTGATGTAATGTCTGCAACATTGAGCTCACCTGGAATCCACCACCAATCTGCAACAGGCCCAGCTTTCTGTATTTCACCAACTCTGTTAGCAAAGAAAGTTTGGTATCCATAGCTGTCACACTGAATGGCTCCTAGCACAGTTTGGCTGTCCAGAAAATGGTACCAGCCTCCAATTTCCATCCTGCTGTGCTTTTCAACATACTTCCTCAGTCGAGCTGCAAACACTGCACCACACATTTCTGCTTTTACAGGTTCTCCTTTCTGGTCAAGTGGAGTTAGTTTTGCTTTGGATTCTACAAGTCTCACTTGGATCCCTTGCTCCGTCTCCCATCTGAAGTATAGAACTGCACCATAACTTTTGTCACTTCCATCAGAAAAAGTTATTCCTATGGGCTTTCCAATCCAACTGATTGGTGTTAAACTCCTGTGAAATTTAATTTGGCCAAGGCGCACATACTCCTGGAACAATTCAATGGCTTCATTTCTTAGCCCATCCGAAAGTGGCTGATCCCAAGTGTCACCTGCTTTACCTGCAGTTCTGGTTTCTTGGAAAGCCTTCCTCACTAGAATGGCTCCTTTCTGTTTGGTGGGTGTGACTAGCCCAATGGGATCAAAAAGACTAGCTACTTGGCTAAGGAGTTCTCTTCTAGTGAGAGGATTTGGAGTATTTGCCCTCACTTCTCCTTCTTCTAGGTTTTGTCCCACCTTCATTTTTTTCCTTCTTTTTGAGAAGTTGATTGATGTCATCACATATAATTTATCCTCCTCCACCAGATATCCCACTCCCAAAGCCTTATTATCATCTTCTTTCAACTGATTAGGGAGTGTAAGGATTTTTTCCCTGCTAGGTAAGGACATTTTTTGCCTCCCACTTTGACCTGATAGGACCCATGGTTTCAAAAAGAATCCCCCAGCTTGTAAGATCTCTTCCACCTTCTTAGTGTGTTTGTGCAAAAGTTCTGGGTCATTGTCAGATGTTAAGATGTCATCAACATAACAGTCTTCTTCCAGGATCCTCCGCTCCTCTTTACAGCTGTCAAACATGGGCAGTTTTGCTGTCTCTCGCATTGCTACTTGGGCAATACATCCAGCAGGTCGATCCCCAATGTTAACTCTGGTAATAGCAAACTCACCGATCTCCTCTTCTGAGCTGTCTCTCCAGAGGAACCTGTGTAGATGTCTCTCCAGGTCCTCAAGCCACACAGAGTTATACATCTTTTTAATGTCTCCCAAGGCAGCATGCAGTCCCCTTCTGAACCTGAGTAGAACAGCACGAATAGGATTTAAAACATCAGGACCTTTCAGCAGAATATCATTCATACTTAGACCTTCAAATCTTTGACTGCTGTTCCATACTAAACGCACAGGAGTGGTCACAGAATGAGGATTTGGTGCCACCTGGTGGTTTACATACCATACTGGTCCTTTCCAGTTGTTTAGGGTGGCTTCTGTTAGCTTTATTGCTGCTTTCCTCTCCACCATTTCATGCACTTGGTTTGCATAGACAGTTTGCCATTCAGGCTCTTTATTTAATCGTCTTTCTGTTCTTAAGAAAGTTGATTCAACACTTTTCCTGTTATTGGGAAGACAAGTGGGTTCTACAATCCAAGGATACTTTGCATCCCAGTGGGGAGCATCACTGTGGTCATCTGCTTGCACATAGGTAAGACCTTGTTTAATTATTTCAAGTTCTTTCTCCTCCATTAATGTCATATCTTTTCCACCTGGTTGACATGTCCCACAGCGACATCCACCACACTTTGGTTCACAAGCTGTTCCTATGCTCTCCCACTTCCACCAATCAATGAACTCTTTATTGGTAGTTATACTTTTGCTTTCTGCTTTAACTTCTTTGAAACTGCAGACTTCTTCATACTTTACAGCAGCAGTGCGCATAGAACGAGCAAAGTGTGTCTCTGACCTGTGTGCTGCCACGTCGACATCTTCACAAAGGTCCGGATGAGCTCCTCCCACGGCCATGCCTAGTGGACTGTTCCACAGGACCAGGTCTCCAACAACCTTGACTCTTTGAGGGGCCAGTCTGCCTTCTCTGTGACTTATTAGCAGCTCAATGGTATCTGGTCTTTTGAGGTCTTCCAGGTCAACATCTGGGAAAAACTTTTGCAGCTGCAGTGGTTGAATGACTTTATGCACTTTAGCAATTTCACTGAGTCCATAACAAATGAGCTGGTGGGCTTTCACTGTGCCTTTGGGGGTTTTGACTCTAACTTTTAACAGGTATCGTTTTGTTCTAACTTTGACTGACATTCCCCCAACACCATGAACAACTAATGTTATGTTCTCACCTTCTAGGTTCAACCTTTTAGCTGCTTGATGAGTAATGTAATTGGTATCAGAAGCCAAGTCAATTAAAGTGCCAATTTTCTGGCCTGCATTTGCAGTGACTTCCAACAGCATTAGAATGACAGGTTGCTCCTTTAGTCCATATGACTCCATAAGCCCAGGGACTTCACACTTTGTGTTTCTTGTTGAAGCAGTTACATTTGAAAATGCTTTTCTGCATTCTTCTGCTAGTTCTGGTGAAAGTCCAGCTATGAATCTCTCCTGCTCTTCTGTTAGTCTATTTTTCCTTCTTGGTTTATCAATCCCAACCCTTGTAAGCTCACCCTTTGGGCAAAGGAGGAAATGGTGATCTGAAAAGCTCCCTTTCTTACAGTCTTTGTTTCTACAAAGGTAAGTGTTGATGCATCCAGCATCCTCTTCATGCTTTCTCAAACACCTTTTGCATGTTTCCAATGTCTTTACAATGTTGAGCTTTTCAGGTACATTCATTTCTTTGAACTGTTTGCAGAAGAATATTTTATCTCCATGTCTTGCGTCTCCACACACAATACAGACATGATTCTTTCTTGTGGATCGAGTAAAAGCATGTCGTTTCTCAACCTTCTTCTCAGCCTTTTCACTCACTCCAAGTTGCTCTAATCTCTCTAGAACTTCCTCCTGTGTTTTTAAAAATTTGAGAAGACTATCAAAATGGTTATCTGGTGTAACTGCATTGGCAGGATTAACCATAAAAACTAGCCAGTCTCTTTTTATAACATCAGGTAGTTTGCTCTCTATGGATTTAATAACCAGAGGGTTTTTCATGGCTCCAGTGTTACCTAGCTCTGTTAAGTCAGCTAGAGCCTTTTCAATTGCTTGTATAAGATCTATCACCTTCCTTGGCTGGTTTGCTTTCAGGGGTGGAGTCTTCTCAAGCTCTTCAATAATTTCTAAAGCAATGCTTGACTTGTCGCCATACCTATTTTCCATCACTCGGAACATATCTGCAGCAGTATCATAAGCAGACAGTTGTAATTCAATACAGATCTTTTCATCTACACTATCCAACAACTGAAACTTTTTCACTTCCACTGAGCCACTTGGTTCTCCCTGCTTCTGCAGACTTTCCCAGTCTTTTCTCCATCTGTGAAAGTTTCTTTTACAGCCATGAAATTTTGGTAGACAAATGGGCCTGATCTTTACAATGGGTGCGGGTGGAGCTAGTATAGGTAAAGGTGTAAGGTCTGATTGAGCAGCATCTGATTTACTCTTCTCCTCTGCAATCGTTTGTGCTATGGCAAACTGTGATTTTCTTGCTTGAAGTTTATTTTTCATCAATTTTATCTGTTTTATTCTGTCTTCTATATTGTCCCTCTCTTCTACAGGAATCCATATTTCCCAGGTCACAAAACTTTTAATAGAATCCTGGATCACAGTCTCCACAAAGGACAGTTGGACTTCATATGCACTTTTGTTCACAGTTAAAACTTTTATGTCAGAAGCATCATTACATGCCTTTTCTGCCTCTTGGATTGCAGTATAGAGCTCATCTTGACCATATTTTTTCCACAAATTAGACTGAACTATTTGTTTGACTTCTTCTAATTTTGATTCACAGTCATCAATAGTCTTTTCCAAATCAGCTTCTTGCGGTTTATCAAGTTCACCAGCTTCAACTTCCATCTCTGCTAATAGTCCAGCTTTGTAATCATCATTTGAATCACTTACATGTCTGGCATCAGAGGTTAGCTTTTTGAACTCCTCTCGCAGTTCCATCTCTGTCATGTTGGAAGCTTTTCTGCTCAGGAAGTTTGCTTGCTTAGTGAAGGAAGATTTTGCCATGGTGCGATCCAGCTTCAATTGTTTCAGTGACTTTCCAAACATTTCCTCAGCCATTGTGGATTGTACAGATGAGATGACCTGATGTCCTCCTTGAGTTGATTCGTCAAAGCCCTTTTGTCAGGACTTCACCGTCATCAGGTCTTCAGTTGGTTTCCAATTGGTTTCCAATCAGCTTCCAAGTGGTTTTCAACTGTCAAGTTTTTTGGCCTCTACAAACCACCTTGCCTTCTGCCCAAACTTGAAAAGGGCTTGCTCCCATCAAAGAGACTCAGGACCAACTCATCTCAGTGTCATCTTTTTATTTCTCTTTTCTCTTTTTTTTTTCTTTAAATCACTTCACTTTCAAAGACAAGACAACCAAGCAGGTTGAAAACCTACAAACAAACAAAACAAAACACAATGAATTAATAAGTTTCCAGTCAAGGTTTTTTACTTTTAAGTTATCAATAAATAAGCAAAATAAAGTTAATTCCAAATGCACAAATCCATCTTTGTAAAGCCTGCTAGGTCCTCTGAATGCAGGTTTAATGTTTTAAAGTTCATTTCCTACCAGTGGTGTCTCTGCAGGAGCTTGAAGATGCAGTCTTTGTCTGTAGAGATTGCTCAGAACACAGGTGTGTTGAGTTACTTTATAGGCTCCTGAAGGCCTGAGTGAGAGAGTTGGGTGCACTTGATTTCTGTAAGGCGCGTACCAGTTGGGTGGAGATGGTATTGCACTCACACCAATACACCATTTGCTGTTTTAACTTGACAATGAGAGAATAAGAAAATAAACCTTATTGTTCCGTAAAAATTCAAAAAATATCCACTGGACTTGGTTTTCAAGATTTGAAGACGTTTCGCCACCTCTCCAGGAAGCTTTCTCAATTCAAATGTCTGGATCCGCAGTGAGTTTGAGTCTTATATACAACGCCTTGTATCGCTTGGAAACATGCAATGGTAACCGATGAATGGGTCGTTAGTTCCATCGTTAGCCTGTAATATCTGAACCTGTCTATGATTCTAGGGGTCGGTCCTGTCCATTGTTTCGCCAATATAAAGATCAGAGCATTCCTCGCTGCACTGAACAGAGTGGTATATGCTGTTCAGTGCAGCGAGGAATGCTCTGATCTTTATATTGGCGAAACAAAACAACCTCTCCACAGACGCATGGCCCAACACAGAAGAGCGGCCGCCTCTGGACAAGACTCCGCAGTACACCTACACCTTATGGACAAAGGACATTCTTTTGAGGACCAGAATGTCCATATTCTGGATAAAGAAAATAGGTGGTTTGAGAGGGGCGTGAAGGAAGCCATCTATGTTAAGAGAGAAAAACCAACTTTAAACAGAGGTGGTGGACTCAGATTCCAGCTTCCAAAAACATACAATTCAATCATAGACATGATCCCTTCCAGATATCTCCAAACCCCCCACCCCATCACAGAGGAACGAGGGACCTACCCGCCCCAGCCGGTGAACAATACCTCCTTAACGACCAACCCTTAACAATCATAGACAGATTTCAGGTATTACAGGAGACAATCCCCCCCCTTAATGGCAATCCCCCCTTTAACGACCGACCCCTAGAATCATAGACAGGTTCAGATATTACAGGCTAACGATGGAACTAACGACCCATTCATCGGTTACCATTGCATGTTTCCAAGCGATACAAGGCGTTGTCTATATAAGACTCAAACTCACTGCGGATCCAGACATTTGAATTGAGAAAGCTTCCTGGAGAGGTGGCGAAACGTCTTCAAATCTTGAAAACCAAGTCCAGTGGATATTTTTTGAATTTTTACGGAATGACTATGACCTGGATGACTGAGAACCTTCATCAGCAAACCTTATTGTCCTATAGTGGGGAAATTTTGGGTGTGACGGTAACAAGATAAATAGGCAGAAGACATAAGACCAACACACAAGCCTAAATCATTTGAATATAACAAAAAGGTACATTTAAAAGTTGAGCTTTATTATCTAAAAAAATATCAAATTACATCCACTGTACCACATTTATGTTAGTTTCAGAACAGGTGAAACATTTATATATGATAATAATAATAATGAGACAAACGTCTATAGAAACCTTTCTACTTCATATCATTTAATCTCTCAGTTTCATAAAAATGTCAAATTCACATGAAACCACAGATTTTAGCTAAATCATTTCTCTTCTCAACTTTGTGGAAATTTTAAAGCTTACATCCCTTTAACCAAAATCAATCATTTATTTTCCAATAGGTTTACTGTTTATTTGATACATATGTAGATCGCCTTTTCTGTTCGTTTTTAAACATATGAATATAAGTCTGTGTCCTCCTGACTTACCTCTGGCTGTGTCTGCCTCAGAATGCAGCCTCAATCTTATTCCATTTCTTACAAAATATAGATCTTTTTTGTTTCACTTTTCTTTACCTGTTGTCTAACATAGGTGTGGCCTGATCAGCTGTAGCTTTGATTTCAGGGCAATAATTTTGTTGATAGGATAGTACCTTTATTAGTTTCCAGAAACTCATGATAAAGATCAAGGGAAATTGATAAGTAACAAATCTATATTCTGTAATCCAAGCTAACCCTTTTACCATGTTATCAGACGTTAAAAACACTTACTGCCTAACCAGTCCTGCACAATGAATATCTATCTGACATTGTTCTTTTAAGCTGCTTTTCCTCTTCATCACTTTACCCCTCCAGCTTCTCTCAGATTTTAAATCATTTAAGTGGAATTTGTCATGGTTGGTCTGATATGTCTGACCCACATGCAAAACACTCAGGAAAAACAGGTCACAGAGTAACGTTTTATTCTTAAAGGAAATAATCATCCGTAACTCCTCTAGGAAACGACCACCAGAAGAGGAGTTCGCGAGGCGAATCTCTCGAGCGGAACACGAACAATCTAGGGATTAAGGAGAGGAAACAATTAGCGGAGGAAGGCAAGAGCAGAGGGAGAAGAAGAAGGTGAGACGCGCCGGCTTACCACTTAGGCTTAAGAACGGCCGGGGGGGGGGGGGGGGGGGGGGGGGGGGGGGGGCTGAGTGAACTTAGCTCTGCAGGCGGAGAGGTTCCGACAGCTGACCGGTGGAGGAGGGCGCAGGCTGGGTCCGAGCGGCGCTGGCTAAATCCTGAGACAGCAGGGGAACCAGACGGATCCGGGGGTGGTCCTTCCACGGCCCGGTTCGGCGGTCCACGAAGCCGAGTGGGTTTCCAGGAGCCAGAGACGAGGGATCAGCTGGGCCAGAAACGAGCTGAGGCGGAAGGCTGCTCTGCTTCGCCTGAGCCTCGGGGGGTAAAAGGCAAGCAGAACCTGGGAGACACAGAGAGCACGAGCTTAGAAAAAGGTTTGATCAGCCTGGAGACTGAGGCCTCTGAAGCATACCAACAACGGATAATACTCTGGCGTCCTCCTGCTGTCAGAGTGCAGAGTGCAGCCCAGCGCCGCTGAACACACGGCGAGGGCGCGCACCCCGCCCATCAGTCAATTGCCGTCAGCTGTGGAGAGAGCAGAGGGAAAAAGCAGGCCAGCAGAGACTGAGTCCTGACACCACCCCCCCCCTCAACGGTCACCACCAGGGGACCGAGAGGAAGACGTGGAGGGACGGGAAGACCGGAAGGACTCGAGGAGTGACTGGTCAGTGATCCAGGAACCGGGAACCCATGACCGGTCCTCGGGACCGCAGCCCTCCCAGTCGACGAGGTATTGAAAACCTCTACCCCGGCGACGGGAGTCCACGATCCCACGGATCCGGCGTCCCTGGAGGTCCGGGGCGGTTGGGGGGGGTTCGGCCGGAGGGCACAAGGGACTAGAGACGACGGGCTTAATTCGGGAAACGTGGAACGTGGGGTGAACTCTAGAGTGGGATGGGAGACGGAGACGGACTGCAGTGGGACTGACGATGGAGGTTATCTCGTAAGGTCCAGAAAAACGGGGGGATAGTTTTCTGTGGGAGGAACGGGAGGGGAGATCCCTAGTAGAGAGCCAGACCCGCTGACCGGGTTGGTAATGGGGCGCCGGGACACGCTTCCGGTCGGCGAATCGGCGGTTCCGCTCCGCCGTTCCTTGGAGGGCCCGAATGGTCTGAGCCCAGAAGTGTCTACAACGGAGAATGTGGTGGTGGACAGAGGGGACCGCAACTTGTTTCTCTTCAGAGGGGAACAGGGGAGGCTGGTAGCCTAGGGAGGCTTCAAAAGGCGAGACTCCGGTGGCAGAAGAAACTTGGGTGTTGTGGGTGTACTCAACCCAGGATAGGTATTTGCTCCAATCTGAAGGATTAGATGAGGTGAGGCAGCGGAGAGCGGCCTCCAGCTCCTGGTTCATGCGCTCCGTCTGACCGTTAGTTTGCGGGTGGTAACCAGAAGTGAGGGTATACCTGGCCCCCAGGGCTGAGGCAAACTCCTTCCAGACCTTGGAAACAAACTGTGGACCACGGTCAGACAGGATGTCCTGGGGGATCCCATGGAGGCGGAAAACATGTTGAACCAGGAGCTGGGCCGTTTGCAGGGTGGAAGGGAGCTTACGTAGGGCGACGAGGTGACAAGCCTTAGAAAAGCGATCAATGATCGTGAGGATAGTCGTGAAACCGTTGGAGGAGGGAAGACCAGTAACGAAGTCTAGGGCGATATGGGACCAGGGGCGTCCTGGAACAGGAAGTGGCTGTAGGAGACCGGCAGGGGGTCTGTTAGAATCCTTGTTTTGGGAGCAGACAGGACAGGAGCGCACAAAGTCTCTAGTGTTGCGGGACATGTGGGGCCACCAGAAGTGACGGGAGAGGAAGGAGTAGGTGCGGTGCACCCCGGGATGGGCAGAAAACTTCTCTGAATGGGCCCATAGTAAGACCTGGGGACGAACGGAGGCAGGAACATAGACACGGTCCGATGGGCCGTCACCTGGGTCCGGGTCCGACTGTTTGGCTTGAGAGATTAGATTCTCGATCTCCCACTTGAGGGCCCCGAAGGTGCAGGAGGATGGTAGAATGGGGGCTGGTTCCTCTTCAGAGTCCGGTGGGGAGTGCAGGCGTGACAATGCATCTGCCTTCTGGTTCTTGGACCCGGGGCGGTAAGAGATGGTTAGATTGAACCGAGAAAAAAAAAGTGACCAACGTGCTTGCCTGGGGTTGAGGCGCTTAGCTGATTGTAGGTAGGCCAGGTTCTTGTGGTCAGTCAAGATCTGCACAGGTTGCTCGGAACCCTCCAGCCAATGGCGCCACTCCTCAAGGGCGAGTTTAATTGCCAGGAGCTCTCTGTCCCCCACGTCGTAGTTTCTTTCTGCTGGAGACAAACGTCGGAAAAGAAAGCACAGGGGTGAAGCTTTTGGTCCAGATCAGACCGTTGAGATAACACAGCGCCAACACCAGTGTCAGAGGCATCAATCTCAACTGTGAACTGTTTCTTGGGATCGGGGTGAATAAGTATGGGTGCCTGGGAGAACCTAGCCCTAAGAGAACTGAAGGCTGCTTCAGCTTCAGGATTCCACTGGAAGGGGACCTTTACAGAGGTGAGAGCATGAAGGGGGGCGGCAACCTGGCTGTAGCTGCGGATAAAACGTCTATAGAAGTTGGCGAAGCCAAGAAAACGCTGCAGCTCCTTTCTGCTTTGAGGAACGGGCCAGTCACGGACAGCCTTAATCTTATCAGGGTCGGGTCGAACACGTCCCCCTTCAAGGATGAGCCCAAGGAAGGTAATTGAGGACTTGTGGAACTCACATTTCTCCGCTTTGACAAACAGTTTGTTCTCCAGGAGGCGCTGGAGGACAAGACGAACGTGGTGTTGATGCTCGGCCAAATCACGGGAATAGATCAAGATATCATCCAGATAAACAAAAACAAAAACATTCAAGAAGTCTCTGAGGACATCGTTCACGAGGGCCTGAAAAACTGAGGGAGCATTGCACAGGCCGAAAGGCATCACGAGGTACTCGAAATGACCTATGGGGGTCTTGAAGGCCGTTTTCCACTCATCCCCCTGGCGGACCCGTACCAAGTGGTAAGCGTTGCGAAGATCTAACTTCGTAAAGATAGTGGCCGATTGTACCGGTTCGAGGGCTGAGGAGAGGAGCGGTAGGGGATACTTATTCTTAACGGTAATGGCGTTTAACCCACGGTAATCAAGGCACGGACGTAGGGACCCGTCCTTCTTCCCGACAAAGAAAAACCCTGCTCCTAGGGGAGAAGACGAGGGGCGTATGAGGCCGGCGGCTAACGACTCGTTAATATATTTCTCCATGGCCTGCCTCTCGGTTTGGGAGATATTATAGAGCCTACTGGTCGGTAGAGGAGCGCCGGGTAACAGCTCGATAGCGCAGTCATAGGGGCGATGGGGAGGTAACAAGCAAGCCTGTGATTTGCTGAAAACCCTCCGAAGGTCCTGATACTGGACTGGCACCAGTTCCAGATCCTCAGGGCCGATCTCGGCAGAGGAAAAACCGGAGGCCGGGCTGGTCGGCACGGCTGCATGCAAACAACGCGATAAACAGTTAGGTGACCAAGATTCGACACGACGGTCGGCCCAGTTAATCTGCGGGTTATGCGACTGCAACCAAGAGAAGCCCAGAACCAACGGAGAATGCTGAACGGGGAACACGAGAAAAGAAATCCGTTCACGGTGATTACCTGAAACAACTAGCTCAAGAGGCTTCGTTTGGTGTGTAATTTGTGGGAGAGCTCCGCCATTTAACGCGGAGACCCTGAGAGGGGAACTCAAAGGAACAGTCTCGAGTCGAGCCTGGTGCACAAAGGATTGATCAATCAAATTAAAGTCGCACCCCGAGTCGAGCAGGGCGGATAACTTAAAAGTTTCTTGCGGAGTAACAACCAAGGCGGGGAGACTAAGCCGCGGGGAGGTAGAGATCTTGGATCGGCCCGCCGGGTTCTCCGCTACTGCCGGCGGACCTGATCTTTTGGCCGTTCAGGACAGGTGCTAATAAAGTGGTCTGAGGAGGCGCAATAGAGACACAGTCTCGCATCCATACGTTTCTGTCTCTCCTCAGGGGAGAGCCTTAAACGGCCCAACTGCATTGGTTCCGGAGGAGAGGGTGGGGCGGTCGCGGATCGGGTTGGAGGGCGATCCGGGATTAATGGCCTGGGTGGAAGCGGCCTATCCGCTCTGCCCCGGCTTCTACCCCTAATACAGTTGTCTAAGCGTATGGCCAAAGTTGTCATGTCATTAAGGGTCGCCGGTTCCTCCAGGCGAGCGAGTTCGTCCTTTAACGGATCGTCCAAAGACTGAAAAAACACTGTTTTTAAAGCACGCTGTTCCCAGCCCGCGGCGGCCGCGAGCGTGCGAAACTCAATGGCAAAATCAGCTACACGCCTCCCTCGCTGCCTGAGGGCGAGAAGCCGACGAGAATCCTGCACCTCATCGGAATCAGCAGCGAAAACCATTTTAAATTCACAAAGAAACTCAGAGAAGGTATAACCAAAACTCTGACAGTCGGGAAAGCGGGACTCAGCCCATCTTAATGCTCGCCCGGTCAATAAACTTAAAATAAAAGCTATCTTGGCATAATCCTGAGCATAACGTCGAGGCGACTGGTTGAAAACAAGAGAGCACTGAAAAAGAAAACCTCCACAATCCCCACTGTCCCCCGAGAATTTGTCGGGGCTGGGAGAGAAAGATTCAGGGATCAGTGGAGGGGCATCAGCTGACGCTGAGTCGGAAGCGGGGTTAAGCATGACGGGAGCGGCTGGATCAGGAGCGGCAGGTTCAGGACCGGCGGTGAGCGCGGCCGTCAGCAGATTAAGCTGAGCAGAGATGCCCTGAAACTGATCCTGCATCGAACGAACTACCGTTTCTAACCCCCGAATTTTATCCTGTTGGGCGTCTAACGCCCTGCCTAAAGTGTCTGCTGGGTCTGTTTGGCCAGAGTATTCTTCTGTCATGGTTGGTCTGATATGTCTGACCCACATGCAGAACACTCAGGAAAAACAGGTCACAGATTAACGTTTTATTCTTAAAGGAAATAATAATCCGTAACTCCTCTAGGAAACGACCACCAGAAGAGGAGTTCGCGAGGCGAATCTCTCGAGCGGAACACGAACAATCTAGGGATTAAGGAGAGGAAACAATTAGCGGAGGAAGGCAAGAGCAGAGGGAGAAGAAGAAGGTGAGACGCGCCGGCTTACCACTTAGGCTTGGGAACGGCCGGGGGGGGGGGACTGAGTGAACCTAGCTCTGCAGGCGGAGAGGTTCCGACAGCTGACCGGTGGAGGAGGGCGCAGGCTGGGTCCGAGCGGCGCTGGCTAAATCCTGAGACAGCAGGGGAACCAGACGGATCCGGGGGTGGTCCTTCCACGGCCCGGTTCGGCGGTCCACGAAGCCGAGTGGGTTTCCAGGAGCCAGAGACGAGGGATCAGCTGGGCCAGAAACGAGCTGAGGCGGAAGGCTGCTCTGCTTCGCCTGAGCCTCGGGGGGTAAAAGGCAAGCAGAACCTGGGAGACACAGAGAGCACGAGCTTAGAAAAAGGTTTGATCAGCCTGGAGACTGAGGCCTCTGAAGCATACCAACAACGGATAATACTCTGGCGTCCTCCTGCTGTCAGAGTGCAGATCTTATAGTGCAGCCCAGCGCCGCTGAACACACGGCGAGGGCGCGCACCCCGCCCATCAGTCAATTGCCGTCAGCTGTGGAGAGAGCAGAGGGAAAAAGCAGGCCAGCAGAGACTGAGTCCTGACAGAATTGTAAATTTTACTTATTAATCTGTGAAAAACTTGAATCTGAAAATGTATCCAATTTCTAAATGAAGATTTGAATACCAAATTCACAAATCTGATAATAAATGTCTTTCCTAATCACACAATTTAAAATTGGTATTCCTTATTCCATTTCCATTTTCTTTTCAAATGCATTTTCAAATCCTTTTTGAAATAGCATTTATTTATTTATTTTTTGCATTACCCAATCAGCTTAACTTTCCCATTACCCTTCTGGTCCTTGAGCACACTGAAAGCACAATTAAACCGATCACAGTTACACTCCCCATGTAAGCAGCTTTTCCATTGGGGGATGACACTTCTAAAGTTCAAACCTTGTCATAAACCCTTTAACCTTACCATTTTGAGACAGATTTGATGTTACTCCTTCCTTCCTTTTAACTGTGGGTGTAGCAGTGCTAAACAGAGATTTTCAACATATGGACCCAACAGATAGCAAACATCTTTGTGTGAGTCATAAGCTCATAATTGTGGTTAAGGACTCACACTTAGGCAATGATTATATAACCATTTTACATTCCATATTATACATTGTGTACAGTTGTAAAAGGCAACCTTACTTCCTGGAACAACTTCACATATCTTCATGAAGTACCGTGAGATTAAATATTAGACTGTTCCTTTCCTTTTACCTGTCTCTATGCTGGAGTTAAGATATGTGAGAAGTTGGGAGTGGGGATGACGGAGAGCGGTTGTCTCCTCCCGCTAGACAAGGGTGAAATATATATAGATACATGCCCTTCAAGGTGTATAAGGCCCCTCTAATGGCATGAAGAGAAGACATCTATGGGGGTATACATAGTGTATTCATAATGAGTCCAGCACTTATGTCCAATGGCAGCCTAACTTTTGCATAACGCACTGCAGCGTAATGCCCATGAAATGATGCATAGGCCAGTGTCCTGAGGGGAGCAGCGGCGCCCGGTCTGCTTAGAAAGATATCTTTGATCGCGGTATAAAGAAGATAAAAAAGAGAAAGGAAAAAGAAAAAAAGAGGGTTTGCCGTCGCAGCAGATTCAGCATCATGTCTGCTAGGAAGTTTATTGGTGGTGGCCGTGGGCATGAACGCAGGTAGGATCCATCATACTCAACTTCTCGCTCACCCTATGATGGGGATGAAGTATGGAGGAGTACTAAAAGTTTCCTTCTGTGAACCCCCTTTATACCAAAGCACTGCCAATATGCCAATTAAGAAGTATCTGTCAGTTAGAAACACGTGCAGCGGTAGCTGGAACACATCAGATAAGTTAATATACGTTGGAGATAAGTTACGCATACGTTATGCACAAGTTACTCATGGGTTTTGAATAAGCTAGAAACCAAAACGTATGAGTAACTTACACTTAATATAAGTCAACAATGAGATAACTCACCTGTAACATATACCTGCATATGTCATACTCGTATGCAGTGATGGGAGTAACGGCAAAATTAAATTGGTGTGACGGGGTCTAATATGAAATTGATGGACAAAGAAAAATCATGCTATTTGAATGAAAAATATGACATTTTAATATGATTAACACATTTCCTATTAAGGGGAAAGTATTTCTAACCATAACAACGAAACATTTTTGAGATTTATTTCATATTTCTTAAGTTTTACATTACACGAATGAGGAAAAATGGTCAGAGCGGACATGAGAAAATGATTGCAGTTTATCATAAAAAGTTATAAATGTGCAAAATATATATTTATTGTTCAATTTTATTTGACCTCATGCTCCCAAATAAACTTGAATCAATGGCTTGAGACACTTAAAGTATTGCTTCCTATTCCTCTTTGAATGTAAACTTAACAGTTTTCATGGAATTAACCTTTTACCTTCCCTACATTGACCTTAACCCAGATGACCACGCTATCCTCCTCAGGGTAATCCAGAGGATATTGACTAGCTTCCTCCAGGTTTTGGCTTAGGTAGACCCCACGGCCAAGCATCATTAGATTGACAGAAACCATTGTTACAGATATCCTGAGCAATCTCACTGGTGGTGCCATGATAAATGATGAAAGTCATCCAGCTGGTTGAGCAATTGAAATACTTCAGTAGGAGGTTCAAAGCTGTCTTCAGGCCCATGTAACCTGAATGTGCTCATGTTTGAGTCAGTTATCTGAAAAGATAAAAGAAAAAAAAGAAGTGTAACATCTAAAATAAATCTATTCATGTATTTTATTGACAAAAGCTCTGTCAGTGAGCCCCAGGCAGCAGTGTGAGTATGTGCGTAAATGGTTGAATGACTACATGTAGTGTAAAGTGCTTTGGACATGTCTCCTGACTTGAAAAAGCGCCATTTAAGTACAGGCTGTAACCATTTAAGATAATGCTTCTCATTTTTTTAATAAATATCACTAAAATTAAAGAACTTTGGCAGCCACTGGAGTAAATTTGAACATTAATTCAGCACTTTACACCTTACAAATCACTGAAAAACTCTTCAAATCCTAATGGTGAAAAAGACAACATGCTGTGCTATAGATAATAGGTAAGGAAACTAAATGATGCAAGATAATTTGATAAAAAGGAAAATTATTCACCAACAAGGTTCTTTTTTAAGTAACACTGAACCTGAATAACTGTAAGCAGAGATGGCAGTTGTGGAGTCAGCAAGTAACCATGACATTCATTTGTTCTGCCCAGCCACTAAACCAATTAAGTCCAATCTGCGCAGTACATAAAGTTTTGCTGATTGGACTCACCTAGTTTAGTGGCTGGGCAGAACAAATACAAGACATAGAGATGACATGTTGACTCCACATCCCCCATCTCAGAGTTGGCAACTCAGTCCAATACAAAATCAGTGGAATCAATTTCTTAACTCTACAGGAGCTGTCTGCATACTGCTGCCAAATGAGTATGGAAGGAATAGTGAACAGTTCAATAATGGGTCAAATGGGAAAAAAAATGGGAAAAAAGAATAGAGACATGTAGGTATATTGAGCATCTATTATCTAACAAACCTCTGTTTTACAGTAAATGGTAAAAATTGCATGTGTATTTGCTCAAGCTAAATGCAAATTCATTTAAAACAGTCCCCTGTTTTAGATGAATACAAAATTATTTAAAATAGTGGGCTGTGTTTAAATTAAGGAAAACAGAATATGTGTTTTCAGGAACATTTTTGTTGTTATGATCCTTGCATGAAGTGCTGCATTTTGAATCCTCTGCGGTTCTGCTCCAACTCCATACCATCAGTCAACAAGGCCACAGAGGAGAAAAGCAACAGGAGCTTGGTTCGCATTGCCAGCAGTAAGTCAGACATGTTCCTGGTGCATGCTGGTCTCTGCCAGGGCTTCCCTTTGTCACTGTTCTGTTCATTATATTTATGGACTGAATTTCTAGGTGCAGACAGGGACCAGAGGTTGTCCGGATTGGAGACCTCAGGATATCATCTCTGATGTTGTCCTGTGTGCCTCTTACAACCAGGACCTTCAGCGTGTACTGGGGCGGTTTGCAGCCAAGTGTGAAGCGGCCAGGATGACGATCAGCATTTCCAAATCTGAGGCCATGGTTCTCCAGTGAAAGGTAAACTCCCCTCTTCAGGGCTGTGGAGAGTCCTTGTCTCAAGTGGAGGAGTTCAAGTATCTCAGGGTCTTGTTCACGAGTGAGGGAGGGATGGAGCGTGAGATCGACAGACGGATCAGTGCGGCATCGGCAGTGATGCCGACGCTGCAACATTAATGGACTGAAAGGCAAACCTTTCACTTCCTAATGTTGTTATGGAATAACGTTACTAAACTTCGTTTCGACTATGTAATAATCATCATACATTATCAAACCAAAGAAGTATAGGATCAAACATGCATTAAATATGTAAAATTAATGTCACTGTTATCCACAACAACACAACTGTTGTTAAAGATTATCATCCCTGAGTTGATAGAAAGCAAGAATAAATCAATCAAATCTGTAAACTTTTATTGATACTTAAAGAATTTGTACCAGTAAAAACTTTAATCAGTCACTTCAGCACAACTAACCCTCTGGAATCTAAGTTGCAAACCTACAATTAAAACATTGATTGGATAATTTAAGCTGTGTCGTCCTGGTTAGTACCACATTAATATCATACACATGTCTACTATTTCAAAAGTCATGGAAAAGAACCTCAGGAAGTTCACCAAAAACATGGAAGCGCTTGTTTCCAGCAACACATTGCTATACATTACTGCCACCACAAGGAGGCACTAAGGTATCAGCTTGTACCACCATTGTTTTTAGTAGCTGAGGACAACTGTTCATGTTTAACATTTACAGTAGGTGCTTCCAGGGTCTCAAATTACTTTTTGTCATGATGGGTGTCACAGAGAGTAAGCCCAAGATGCAGAACACACACGGAGGCACTGGTAAAAGTCCAAAGAGTTTATTAAAGGCTCAAGCACATGAATCACAGTTCAGGAAGGGGACTGATTCGCTGGGGTCTGTGCGGGGAAAGGGAGATGGCTGGATTTGAGCTTCCAGCTCACTGCAGGGAAACAACAGGGGAAATCCACATGGGAACCTCTTAGGGAAACTCCACAGGGGAGTCGACAGGTAGCATCCACGTAGACTTCTTGGGTTGGCTCACCAGGGCAGATTAGCAGGTTAGCTTTCCTAGAGCGTCAGGCTTGGGACTGGCTTCCTATGATGCAACTCTCCCAGAGCTGCAGGCCAGAGACAGGTTGCCAGAGAGACAGTTCTTCCAGAACTTCGCAGGAAAACAGGGGGTTAAGCTCATCCAGAGCTTTCACGAGGAGACAGGTGGTTAAGCTCATCCAGAGCTTTCACGAGGAGACAGGTGGTTAAGCTCATCCAGAGCTTTCACGAGGAGACAGGGGGTTAAGCTCATCCAGAGCTTTCACGAGGAGACAGGGGGTTAAGCTCATCCAGAGCATTCACGAAGAGACAGGAGGTTAAGCTCATCCAGAGCTTTCTCGAAGAGACAAGATTCCTGTGAGGCAGAGACAAGGAAGAATTAGAATCTGATCTCACACTAGAGATAACAAAGATTCATCTGTAACAGAGGTTCAGGAAGCTAACCATCTAAGATCAACACTGCGGCGTGGGATCAAGGTCAGGCAGGAGCTTATAAAGGAGAGGTCTTCTAATGAGAGGATTAGGAACAGGTGTGCAGGAAGGTTCCAGCTACAGAAGACCCACAGCGCATCCTGCTGGAGACAGAGGGTAATCTCCAGATCCCCACAGTAACTCCAAACCTAAGGGAAAAACAAAGAGGGCAGAAGAGGATCCTCGGCGCCCTCTGGTGGGCAAGCCTGAGGATCCCAACAGAGCCGCCCCCTCAAGGGCGGATTCCAGACGCCCCTTGAAAAAAAAGTCCAAAAAAAAAAACAACAAAAAACAACCCACTCAGGGTGGGCGGAGGGGGCACTAGGGTGAGGAGGGCCAGAAACAACAAAAAACAGAGTCCAGAAAACAAAAACAACCCACCCAGGGCGGGCGGAGGTGGAAACAGGCCAGGAGGGCAGAAAACAAAACCAGAGTCCAGAACAAAAAACGATCCACTTATGGTGGACGAAAACAAAAGAAAACCCAAAAACTTTCTTGGGAAAAGTCTCTGGTGGCCGGCCGAGGGACCGGCGGCGGGACAGATTCTCAGGTGACCGGCCAAGGGACCGGCAGCGGGACACAGTCTCAGGTGGCCTGCCGTGGGGCCGGCTGCAGGACACAGTCTCAGGTGGCCTGCCGTGGGGCCGGCTGCAGGACACAGTCTCAGGTGGCCTGCCGTGGGGCCGACGGCGGAGGCGTAGTTGCTGCTCAGGAGGTCGACCGTTGTGATGAAGGTGGAGCAGCGTCTTAGGGGGACCACCGGCGGGCCGGAGACAAGGTTGAGGTTCAGGAGGCCGGCCTACAATCCGGCAACGGAGCAGAGTCTTAGGTGGCCGGCAGCGGGGTCGAAGGCGACGCTGACACTCTGGGGGTCTGCCACGGGGTCGACGGTGAAGATGATGCTCCGGGGGTCTGCCGCGAGGCCGAAGGCGAAGCTGACGCTCTGGAGGTCTGCCGCGGGGCCGGAGTCGAAGCAGCTTATCAGGAGGATGACGCCCAAGCTTCAGCAGGTACCCCCACGGGGTACCCCGTCCCCTCCTCGGCAGCTCAGGAACAGTCTTAGAAACAGCCGCCGACTGCGGCTCTGGAGGAGGCTCAGAGGAGACCGCCGACTGCGGCTCTGGAGGAGGCTCAGAGGAGACCGCCGACTGCGGCTCTGGAGGAGGCTCAGAGGAGACCGCCGACTGCGGCTCTGGAGGAAGCTCTGGGGAGACCATCGACTGCGGCTCCGGAGGAGGCTCTGAAGAGGCCGCCGACTGCGGCTCCGGAGGAGGCTCTGAAGAGGCCGCCGACTGCGGCTCCGGAGGAGGCTCTGAAGAGGCCGCCGACTGCGGCTCCGGAGGAGGCTCTGAAGAGGCCGCCGACTGCGGCTCCGGAGGAGGCTCTGAAGAGGCCGCCGACTGCGGCTCTCTAGCAGGGGAGCCTGCCGATTGCGGCTCCTGATCAGGAACCGGGGAGCGTGCCGATTGCGGCTCCCGATCAGGAACAGGGGAGCCCGCCGATTGCGGCTCCCGATCAGGAACAGGGGCAGGTGACACCACCGACTGTGGTTCACCTTCAGGAGCAGGAGGGACCACTGATTGCGGTTCCACCTCTGGGACTGGAGGGAACATCCATGGAGGCTCAAGTTCAGTCTCTGAGAAGGCTTGAAAAGTCTGTAGAGGGCTCTTGGCGAATTGTGGTACCTGTAGAGAGGCTCTTGGAGGCCTATCACCATCAACTCCGAACTCAGAAGTCCTTCTAACCTTTAGCTCAGGAGTCTCAAGACGGCACAGGGCAGGCTCAGGGGTCTCTGGACGGCACAGAACAGGCTCAGGAGTCTCTGGATGACACAGAGCTGTCTCAGGGGTCTCTAGACGGCACAGAGCTGACCCAGGGGTCTCTAGACGGTACAGAGCTGGCTTAAGGCGACGCCTTTTCTTACGCCGAGAAGTATTAGAGGCTAAGCTAAGTGGTTTATTGAAAGGATCAGACGCACAATTAACCGGTTGATAATAAATAATTACTTTTTTTTTTTTTTTTTTTTTTTTTTTTACAGTGTCCTGTCTGGCAAGGTGGCAATAAGAATAATTGTCTTGATGCCAAAAGAAGCCCAACAGATTTTACTTTCACAAGTGTAGCGGTATCGCAATTGCCACTTGTTTCATGTATATAAATTGCTTTATTATAATTATGCAGGGAGTTTTACAGTTTATATGGACACTGCAATGTAAGTAGAGCAGAAAAACAGAAGAAGAAGAAGGAAAAAGAAAAAAACAGGACAAAAGATGAAAGAAAGAGGAGATAGGAAGGAGACAATGGAGAAAAAATAATTCCTGAATGGATTACAGGATCTGGGGCTAACAAATCAGGCATGGGGTCTGGTTCAAAACAAACTGGGTTATTTTCTGGTCTGGAAGCTGGATTAGGCTGGCGTGAAACAGAAAGCGGAGGCTCGAAAGGGCAGATATCATCCCTATCTCCATAGAAAAGGTTCCATAACTCAGCTTCATGGATGTGGGGAGCTCGATTAACAGGCGAGGGAAATGGTTTTGAAAACACGGAGACAGGTTCAGGTGTCTGGTCAGTCTGTACGGCTCTGGGTCTTGTTAGCAGCTCGATATCTAACCCGACTGCTAGCTCAATGAGATCCTTAAGGGTATCAGGCTCAACGTAAAAGCTTAGCTTGCTTCTGACCGGTTCATTAAGAGCTTGGATAAATGCGGTCATAAGCGCAGACTCGTTCCACCCAGAAACGGCTGCTTTACTCTGGAACTCAGAAGAAAACTCAGCAACGGACCTATTACCCTGTTTTATTTTCAGAAGATTGCCGGAGAAGGAGCACTTAGAAAACTGACTAAAAGTTCTTTCTAATTCTCGGATGAACGTTTCATAATAACAGTTAAATTTTGACGGGAATCTGGTCTCAGCCCATTCAAGGGCTTCACCGGACAGAAAAGACACAACAAACGCTATCCTATCCCTATCATACAGGAAATCAGACTCATAAAATTGAAAAAATAACCGACACTGAAATAGAAAAGACTTGAGCTTACTTGGGTTGCCAGAAAACCTCTCAGGAAGAGAAGGACCGGGTGACGAAAACGACGGGATGAGTTCTGACCAGAAAGGAGGGTTATTATCTTGACTGGAAGGTGACGGACGGACTTCCGGAAGTGACGAAACCGGAACCGGAAGTTGAACTGGCGCCATCTTGTGATTCCCACGAAGCCTGTGGGATCTTGAAACGTGTGTTTTCTTAAAGTCAAAATGGGATTTTAACTCACGGAGGGACTGTGTGTGATCAGGAGTCAGAGCGTCCTGTTTCTCAGACCTACGACGGAGGTGATCTGCTGGGCTTTGTGTTTGGCCGCAGTGTTCTGTCATGATGGGTGTCACAGAGAGTAAGCCCAAGATGCAGAACACACCCGGAGGCACTGGTAAAAGTCCAAAGAGTTTATTAAAGGCTCAAGCACATGAATCACAGTTCAGGCAGGGGACTGATTCGCTGGGGTCTGTGCGAGGAAAGGGAGATGGCTGGATTTGAGCTTCCAGCTCACTGCAGGGAAACAACAGGGGAAATCCACATGGGAACCTCTTAGGGAAACTCCACAGGGGAGTCGACAGGTAGCATCCAATTCAATTTCAATTCAGTTTATTTATATAGCGCCAAATTCACAACACATGTCATCTCAAGGCACTTTACAGTTCAACCAGATCATACAGTCAAATTGATACAAAGTTTTCTATCTAAGGAAAACCAGTTGATTGCATTGACTCATTGACTCAAATACAATCCCCCACACTAAGCATGCTTGTAGCGACAGTGGAGAGGAAAAACTCCCTTTTAACAGGAAGAAACCTCCAGCAGAACCAGGCTCAGTGTGAGCGGCCATCTGCCGAGGCCGACTGGGGTTCAAGGAGACAGAAGCAGAGATACAAAAAGCAGCTGTAAAAGGCGGCCCCGTCCAGGAAACACACAGCCAGGCAGACGAGCTCCAAGGCAGCTCCCATGCCAGAGGACGAAGAGAGCACATCCACTCAGTCACGGTCAGAGAAACAGGACCACACTGGAAAACAGGCCGATCTCCAACATCTATTAACAAGGGTGTTGATAGAAGCAGCACAGCTGATGTTTTTTTCCAGGATGACGTCACAGCCAAACAGGAACAGACGAGGCAAAGCTACTCTGAGGAAAAGCAGAGAGAGCAGAAGGTTAGAGATTGAACTAACAGATTCTGCAGAATAGGAGAACAGAGAGAAAATTAAGCAGAATGATGAAATGGGGGTCCCTATGTCCTCCAAAAGTCTAAGCCTATAGCAGCATAACTATAGAGATAGCTCAGGATAACCTGAGCCACCCTAACTATAAGCTTTATCAAAAATGAAAGTTTTAAGCCTAGCCTTAAAAGTAGACAGGGTGTCTGCCTCACGGACTAAAACTGGTAGTTGGTTCCACAGGAGAGGAGCCTGATAACTAAAAGATCTGCCTCCCATTCTACTTTTAGAAATTCTAGGAACCACTAGTAAACCTGCAGATTGAGAGCGAAGTGCTCTGTTAGGAACATAAGGAACAATCAGATCTCTGATATAAGATGGAGCTTGGCCATTTAAGGCTTTATATGTGAGAAGGAGGATTTTAAATTCTATTCTTGATTTAACAGGAAGCCAATGAAGAGAAGCCAGGATAGGAGAGATATGATCTCTCTTTTTCATTTTCATTAGAACTCTGGCTGCAGCATTTTGGATCAGCTGAAGGCTTTTAACTACAGTTTGTGGACTTCCTGATAGTAAAGAATTACAATAGTCCAGCCTTGAAGTAACAAATGCATGGACTAGTTTCTCAGCATCACCCCTGGACAGGATATTTCTAATTTTTGCAATGTTCCTCAGATGAAAGAAGGAAATTCTAGAAACCTCTTTGATATGGGATTTAAATGACAGGTCCTGATCAAAAATAACACCAAGATTTTTTACTTTATTTTCTGAAATCAGTTTAATCCCATCCAAATGAAGTGACTGGCTAATCAGTTTCTTTTTCAGAGACTCTGGTCCAAAGACTATAACTTCTGTTTTGTCTGCATTCAGAAGCAGAAAGTTAAGAGTCATCCAGGTTTTTATGTCTTCAAGACATGCCTGTAATCTATGTAATGGGTTAGCTTCATCTGGATTTATAGACAGATATAGCTGGGTATCATCAGCATAACAGTGGAAATTAATCCCATGCTGTCTAATAATTCTACCAATTGGGAGCATGTATAAAGTAAAGAGAATTGGTCCTAGCACTGATCCCTGTGGTACTCCACAGGTAACCTTTGAGCGTGTTGAAGATCTATCATTAACATGAACAAACTGAATTCGATCAGATAGATAAGATTTAAACCAGTCTAGTGCTGTTCCTTTAATTCCAACAAAATATTCAAGTCTTTCTAAAAGAATATTATGGTCAACTGTATCAAATGCAGCACTAAGATCCAACAGGACGAGCACAGATACAAGTCCATTATCTGAGGCCATGAGAATATCATTAGTGACTTTCACCAGAGCTGTTTCAGTGCTATGATGAGCTCTAAAGCCAGACTGAAACTCTTCAAAAAGTTCATTATGGTGGAAGTGATCGCAAACTTGTTTGGCAACTACTTTCTCAAGAATTTTGGATAAGAAAGGAAGATTGGATATAGGTCTATAATTGACCAAGTCATCTGGGTCAAGAGACGGTTTCTTAAGCAGAGGTTTAATTACAGCAATCTTAAAAGCTTTAGGTACATATCCCTGTAACAGAGATAGATTAATCACATCTAAAATGGAGGAGGAGATCAAAGGGAATACTTCCTTAAATAACCTGGTTGGAACTGGATCTAACATACAAGTTGAAGGCTTAGATGAAGACAATAATTTTGCTAATTCAGAGAGTTCAACTGGATCAAAGCAGTCTAAACCCGGTTCAGATTCCATGACTACCTCAGGTACAATCGCGGATCGAGGAGTGCTTATGATCTTTTTTTTAATAAGATCAATCTTATTTATAAAGAATCCCATAAAATCATTGCTGCTAAGAGCAGGTGGAATGGACGGTTCAACAGAGCTATGGCTCTGGGTGAGTTTGGCAACTGTATTAAAAAGAAATCTAGGATTATTCTTATTCTCCTCTATTAATGAGGAGAAGTATGCTGCTCTTGCTTTACAAAGGGTCCTCTTATACAGCAGTAAACCATTTTTCCAGACTAGGAAGGACTCTCGCAGGCCACGTAGACTTCTTGGGTTGGCTCACCAGGGCAGATTAGCAGGTTAGCTTTCCTAGAGCGTCAGGCTTGGGACTGGCTTCCTATGATGCAACTCTCCCAGAGCTGCAGGCCAGAGACAGGTTGCCAGAGAGACAGTTCTTCCAGAGCTTCACAGGGAAACAGGGGGTTAAGCTCATCCAGAGCTTTCACGAGGAGACAGGTGGTTAAGCTCATCCAGAGCTTTCACGAGGAGACAGGTGGTTAAGCTCATCCAGAGCTTTCACGAGGAGACAGGGGGTTAAGCTCATCCAGAGCTTTCACGAGGAGACAGGAGGTTAAGCTCATCCAGAGCTTTCTCGAAGAGACAGGATTCCTGTGAGGCAGAGACAAGGAAGAAATAGAATCTGATCTCACACTAGAGATAACAAAGATTCATCTGTAACAGAGGTTCAGGAAGCTAACCAACTAAGATCAACACTGCGGCGTGGGATCAAGGTCAGGCAGGAGCTTATAAAGGAGAGGTCTTCTAATGAGAGGATTAGGAACAGGTGTGCAGGAAGGTTCCAGCTCCAGAAGACCCACAGCGCATCCTGCTGGAGACAGAGGGTAATCTCCAGATCCCCACAGTAACTCCAAACCTAAGGGAAAAACAAAGAGAGCAGAAGAGGATCCTCGGCGCCCTCTGGTGGGCAAGCCTGAGGATCCCAACACTTTTTAGGGAAATCAGGCCCACCTGATTAAATTAATTCAACTTTTGCTTTCTTAATATTGGCACTGAGCATAAAAACAATGGGTAACATCTGGAACACTCTTTAAGGTGGCCATTCCTCATCACAGTTCCAACCCTTATGAAGCTGATATGTTAATATCAGCTGGAGGATTCCTGTGTGGTAGATTCCCATGGAAACCAACAGCAAATTGAGAATAACAGAGAATGATTTAGGTGTAAAGGAGAAGTTTTTGAGTGGAGTAGGGGAAAGCCGAAAATTACTTTTATGATGAACAACAAAGCTGATAAGCATCAAGAAGCGTTCAAGCTTTAAATGCATATTTCTTTTGAATTATGTAGTTTAAATTCTTTAAGTAATTAGTCAGAGACTGGTATATTTAAACTTTTAAAACTTTTATTATTCAGGTCAAAATGACAGAGTACAATTATTGGTTGTTAAAATATATTTGATTGTACAAAATTAATCAGATATTGCTTGATTTTACTTATAACCGTATGAAGAACCTGCAGTGGTCTGGTCTGGGACACGGGTAGGTTTGATGAGCTTAAGGTTCTTGATTTGTTTGGGATCCCACACGCAGTTCTCCTCCAGACCACTCTTCACCATCCCACAGTTGGGCGGTACCCAGGCGGTGTCATATCCATTATCATGCCAGGTCTTCTGCATTGGGTGTTTCTGGTGATCAATTTTTTTAACCTTCCCTACATTGACCTTAACCACAATGACCACCCTGTCCTCCTCAGGGTGATCAATAGGATAGCGACTTGCTTTTTCGAGGTCTCGGCTGAGGTAGACCCCACGGCCAAGCATCCCATCCTCAGATTGACGGAAACCAGTGGCCCAGATGGCCTGAGCAATCTCACTGGTAGTGCCATGATACATGATATAGGTTCTGCCATCATTCGGCTGCGGGGTAAGCAGTCGAGACGCTCCAGCAGGAGGATCAAAGTCGTCTTCAGCCCACTGTAACCTCAACTTGCTCATGTTGGAGTCAGGATATCTGAAAAGAAAAAGGAGAAATATTTAACACTAAATCTATTCATGTATTTTAGTGACAGAAGGAGTGCTACAATGGTATCTACATTTGCTTATTTTCTAAAGCTCAAAAACTTTTAATTATTGCCCTATTTTAAGATTTAAAAAAATGTTTCAACTAAATATCACTTAAAATTAATTACCTTTGCCACCCATTGGGGTACATTTGCACATGCATTAAATCTTGTGTGCTGTTAAAAATATTTGAAAATGTATCAGATCATAATTGTGAAAAAAAAGTTATTTATACCTACTGCTGTATAATAAATAGCTTAGGGAAATAATTATGCCACATCATTTGACTAAAAGTGAAAGGATCCACCAACAAGGTTGTTTTCTAAAGTAACAGTGAACCTGAAAAACTGATACGGCAGGTTAGTCCAGTTTGCTGTAAAATGTATGGCTGCCAAATATAGAGTATGCAGGGGCAGTTTTGGCCTAGTGCTTAGAGCAGTGCACTTGTGCTCTGAGAAGGTTGCAAGTACCCGGCTCGATTCCTGCCGGCCTCAAACTGCACTCTGGGTCTCTGAGCAAGACCCTTAACCCCCGGCTCCCTGGATGCCGCACAGTGGCAGCCCACTGCTCCCCAAGGGGATGGGTTAAATTCAGAGAGTTAATTTGTCCATTGTAAGAGATCAATAAAGTTCAATTTATATCTTTTACACAGTTCGAAAATAGGTACAATGGAAAAAAAAAAAAGAATAGAGTTATATAACTATTGAGAATCTATCATCCTACATTGCATGTATTTATGCTCATGCTAATTACAAATTTATTTAAAAGTTGACAGTGTGAGAGAGCTTTGTTTAAGTTTAAGAAAACAGGATATGTGTTGTCAGGAACATTTCTTGTTATGATCCTTGCAGGAAGTGCCACATTTTGAATCCCCTGCTGTTCTCTTCCACCGCCTTACCTTCAGTCAACAAGGGAGGGATTTACAATATTTCCATATATGCCTCCTAAATGACTCAATAGCTTAATTTGTTGCAGTCATAACGTAATTAGATACAGCTCAAATAAACATTTTTTTTTTTTTAAATATGAATTTGACATTTCATATTACTATCTAAAAAATGTCTAAGTCTTATTTAACAAGAATTTGAGATCCGGTGTTTCTCATTCAAGCCAGCATTTTGTTTTATGCAAATGATTATTCTCAGTCAGCCAGGTCGTTGTCATTCCAAAAAAGTTTAAAAAATTCTCCACTGGACTTTGTTTTCCAAGTTTGAGGATATTTCGCTACCCATCCAGAAAGCTTTCTAGATTCAAAATGTCTGGAGTAGTGTTGAGTTCCAGGCTTAT
Source organism: Cyprinodon tularosa (assembly GCF_016077235.1). NCBI lineage: Eukaryota > Metazoa > Chordata > Actinopteri > Cyprinodontiformes > Cyprinodontidae > Cyprinodon > Cyprinodon tularosa. The sequence continues at coordinate 302,964 of NW_024039448.1, read as the reverse complement.
AGGGTTCTAAAAATTATTGATGCATATTTAAAACACCAATCGTTTCTTTTTTTCCTTTTAAGGATGTTCACAGTATGTTTTTTAACATTTGTTAATCACATTTCCTGTATAAAGTCTGATTCTTTAGATAAATACTGATGTTTCTGTTCTTGACTTACCTCTGCCTGTATCCGTCTTAGACTGAAGCATGAATTTAATCTGCTTCTTTCTAAAAACCTGTGGGAGGAAACTCTAAATAAGGATTTATTTAGTTTCACTTTTCTTTCTCTTATTGCATACTTTGGTGTGGTCCACCCAGATGTAGGTTTCACTTCTATAAGCAGCTAATTTTATACATATGGGGGACTTTCTCTCTGTATTTTTTTTTTTATATTTTAGATATTTTTTTATTCTTATTGGAGACAATGTTATCTGCAATAAAGAAAAAAAAAATTAAAATTTAAAGACAATCCCATAAAACCGGATTTTGAGATATATTATATATTTCATTTTTTTTTTATATAATTTCCACACCAATGGCCTCTTTAACAATTATTTGTTAAGTTACATTGAGATTACAATTAGATAATGAGGCTGTGTGATTTTTTTGGAATGATTGGAATAAAACTTTAAATTATCATGACATATTTGTGATTACAACCAGCTGAATCCATTGAAACAGGTGGTGGCATATCTTCCACTTTCTGCTCCGCTGGTGGTCCTCTGTGGCATCTGCACACAATACATTCTGATAATATTTTTCTGCAGGCCGAGTTGACAATTCAGTATCTTCTCTGAGGGCTGAAAGCAGTGGCGGCTGGTGAAAAATATTTTTGGTGGGGCTGATATAGCCTAGTGTATGTCTCCAACTAATCCAGAATAAGAATTCAAATAAACAATTGGAAATTAAATACAATTTAACAGTAATGATTTAATTTACTATATACTAACAGTAACAGTGATGATTTGGGTCACTGTGACGGGGTTCTTTGGCCTCCAAGAATCCAGGCTCAGTCGGGTTACCGGTGTTGATGATTTATTGTGCTCAAAAACTCAAAACAGGGTGCAAAAGAAACTAAACATGTACAAGATACTCTGGGCCTCAGCCTCCCTCCAGTTACCAGCAATGTAACAAAGAAATAGAAAACAGAAATGGCCGCTTTTCTTCCCACAGCCCTCATTAAATAGTTTAAGCCCCTACCCTCAGGCTCTCTTACATCTGATTTCTTCTCATTAATCAGTTTTGTCCATATATTACCTCCACAAACAATTGATGTACAAAAACAAGTAATTTTTACAACTTAATTCCTTTTACACAGATTCATTAACTTATTCAATTACACCAAACTGGGTTTGAACCCAGCAAAGACGCAGCCAGACTGAAGATGACAAGTCCCCGTAGCATAAACACGTACACACACACACACCCACCCACACACACACACGGCTAACCCCACTGAAATATTAAGTGTGCCCCTCAATACGCCAGCAGGTAACCAGGAACAGCTTGTGTGTTTTAAGTTCATGGAGCTACTGGTCTCAGCGCGAGTGAATTGGTCCTCACAAGCACGGTATAACAGGAATGTGTGTGTGGCGCGCAAAGTTAGAGGATGTTTTAAGCGACGAGGTGGATTCTTCACAGTCACAATAACCATGACATTAAACATTCCTACCCTACAACATGGACGTTCTTCTGGCAAACGGGTAGATAAATAAGGATCTCACCCAATTTGGTGGAAGCTGCATCTCGTTCGTTACATTCGCCATCTTCCCTCTAATTGTCTGCACCTGCGCTTGGGTGCAGAAGCCTGTTAAAGTGCAGTATAGGGCTTGGTCGTCATGACGTAAGCACTTCGCGTCGCCGCCATGTTGAATGCGTCTTTTACCGCGGCTCAGACTACTGCCTATGACTACCGCGTACTGTAATCCCTCTCAGCCGTGTCTTAATTTGATTAATTTCACCTTAACTTGATTTCAATCATGGTAAACCGTTGCTGTATTGTGGGCTGTAACAGCTCAACACATGATCGCCATGGGAAAAACATAGAAAATGGGTTTACTTTCCACCGCTTTCCTGACTGGAGGCGTAGCTTTCCTGACTGGAGGCGTAACCATGGAGACCAAGTGTCAGAGATAAAGAGTCGTCGGCTAGCTTGGATCGCGGCTGTAAGACGACCGAACATAACTTTCCACAGTATTCCAATGTCATTGAGAGTGTGTTCCCTGCATTTTCATTCTGGTAAGTTAAAGATGCAGGGTTTTATTTTATAGCCTACTTTGTTTCTTCCCTTCAAAGTTGGGATCTTTTACGGGAAAATAATAAAAACGGCAGCGGGAAAAGGCTCAAATAAGTGAGAAACCCGGAGGGTTGGCAGTTAACGTTACTAACTACACCTTTGAAACACATAGCAGCTAGTTAAAAGTACATTACATGCGTGAGTGGTTGTTAGCACTAGCGGTTAGCAGTTGCTAAACTAGCAGGTTCCAGAGCCCGTCTGATCACAGCTTACCTTCGTACGGATTACTGTGTTCCCACTGTTTGCTGGCTTTATGATGTGCAGCTCCTGAACCCATCCATTCATGAACTGCACATGAGACTCCAAGGACTTGTAGCTTGGGAACTGTTTAGAAGTATAGGCGCTCACTCATCGGTGCTCCACTCATTGTTTGGAACTTCATATGGATCCAAATGATTAATAATGCTGATTTTGTCAACATACCAGTCCCTGGCTTCTCTATTTAATGTGTCCCGGTAAATTCCAGATCCTTTTCGGGATTTTAACATCTTTTTTCTCTCTACTTCTGTCTCTTCTTTCAACAACAACGTTGTGTCAGAGCTATGTTTACGTTTGCTTAGCAGTCAGTATGGCTGCGACGTCCCACAATGCAACGTGGATCCCGAGCCCTATTTTCAGAGCCCCAAGACCATAAAGTTCTGAGACGCTGATTGGCCATTAAATTCACCTAGCAATAGTACATGATTGACAGATTCTCTGCAAATGTGGGGCTGTCTGATCACAGCCCCAAGACAGAGACGGTAGGAGTCTGTCTGTGGAAATCCACAAATGAATGACAGTAGATAGGGAAATGTAGTTTATATAATTTGTTTTGCTTATAGGTACACGCTCTAGAGAGTAAAACTGACATTTATGAGTTAATTTCTAAAAATATATTTTACGTTTCTCTCTTCTTATCAGGGAGGGCGGTGCCCCAGCGCCCCATATGGGCCGGCCGCCACTGGCTGAAAGCATATAATTTCTTCCTGCATGGCCCAGATGCTGATGAAGATCTTGCACTATTTGTTTGGAAACATGCTGGCCTTGAGAAAGGATAACAGGATGTTTCTTTTCCAGAGATAGGGCTGAAGCTGACCAGCCGCGTACAGTAAACCTTGTCCTAATATTGGATCAAGTCTGTAGATATTGCTTGCTTTCTTCGCAACAGATGCTCCACTCTGCAAATCTCTATTTTTTTCTGATGATTTCACATTTTCTTCCTGACGTCCACAACCATCTCCACTGTTTTTAGAGCGATGAGCTACGGTTGTTCCTCTTGCAACAGGTAGCCAGATGGTCAACCTTCCAACTGTAGGTGGACTTGTCACCATCAGAGATAAGTCCGATCAGAGTGGTGTCGTCTGCAAACTGCAGAAGTTAACAGACTGATGACTGGAGGTGCAGGTGTTGGTGTACAGGGAGAAGCACAGAGGAGAAAGGACACAGCCCTGGGGGGAACCAGTGCTGATGAGCTGTGAGTCTGAGACATGTTTTGCCAGCTTCACATGCTGTTTTTTGTCAGACAGCAAGTCTGTAATCCATCTGCGGGTGAAGTCAGGCACACTTGCCTAGGCGAGCTTCTCCTGAAGCAGAGTTGGGATGAATTTTTGAAAATCCACAAACTAGATCCTGGCATAGGCACCTGCGGAAACCAGGTTCTGGAGGATGTAGTCAAGGGCCAATTTGACAGCATTGTCTGAAGACCTGTTGGTTCTGTAGGCAAACTCTAGGGGATCCAGGAGGGATTCAGTGATCTCTTTCAGGTGTTAAAGCACAAGGCGTTCAATTTATTATTCAATAGTGTCTTTCTGTGGTTGACCCCTTTCAATGTCACTTCTTAACCAAAATGTCTGTGGACCCCATGGGGGGCGTTGTTCAAGTTCCATTAATACAAAGTGGGTCAGAGTTCAAACTGGGGTATGTTGGCAAGATCAGTTCAAGATCTTCAGGTGGTCCTTAATCCGTTCAAAATGTATTGTAAGAAAATTCGCTTGAGTCATTTGGGTCTATGAGGTAACAAACAGAACATTCTTTATGGAACCCAATCAGTTTTATACCATAATGGTCCCTTGAGTGAATACTTTCACTTGACAATTTCTTTTGAGGTTTCCTGATTAGACCAACATGATTCAAATAGATTTTCATTTCATACTCAATCCCACTGCAACCTGTAAACTTTGAAGAATAGTTTAGGAGTTGAGGAGGTTTGTCAACTGAAGCAAATATTCAAAAGCATTCAGGCTTTTGAGTTTTGATCTTTTGTTTTTCAAAAATATATTTTTAATAATAAGGTTATGGTTTAAGTGATGTAAAATGCTAAAAATCAAAACTTCAGATTAGCCTCAAAACATAAACGCTTTTATTTTTTCAGGTCAAAATGACAAAATGTACAAAGTATTTGTTTTAACCAAATCTATAATAATGCATGTGATTGCAATAAATGAACAAATTATTGCTTTAAATTAAAAGATTTAAAAGACTTGCAACAATGGATTGAGCAGGATCAAGTCTGGGGTAGATGAGCTGAAGGATCTTCATTCGACGAGGATCCCAAACGCAGTCTTCCTCCTGACCACTTGGCACCATTCCACAATTGGGCGGCACCCAGGCAGTGTCGTATCCATGAAAGCGCCAGGTCTTTTGCATAGGGTGATTATTGTATCTGATGGCTATCACTCTGCCCACATTGACCTTAACCTTTATAACAACCCTGTCCCACTCAGGGTGATTAATAGGATACCGCCTCGCTTTCTTCAAGTCTCTGGTTAAGTAGACCCCAGGACCAAGCATGCCGTCTTCCGATTGACGGAAACCATTTTCAATGATACTTTTAGCATTCTGCCGGGTGGTGCCGTGATACATGATGTAGGATTGGTTCTCAACCGTCTGAGGAATAGTCACCGGATATGCTTTCACAGTAATACTATAAATTTCAATCCGCTGTACCCGGCCATGATGGTGTCAGAATCCCTGCAGGAAAAATGGGGAAACATTTAAACTAGATGTTCTGCTATTGTCCAGATGGCTGATGCTACCACAGAGACAAAGAAGAACCTAAGAAGCATCTGCTGCACTCCAAAAGGTATCTGCAGCAAGAGTTTGCTCTTAAACTTCAATGCATAAAGAGTATTTATGAAATTACTCCTGCACAGGTAATTAAGGCTAGAACCCAAACATTTATAGGAGTCAACTATCTCAGCAACAGTTTGCTGGATTTTTAGTGTGTAAAGCCAACTAAAAAGTAGCTATGCTGATGAAGGTTCTCAGTCATCCAGGTCATAGACATTCCATAAAAATTCAAAAATATATCCACTGGACTTGGTTTCCAAGATTTGAAGACGTTTCGCCACCTCTCCAGGAAGCCTTCTCAATTCAAAATGGATTGAATTGAGAAAATGAATTGAATTGAGAAAGCTTCCTGGAGAGGTGGTGAAACGTCTTCAAATCTTGGAAACCAAGTCCAGTGGATATTTGAATTTTTACGGAATAAAAAGTAGCTAAAGAAACTACCGGCTTCATTTTATCAGTCAAAGCAGTCTTTAAAACAGGGTGTTCCCTTTGGTGGCGAGGGAGAGGCGGCAGTGGCAGAGGCAGTTGCATAGTTCAAAACAGCGACAGAACCAGTGTTCTAGTTGATGTCCACAGTCGCTAAACCACAACCGCTGAACTGTGGTTTATACAGGAAACAAACCCTAATAAATCCTCCCTGCTTTAAAAGCAAAATCAATGGGAACTACTAGACACGCCTGCAATCCACAACAATTATTGAAGATTTCCAGAGGACTTCAGCACTGAAATTTACAAGAGCTATAGTTAAACTGACAATGCCCACGTGCATGCCAGTTGGAATTTGTAATACATCGGGTAAAAGTGAAAAAAATTAGTTATTTCACCATTCCGATTCCTGATTCTCCACGGATGGGTTCGTTGTTGGGTTACCAACTTGAAGAGGGAGGATTTGCCATCAAACTTCTGACCAGAGAAAAAACTTGTAATATGTAGCCAACATTTCGAAGAATAATAATAGAGCGTTGTGACAAACACCAGATACAGCACTGGGACTTGATGAACAGCCGATACCGCACCATGACGTCACAAACTGGTAGGTGGCAGTAGTGTTATTTGAAAAACATGGATGTCTCTAGTAAAGCAAATTGAAATGAAAATCACTCTTAATTAAAACACTGATCATTTATTGAACAATATGTAATAATTTCATATTTAAAGTACTTTCAGAAGTTTGAATTCTGAATATGACCGGACTTTTTCTTTAAGTGACGTACAGTAAGCACATTATAGACTTATTTAGTGTTGCACCAGGAAATCTCATCAAAAGAAAATTGTGTAAAAATATGGACAAATTATAAAGGAGTCATGAATCTAAAAGCCCAGAAGGTTAACAGCTACTGAATAGGAAGCCTAAGGTGCAGGTTGGGGTTTCGAAGCCCCAGGAGAAGCTGGTATCTTGACATGTCTGGTTCAAAGATCACCTGTGTGAAAGTAAGGCAGACCAAACATGAGAAAGCACCAAAAGGACACACATTTATAGTCTTTGTGTAAATGAGGTCTTCTGTTGGTCTGACACGCATCAGATAAATATTTGTATTTCTCTTTATCTTTATTTATTTATTCACTGCCCAACCATGAGCTCATGAACAGAAGACAATAAAATGCAACACACATTTAACAAACTTGAATTTTCTTCTAAGGTTTTCAGAAACATTTCACAGTTAAAAGTTGAATAGGAATATCTTGTGTTTGTTTCAAAGAGGCAGAAAGTATAATTTTGCTAATCAGTGCTAAGAAACATTCACTTTATAAAGAAAATTGTATCCGTTGCTTTAATTAATTTGAATATATCCTAATTATAACCATAATGTTTAGCAAATATTCTCCTTTAATTAGTGGAAAGTTTACTCCTTCATTCTTCAGACATCAAGATCAATCTGTTTGTTTTTTAAAGGTTAACTGTTAATCTTAAATACCCGTTGATCATATTTCATGTTTAAATGATTCCCGTTGGGAAAAATACGTTTTTTTTGTTCTTCTGACTTACCTCTGGCTCTGTCCGTCTTAAGGTACAGCCTGAATCGTGTGCCAATTCTTATAAAACTCTAAATATAGACTTGCTCTGTTTCACTTTCTTTTGGCCTGTTGTCTGCCGGAGATTTGTTCCAATCAGATGTAGCTTTCACTTCTGTCAGCCAGTAATATTGCCGATAGGATGAGAACGGTAGAAGGTTCCAGATTTTTTTTTATACATGTTGGATTATCCTGAATATTTCTGATGTGAAGCAGCTGAGCAGTTTTGGTGTAGTAAATCCAAATATATACTACAACTCAGGCCAGCTGACAAGTTTGCTAGGGCCTGGGAAAACACCTAATTTACATCTAATCTAACAGATTAGCTTAAAAGTTAATGAAATCGATTTCAACCTAGAAAGACTTAGAGAACATAAGCAACTTTAAGAGAGTTTAAATTATGAGAAATATAGACTTTGACACTTAGGGCCTTTTTAAGACATTAGTAAGAGTAGATAATTATGTTATGGTTGAACAGATGAATTAGGATAGGTACATCAGATTGGACTTCTTACTATTTAAATATAGAATTATGTTTATCAAAACATATTAAGTCAAGCTATGATAGCATAAAGTCAGGGCGAGTTAGGGATTCTGATGATTGTTCCAAAATCTAAGGCTTAAGTACCAACTTCACAGCAGTAATTTCCAACTCATGTTGTTCTGTTCTTCTAGAGGATTTGTAACATTAGATTTGTCAATTCTTGTGTTATAGGAGAGTCCTTCAGAAAGTCCCACAGATAGAAAACATCTCAGTGTGACTCATAAACTGCTAAGTGTGGACAAAGGTTATAACGGTGGCAATAATTATACAACCGTGCCATATTTCATTTATTATGTAATGTAAAAAACTACCGTAAGACATGTTTTATTTATTGAGATTTGTATTGCAGATCAAGCGGTACACAATTGTGAAATTAAAGGAAAATAATGGTTTAACTGTGTTATAAAATATAATTAAAAAGGCACGCATTTGTTGATACTGGAATTGTCTTTCACTTCAGCTACATCGGCAGGCATTACTTAAAGAAGTTTTGCACATCTGAAAACAGACATTTTGCATTATTTCTTATAACTCTACTTCTTCTGTTGAGCAGTTTTCTGATTGTCAGTGCTCATAACAATTCTACCATCACAATATCTGTGTCCTCTTCTTCCCGTGGTTCCCCTGTAGGTTCGATGATTGTTTTATTATAAAAGAACTCTGTGTTTGGCAACAATCAATGACTGATTCTGGGTATTTTACCAACCCTATGAAAATGACTGAAAAATATGTAAATAAAATTTTCCTGAAAGTAAGATCTTTTGTTTATGTGACAGTCTAATTCAATTTAATTGGATTCTATTATGCCACAATGATTCACAACAAATCATGTCGAGGCATCAATCAAATCAGAGTGAGAGGTTGGTTAAAATGTTTAAGGAAAACCAGCTGATTGCACTGAGTCATTGAATTGCAGAATATACTCCTTCTAGAGCTTCTTACTTCAAGGGAACAGTAATGCAAACTGCATCCCCTTTGATTTTTTTTTTTTTTTTTTGTAGCTATTTTTGTATTTTCAGACAATCCTGTGAGTAGATTTAAGTGTTTCAATTAATACTACAGTATAACCAGAATTAGTAACTGTCAGTTTAAATTGGGGTCAGGGAGGGCCCTGAGCTGGGGCCTCTTCATTAGAATCAACATGCCAACTGTCACCAAGCTGAAAACTGTAAAGGAAACCAGCATTTCACTGTTTGGAAACACATTTAACAAATCAGTGTAAAAGAAGCTTTACAGTTCTGTAAAACTACAACATCTCTGATTTACCCTCTCCATGCTGAGAAAGAATCTAGACCAGGAAAAAAAAGAATATAATGCAAGAAGCTGTAAAGAAAATTTTTTTTTTTTTTTTTTACAAAAAAAAATCCTTATAATGGGATCTCTGTTTGTAAATTTAACAGGAAAAAAAAAACGCAGCATTTATCTCTAATACAGCCATCACATTTTTTATATGTTTAAAAGTGAAAGAGAAACATGACAGAAGTCATTTTTTGTAGGTCCTGATCATATTTTACAATGAATAATTGTTAAACATCAAAACCATATTTAGCAATATAGAAAACTAATAATGATCTTAAATTAGAGTAGTAAATCTTTCAAATAATCTGAGACCTAGAGGCTAGTGGAAAAATAGTCCTGCCTTTGTGTCTAAAACACTGTTTGGTGCCCTCCTCAGGTTAAATAGGGTTGCTGCATCTAATTTTTACTGCGGGTTTAGCCTGGGATGTGATGTAATTCATTAGAACTCATGAAAGAAGTGATAACCAGATTTATTTATGATGTCTTACAGAAACCTGGCTGCAACAAACAATATTATATCAGTGTAAATGAGGCAACTCCAGCTATTTGAATTCTAGGTGAGGAGGAGGAGTAGCAACAATCGTTCAGTCTGATTTACTGATTAGTCTGATTGACTGATCCTAAGCCACTTCATAGTTACCACTCTTTTGCCTTGGAGGGGGGGATGAATCCCATTATGGGTATTGATTCAGCAAACAAACTTCTAAAAAACAAAAGGAGAGGGGAAAAGAAGGAAATAGTACAATGATGCACAAAGTAGTGTGAAAATAAATAAAATCTTGAACTAAAGCAATTAAACATTTAATAAATATTCACAATGCTCAAAGGTTATGGAATATAAATGAGAAGAAGAAAAAAAGGCGGGTGGTTTTAAAGAGTTGGAGAAATGAGGACTGCTGAAAGGAAAGAAAAAGATTAAGTCGTTTTAATGTCTTAGATTTGACTTAATTAATAATAGGAAAATATAATAAACGGGAAATATAATTATTGTGGAGGATAAGAAACTATTTTCTGGCTTAGGAATCTCTCCAAATTGAAAATAAGATTAAATTCATTTGAATTATTAAAGAGAAATTAATCACCCAATAGATCTCAAAATGTGATAGATTTTCTTTAAATCACTCATTTATTTCAAATTATTTTTTTTTTAGTCCTTCTAGTCCACAATGCAAATCATTTAGTGGTGATAATACGCTCTTACATTTTTTTTTGCCAAATAAAATCTAAAAAAAAAAAACTAAGAGCTCTGATGAGTGCTAACTCCCATGGTGAGGTCAAGCCTTCTGAGATTTGATTAGCTTCTTGTTTTTTTATTAAGAAACTCACTTCTGTGTTTTTGCTCCCAAGGATTCTCTGATGAATTCTCGGATTCCACTCCAGCACACAACTCTTGGACTCCAAGAAATCCTCTGCAGATCCCCCATAGAAACTCTGGTATCAAGACCGGCTGGCAGCTCCTCTCCTCCTTCTCCCTCGCTGGATCAACTTGCACTATGCCATCTGGTCAGTTTTCCACTTAAATTCCTGATTTATCAGCACCGCTGAGACCCCTCGCTCCCTTCTTTCAACCGTGAGGTTATTTTGCTAGAAGACCAGAACACCCCCAACCTGCACTAAACATGGCCGGTTCTAGACAAGGGCCAACGAGGGCCTGTGCCCCTTTAGAACTGGTCCTGGCCCCTGTTATGCCCCTTGTACTGAAAGCTGCAAAAATGTAACGTATGACATTTTTTCTTGAAATATATGTATTTTTTTCCTTTAGTTTAGGCAGGCAAGTTAAATTTAAGTCAAGCATAATTACCATATGAAATCAAGTGCAAATACACTGATTTCTCCTTCTCACTTTTTGTAGTGTTATATTAAACTAATTTCTTATGAAGACATGCGCTGACAGAAGAGACTGTAACTGATTTGTCCCATAATGCTTTGTGAGCAGAGCTCTCTGCGCAAAGCATTCCAGCATATTTTACCAGTCTATCACTGTTTATGTCAGTCTGTAAATGTCAGTCTTGTATATTTCTTGTATATTTCTAGAGAGAAAACGTAATTTCATTTCCCTTGTATGTCTTGTACATATTAAAGGAATAGTACACCCAAAACATGATTAGCCTTCATTTTCTACTCACCCCCATGCTGAACAACACTCTGGAGTACTTTTTTGATATCTCAAATTTATCTGGAGATCTGGGAGGCTTCTTGCTGTCTGCTGACATTCAAATAATGGAGGTCTATGGCGCCCGAGGCAGAAAGGTCCATAAAAGTCCACAAAAACGTGTCAATATTCCTCCACACTGCTCGTCCAATGTATTCCAAGTGTCCTGAGTGGGTAGCATCCATAATTTACTCGAAACAAAGTCATTTAGAATGTTTTTAGAGCATAAACAGTAGTGTATAGGATTTCCTGAAAGTGCGTTCATGACGCTACGGAAACCGTGGCAGACCAAACCGGACGAAAGTGCGCATTCAGCTCGGCAAAGAACTCATGCTCTTCCTCAACACTGAAGTCCTCAGACATTTTTCTTTCGTTGTTTCTTTCTTTGCACAGGTAAACAGCACATTTCTTCTTCTATGCTTGCATTATCGGCAGAGCAGACGCTGAATGCGCACTTTCATCTGGTTTGGTCTGCCGACTTCCGTAGTGTCGTGAGCTCGCAGGCGCGCGCTTTCAGGAAATCCTATACACTACTGTTTATGCTCTAAAAACATTCTAAATGACTTCGTTTCGAGTAAATTCTGGATGCTACCCACTCAGGACACTTGGAATACATTGGACGAGCAGTATGGAGGAATATTGACACGTTTTTTGTGGACTTTTATGGACCTTTCTGCCTCGGGCGCCATAGACCTCCATTATTTGAATGTCAGCAGACAGCAAGAAGCCTCCCAGATCTCCAGATGCAGTTGAGATATCAAAAAAGTACTCCAGAGTGTTGTTCAGCATGGGGCTGAGTAGAAAATGAAGGCTAATCATGTTTTGGGTGTACTATTCCTTTAAGAAAATGACAATAAAAGCTGACTTGACTTGACTTGACATACATCTCCCTCTTCGGGGGCCTTTTTCTTCGCATACACTTCATAGACACTTTTTCTCTTGTGCGCAAGCATTTTCAGGGACCCGCTTTGCAGAGGCGTAGCCAGAAAATTTTTATAAGGGTGGCCAGGCAATTACCAATGTACGCTGAGGGGTGGCTGAAAGTAGATAGGCACCAAAACCTGTCAGTACATCTACAATGTTCCAACAGGAAAATTAATGAGCAAAACATCCATATTTTCTAAATAAAGACAAACTATAATTTTCCACAGCCTTTGCTAACAAATAGACAAATATATTCAAACATCTGTGCTTTCTAGATAAAAGGTGTAGTGGATAACATTTTTTCAGGTTTGAGTTTTGGGCGAACATCTTTTCCATTGCCATCATTCTGCATTAAATTGATATTTACAAGTACAAATATCTACATAAATTGATTATTTAATAATTTTTTAAATAGTTATTTATCTATGATTTCACTGAAGACTCCAAAGTAAATTTTCTCTTTATCCCATTAAACAAAATCTTTTTCTGCTTGAATTCTGTATTTATCATCTTTAATATTAGTATATTGATGTGCATAATTAACCACGGTGTTTTTGTTGTCAAGTAATTGTTAATATATGAAAAATTAAAATGTTTTGAATATTCCACTTGAGAGGATAAATGTTACCAATTATATGGTAGGGTGGCCACAGGGGTGGCCAATGATTGGCTAAGGGTGGCCATGGCCACCCCTGGCCCCCATCTAGCTCCGGGCCTGCCACTGTGAGAAAGGTGAGCTTCAATGACTGGCAAAAACCGCATCTCACCACAGATGTACGCCTGAAAGTGTGCATGAGCAGAAAAAGATAGCTAAAGGGACATAGAATGGCATTACGTAAACATATCACCAGAATGGTTGACAATTAGGAGGGCCTATTATTTAGATGATCCACCCGGAAATAAACGATCGTCCTTTATACCTTTAATTCAACAATTATATAGAAGTGTCAGTTAGCTTTAAGCTTCAGTAGTATCCGTATAGGATCACATTTTTTATGTTAGTATGCAACCTTGGTTTTCTGACTCAATTAATATACTAAATATAAAATATAGGCATAATAATTACTAAATTATGCACTCCTACTCTGTTTTATAAGTGTGTTTGTTCTTCACACTCTCTGGAAAAATAACAGAGTGTGGGGACCAAATGTTCCTTGAGGGGCATATGCCAACTCCTCTTGAGTTGCTGTTTTAGGGTCAGGGGTCACGTTTAGGACCGAGGTGTGAGCTGAGCTTAGGTTGGGGTTAGGTATTAACCCCTAATGGTGAGGTTTAAGGTAGGGGTCTCAGTTGGGCTGTAGAAATGAAGGGAAGTCAATGGAAAAGGTCGTGAGAAAAGCTTCTGTGTGTTTGTGAAAAGAAACACCACCCTAACCTTGACCCCTGTAAAATTGGCCCGGAGCTGCCACTGTTTCAGCTGCCTTGATTTTAGATGGAAGGTCAGTTTGCTAGTTGGACTAAAGAGTAAAAGTAAGGTGGGATTTTTATGGCAGGGATCCACTTTTCTCTTCTTTCATTATATAGTTAAGCCTGTGATCTTTCCACTTTGAGCCTCGACAGTTAAAATCCTGCAGATTGATGGCAGCAGTTATTGTAGGAGCAGGGAGGAGGAAGAGGAAGGGAGATGGGGATAAAACTAATTTAGCAGCGAAATAGAGTTTTTGATCTGAGTCAGGGAAAGACAGTTTTAAATAGTTATCTGGACCCAGGTGTGTTTAAAAAAACTGTCAAACCTCTGTTGATATTTGGTCAAGTTTCAATCAGATTTCCATCCTCTCTATGCATTAATGCTTCTAGTGGAAAAAAACATCCTCTAATCATCATGCTGCCACCACCATGCTTTAAAGTTCACACTCCTCATTGTTTCTAAACAGCTTAATCTGTGTTTAGTCATAAATCGTTTCTTAAAGGCATCTTTTGTCATGAAGTGGTTCTGAACTTTCTTATTTATTCAAAAATAACTTTTTACATTGGTTGAACTTAAAGGCTACTTAGATTGTCGGCCCATTTGGTGTAACAAGTATTTCAAGTGTAGTCAAGTGGAACAGTTTTTGGTCTAGGTTTTCTTAGACATGAAGATAAACTGCTGGTAAAGATTCTTAGTCAACCAGGTCATAGTCATTGCAAAGAAAGTAAAAAAAAAAAAAAACAACCACTGGACTTTGTTTCTATGTTTGAAGACGTTTTGCTTCCCATCTAGGAAGCTTTATCAATTCAAAATGTTGAAAAGTAAGATTTAAAAAAGCGAAATGTCTTCAGACTTGTAAACAAAGTCCAGTGGATTGTTTTTTATTGTTTTGTTGTTTTTTTTACTTTTTTTGGAATAAAGATAAACTAAACTTGACCTTGTTTAATAACCATATATTGGAATGGGTTCATGGGAACCTTTTTGGCCCCCAACAGGTTGAAAATGGTCCCTCCAGGACGTCATTTAGACAAGAAATAAACGTTTCCTCCGGCTGTGGACCCCTGAATGACCACATGGGGGCCTCCTCTCTGCGTCCTCCTCGCCGCCTCCAATCCTCTCTCCTCATTCCGATCTGGTGCCAAACTCCCGCTCCCATTTCTCCTCCTCCCTCCTGTCTGCCCTCCTGCAGCCCCCCTCAGGCCGTGGAGGGGAGCATTCACACCCCGCTGTCTGCGTTTAGCAGACGGGGCCCCCAGTCTCTCAATGAAGCGGAGGGAGATGAACGGTAACCCGTGCGCCCGCAGGCTGGCCCGCCGCTCCCGCTCCGCCTTGCTGCTCGCCGCCGTGTCCGTCCTGCTGATCCAGACCCTCATCGTGTGGAACTTCAGCAGCCTGGACTCCAGCGGCGGGGATACAGGCGGCAGGAGCCGGGAGAAGAGGGACGACCGGACCGGGGGGTTCAACAAAGCCGACAAGGAGCGCATCCGGAGGGGGCTGCAGAGGAAAGACGAGCCGCAGCTGCTGCATGGGAAGGCGGCTGTCCGGCACAAGCTGCTGCAGGCGGTGGGTTTGAGTGATGAGAGCCGCTGATATGATCTTTCCACGCGTGTCTGGAGCGGAGACGTGTCCGCGTGGATGCTGCTGCTGCTTCAGCAGCTGGTGGCTCCCTCTAAGGCCAGATAGATCCTGATTTATGGAGGCAGGAACATCAGCCTCATCAGAGAGGAGCTGTTCTCTACAAAGCTGCTGGTTTGACTGGAGAAGATGCTCCAGGAGGAGATGATGCTGATTTGATTAAAGCAATAAACACGCCTTTATTGTCAGTATTTATGGCGTCAGCATCACTTTAGGCTTTAAGTGCTTTTCTTATTCTAAGGATTTTACTTCAGATTTGCTTGTGCTCCAGTGATATCAGGCTGTTAAGGTATGATTTGTGTTTACAGATTAAAACATGGCCCTGCAAGCCTACAGAGTTATTTTTTAGTTTCTAATGCTTCAGATCAGATTCCACTGTTTTCTCCAGGTGTTTCTGTGTTGTTAAGACATGAATCTGCTGTAATTGCTGCTAGTTGGACTAAAGAGTAAAAGTACGATGGGATTTTTATGGCAGGGATCCACTTTTCTCTTCTTTCATTATATAGTTAAGCCTGTGATCTTTCCACTTTGAGCCTCGACAGTTAAAATCCTGCAGATTTATGGCAGCAGTTATTGTAGGAGCAGGGAGGAGGAAGGGGAGGGGAGATGGGGATAAAACTAATTTAGAGTTTTTGATCTGAGTCAGGGAAAGACAGTTTAAAATAGTTATCTGCACCCAGGCGTGTTTGAAAAAACTGTCAAACCTCTGTTGATATTTGGTCAAGTTTCAATCAGATTTAAAACCTCTCTAGGCATTAATGCTTCTAGTGGAAAAAAAAAACCTCCTCTCATCATCATGCTGCCACCACCATGCTTAAAAGTTCACACTCCTCATTGTTTCTAAACAGCTTAATCTGTGTTTAGTCATAAATCCTTTCTTAAAGGCATCTTTTGTCATGAGGTGGTTCTATACTTTCTTATTTATTCAAAAATAAATTTTTACATTGGTTGAACTTAAAGGCTTCTTAGATTGTCTGCCCATTTTGTGTAATTAATCAATTAAAGTGTAGTCAAGTGCAACAGTTTTTGGTCTAGGTTTTCTTAGACATGAAATTCAGAACTGCAACCGTTGGAACAGCTGCGTCCTTAGGACTTTAAAAGTATGTGTAATATGTCTTGTTGCTAAGGTGCTACACACAGACAAGCAAAAGTACAGTGGACATAAAAACATTCAAGAATAATTTCAAATAAAAACAAGCAAGTGGTTTTGAAACATTATGAAAGCAGAGATGATTAGTGCAACGTTTGTAGAGGAGTAGCACCATGGCAGATATTAAAATAAATAACAGTATGAAATAAGATTGAATTAACATGTACTGAGATGTATTTTTTTTCCAATGAAAAGGTGTCAGTTTGAGACTTTGACCTTGAAACAACTGTTTCTGTGGTTGGAAGTTTTGATGCATAGCTGTCTCTATCAAGGGATCTGCTGTACTTTTTGTGTCTTCCTTTTGATGTATTAGCTTTCTTAAAATAAAAACATGTTTTATAGGCATTACTGTCCTTGGAAATGAAATGCAATCACCAGATTTCCTCATACAGCAAACTTTAAACCAATCGGTCTGGATGATCTGACAGGACTTTCTCCGTAAAGTGCCTTGAGATGACATGTGTTTTAAATTCCTGCTATATAAATAACCTAAATTGAATTGGATTAATACAAACCGGCCAGTGCTTAATAAAATACACAGCTGATGGATTTCATTGTTATATTTAGAAAATATTTTCAGCCAGATTAATATTATTGTGTTATGTTCTTACTTTATGCACATATTTCTGACTGCTGCTCTTACTACAGAGATTTTTCCTTGAGCTTTGCACCCTTGTGCTGAAACAGTTTAAAGATTTAAATAACTTAAATTAGATGCTCTGTTACTGTTTTTGGACTCTTTTAAATGGTTGCGACTTATTCAGTTTGCAAAAGTGGAAAAAAGATGCTGAAAGGAAAAAGGCTGCTGTGATTAACGGTTAGGAAAAATATGGATTCTGATTATCTTTATGACCAGGATAATACAGCAAAATAAAAATAAAACATAGAATCTATTGCCTCTCTTTAAAAACAAAGCAAATTTGTCTGTAAATGAAGTTTTGCAATAATGGTTTGAATTTGACAAAAAGGTTGCTAAGTTTGTAAACTGAACTATAAGTCTGTTTTAATGCATTTATTTTTCCCACTTCCTGAGGATATCAACTAAAAAGAGACAGGAAAACCAGAACCCCTTATTCTTAATTCCTTAATCTAATGGCGCTGCTATGTTTATCTGGTGTGGGAAAAGCCCTTAAGTTTGTTTTGATATGTTTATGTAACCATTTTACTAATGAAAGAGCAAAGTATTCAAATAATTTTTTGCAGATATCCTGAGGCATCACAGTCTGCTGTCATAAACAACATGGGGTGTTTATGGACAGGAAGGAGCTTCAGATTTAAAAAAAATTAGTCACTGGAAGAAACTAAATAAAAGCTGGAACTCCCCCAGCTTAAACATGGCGAGTTCAGACTTGTGTCATCACTGATTTCATCAGATGACACGGTCTGTCCCTCCATCACTGTGTTTAAGTGCTGGGAGCCTTTAAAGAGTAGTTTCAAACCTTATCTTGGTTTAAATGGTGTAACAAACTTGCAGCTTATGATAATATTCTAGCTAGTATATGAACCATTGTCTAGAAATATTTCTGTTTCCTGTCTTTGTGGACAGACAGACAGACAGACAGACATAGATAGATAGATAGATAGATAGATAGATAGATAGATAGATAGATAGATAGATAGATAGATAGATAGATGCCTCAGATTCAGTTTGACATGTAGGATTTCTGCTCTCTAATGCAGTTTTCAAAGGTGATCCCTTAATCATCAGTCTTTCCTCCTTAAAAGGGATTTGCACATTTTACTTCAACAAAAAATTCTTTTGTCAAAACTTGAAAGAAGAAAAGATAAAGATAACCTAAAAGAAGATGAATCACTTTTAAGTTAAACTCTCATTCCGATCTTCCTGAAAACTGATGGATTATATGAACACAATAATTAACTGATTCAGTTCCACTGCAGATAAACTTCAATTAAAACATTTAACAATGAGGAAATTTAAAAGATTTTTGATTTGATTACATTTTTTAATGTTGAGTTTCAAGAAGTTTGGAAACTTCAGATGGTTAATCTGTTTTTGCAATGTATTAGTTTGGTTTTAAAAGAGATTTTCTCTCCATTTATTTTACAAGGTCTCCGCTCTGTCTTGTGGTTTAAGGTTTTAAGGCGGGATTTTGGCTGCATGTTGGCTGGATGTAGGTTATGCTTTCATGACTCTGTGACTTGACCAGACCTGCTCATTATGTCGTTCTGCTGCGGTCGTCATGACTCCACTCTGTTCAGCATCACGCTGATGTAATATTTGATAGAATTAAGTTATAAGTTATTATATTTTGAACTTATTTAAAAGTGGTTAGCATTAGTGCGGAGCGATTCAGTGAAAAATCGAATTTGAAATGTTTTTAACCAATATTTTGGCTTTTATTTAATTTTTCTTTAGACTAACTACAAACATGTAGATGTTTCACTTCAGGGTTTAATGTTTTTAATGACCTTGCTTGTCGGAAGTCCTTTATAGCAGAACCTCACCACTGTGGTGTGGGAAAGTTCTAAGTTTTACTGTCATGCATGGATCTGCTCACTAGCTGCAACTTACACATATATCTGCAACTTAGACTTAGAAAACATTTATTGTTATTTTGTATACACAGAGTACATGCAAAATGAAGTTTCGTTGTACATTTGTACCTTTCCATTTTCTTAAAGTGCAGCAGTGATCAAATGTAAGCATTGTGGGAGAAAAAAAACATGTTGCAAAAAAAATGCATTGATATGGTCAGTTTGATGCAGAGTCTGTGACATGTAACCAGGGTTAGTTAGAAAGTCTGTGTCTTACTCTGATTTTGAAAATTGCATTGTTAAATTTTGATAATGTATTGCAAATGGAGGATTTTCTTGAATTTTTTAAAAGACCCACCCTCTCCACTTAAATCTCCACAAAACATGCATGTGAGAAATGGGCTCATGCATGCTCTGTTTAAAGGTTATTGTTCTCATAGCTCATACAAGATTACTGTGCCCAATGTCTGCCCTAGCACCTAAATCCCTCAATCACTATATAGAGCAGGGACTATATAGCAAACTCAGTCAACTTACCGTTCGGACAGATGATCACTTCCCCATTGGTCCACTGCGCGGTGCCTGCGCCATCTTCATTAGTCGCCACTGTTGAGTAGCAACTGCCAATGGTGACAGCGGGCTGCTGTGACAGCAAATCCCATAATGCTTTGCAAGAGAGCCTTCTGCGAAAAACATTCTGCGATGTATCTGCCTCTTCTTAGGCCTTTCTTTTCTTCTCACAAACTTTGCAGACACTTTTTCTCTTACGACCCTTGGCCATTTTTAAAGAACTGTGGTGAGAAAAGTGAGCTTCAGTTAAATTGTAGCTCACTACAGATATACGCCTGAAATCGGCCAAAAAAAAGACAGCTAACAGTACGAGCACGTAGGACGGCCTTACGTGAACATATCACCTGAATGATTAACAATTAGGAGGACTGCTTACTTAGATGATCCACCCAGAAAAAAACGATTGTCCTCTATACCTCATAAGATAACATTTTTGATGTACTTGTTGGTGAGTTGTGTACAATTAGAACAATTACACCAGAGGATCGTTGTTGTAGTTTAGAATTATGTGCTTCAACCATTTATTGCTTATGACCTTTATGTATCATGGCTAAGAAGCCGTGCTATGAATAGTTGCACCTCAATTTGTTTTATATAGATTATCAGAATAAATGAAATTTTAAGATTATATTTTAATTTAAATAGATGTACCTGTGGTTTTGTTCTGTTTAGGAATTTAATATTGTTTTTACTTTGCTTTGAGGACGCTATTGGATTGAAAGCTTTATTCAGTACCTACTGTTGTCTGGTTTTAGATTTTACATCCAGGACAAGAAGACAAAGTCCTGCTAAGGTTGACATTTAGCTCAACCCAAAGTATTAATTAAAATGATCAGAGAACTGTTGGTAGAATAAGCAGTAATTCCTCTAAAGTGCTTCTACAGGAAAACACAACCAGGGAGTTAATTATATAAAGCTACATCTGGACAATACAGCAAAACTTAACTATATTTCTTACTTTCAGTCGATAAGATATTATAAAGATACCAATTCAAACAAAATAAAAACCTCAGAATGACTGACAAGAATGGTCACAACAGATTAGAAATAATTCACAAAAAAAACATATAAAACTTGACAAAAAACACACTGAAATATCTGAAAAGTCATATCATATCTGAAATATTGTCCATCCCTAAATAAAGTACATGAAATTAGAGCGGAGAATGAGGATTTCATCCTGGGCCGCTGGTGATTTAGTTCCAAACACTGATATTAAAGCTAGAAAGCTGCTTTATGCTTTTTTTTCCCCCTTTGAGATTATTTCCCCTAAAGCTGGCATAGATCAAAATCCCTGCTGTAATCCCTGCTTGTTTCAGTAAAGTCTCACCGTAACATTATAACCTTTTGAAAATAGTCAGTTTAGCTCACTCTGACACCACCTGCCTTCATCTCTGCATTCATTTTCCTTCAGGAGGAAATGCTTCCTCCTCTGCCTTCGGTTTGCAGCAGGTTCTCAGCCACAATACTTAACATTTAATAACAGATGAGGGATGCAACACTTAGGTTATCCTTTCTTTTCCACTAAGGAGAAGCTGCGAGCTCTCCAGTCGCCACTTTCTGCTTATTAAAGTATCTTTCAAGTTTCACAGCAAAAGAAAATACTTTAATTTTAATATGTTTCTGCAAGAATCTTGTTCCATTTATTTAAGACTT
Source organism: Cyprinodon tularosa (assembly GCF_016077235.1). Taxonomy (NCBI): domain Eukaryota; kingdom Metazoa; phylum Chordata; class Actinopteri; order Cyprinodontiformes; family Cyprinodontidae; genus Cyprinodon; species Cyprinodon tularosa. Next base: position 281,793 of record NW_024039448.1, on the reverse strand, counting down.
ACTGTTTTTTAACTTTTTAGATGTTCATATATTCTAAGCCAGATGTTTCAAAGGGTAGCAAGCATGAAAATGTAGATTTCCTCAGATGTTACATTTTCTCATTCTTTCAATGCTCATTTGAACTAATTAGATAAATATTTTCCATAAATGTAAATTAAGATATCTATCAGTGAGTGAGCGAGAAATAAAGGAAACAGGAAAAAAACTAATATAAACTGAATCAGATAGTGAATAAATAATGAAGTCTGGCGGAGTGAAGAAGTTTAGGCGCCATTAAATATTCTGCATCTATATAATGTGGACAGTTATAAATGAGTAGTTGGTAAGAAAATTGAGCTTTGTTTGAACAATAACCAATAAAGGGTAAAACAGACAAGATAATTAGGACATTTTTTTCAATGAAATAAACATTATTATCAAGGCTAAAGTCTTAAGTTATGAACAATTGGGTGGAATAAATGGGACATATGTGAAGCTGGGGGATAAAGATGTAATCTTTTTGCACTCACAGATGGGGGGTATGTGAGGTATGAAGTGGATAAAAAAAATATAAAAAACACTCCTTGGAAACATGGCGGGTCTAACGATTCATAAACCAGTTGTTCCAGTGGATGAAGTTGAACCAAGGCAGTTAAACATGGCTGTTTTTCTTACCTGTGGGATCCTGGAGAGCAAACATATAGTCACAGAGCTTATTTACGTAGAGTGTCAGCAGAGTGCTGTACAGAGCTGCAGTGTAAGGCCAAATGAAGGAGCTCATTATGACTGAAACTGAAAGTTTACTTTCACTTTCCATCACTCAGGATTCACCTTATAACTGCTGCTTAAAAATTATTACCTTATTTATGGCTATTATGGTATCTATTTAGGGCAAAACTGGGATTTTATTTAACTAATTTTAAAAAGATCTCTGTTTTATCACAGAGATCGCATCTGAGTCATGTTATTAAACAGTTATTACAAGTTGGAAAGTCTTAATATTTTTGAGGTTGGTTTCTGAAGCCGATGTTGTTTTTCTTCCGCCATTTTAACGACAAAAAAGTTACACAATTCTCAATTTAAACATAAGAAACTTTTATTAATGAGGCAAACAAAATCAATCTTTAGTGGGGGTTAGCAGAAATGCAGGCACTTTTATCTCCACAGCTTTCCACTGTTGGATCTACTAATCTACACGTCTAGGTGCTAAATCGTACCCTGCAGCAGATCTAACTCACATATTGTTCCTTTTGCTTTTTCCACCCCCTGATACTCATGATCACCCCTGTGTACTCTTCCTCAACTTTCTTCATCCATATCCTGTTGTTTTGGTTATTTCAATTCAATTCAGTTTATTTATATAGCGCCAAATTCACAACACATGTCATCTCAAGGCACTTTACAGTTCAACCAGATCATACAGTCAAATATTTGTTTGACTGTAAATATTTATTGACTGTATGTTTAATAGTTATTTGACCTCGGATACCTCCACTCATCCACATTCAGTAACTCCTCCCTATAAGCTGCTTCATGTTTTAATTGACCTCGGATTTGCTTGCCTTTCTGTCTAAAACAAACCCTTTCATCCATTATCACTGAAATGCAGGCACAGGTTGGCATGCCTGTGTAGAACCCACTTGTAACCTTTCTGTTTGTATTTGGAGAATTAACACTAGCATAAATTCAACAATACACAAAAGTATTCATGTCCCTATAAATTTGCACTAATGGCTCCTTTTGTTCTGCCAACTTGTTTTTTCTTGAATGGAATTAATGTATTTATGTTTAGGAAAACCTCAGTTTGATTCCCAACTTAAATCTATATGGTTAGGGTGAAGGCAAAGAAACTGTCCAACACTTAGAGTACATCAGCAAAAGGTCTTTGTCAGAAACACCAATAAAAACATTCAAAAGGCAGGTCAGCAATATATCAAGGAGATAGAAGCAGACATAGAGAAAGAAGCAGAGATACAAACTGTCAACCACAGGTTGCTCCATTCAGGAAACACACAGCCAGGCAGACGAGCTCTGAGATAACTCCCATGTCAGAGGATGAGGAGAGCACATACAGTTAGTCACAGTCAGAGAAACAGGACTACATTGAAAACAAGGCCAACATCTATAAACAAAGGCGTTAATGGTAGCAGAACAGCTGGTTATGATGAGAAAAAGCTGAGATACTATAAAGTTAGAGGTTGAATGAAGCAGAATGATGAAAAGGGTCCCTTTGTCCTCCAGCAGTCTAAGTCTATAGCAGCATAACTATAGAGATAGCTCAGGATAACCTGAGCCACTCTAACTATAAGCTTTATCAAAAAGGAAAGTTTTAAGCCTAGCCTTAAAAGTAGACAGGGTGTCTGCCTCACGGACTAAAACTGGTAGTTGGTTCCACAGGAGAGGAGCCTGAAAACTAAAAGATCTGCCTCCCATTCTATTTTTAGAAATTCTAGGAACCACTAGTGAACCTGCAGATTGAGAGCGAAGTGTCCTGTTAACAGGGCTTGGCCTTTTAACACTTTATATGTGAGAAGCATAATTTTGAATTCTATTCCGGATTTAACAAGAAGCCAATGAAGAAAAGTTAGGAAAAGAGAAATATGATCTCTCTTTTTAATTTACATTAGATCTCCGTCTGCAGAGTTTCACATCAAACATCTGCCTGATATCAGGCAAAAAGCAAGTATTGAATTATATTTGCCTTCCTCTAAAATCTAAAATAAATGTACACTTCTATTTAAAGTTAATGTAATCCATAGACCAATAATAAATGGCACAATGGTTTTCATAGATAATTTTAACTATTGTTCTGTTTATATAAAATCCCTGCATCAAAATGTATAAAAAAGAAATCTGTGCTGATATCGTAGCAGGTCAATATTGGCATCAGTTACTCGAAGCCGTAAAATTGACATTGCATCGAAAAATGAAATAGTTGTATCGGTAATATCAAATGGATATAAATTTGTATGAAGAACACTCATCGGTTTCGCTTCTTAGTTATGCTTTCCAATTTTTCTATTGTTAATCCTAATAATCAGATTTAGTTGTGGTTCTTGTAGTGAAAATAACAGGAATGACTTTAGAGAACTACTGTAGTTACTGGAAAAGTTTATAGCTGAAATGTAGTAATTAATTAATTACCACCAATGAATAAGCTTACAGTTAATGTCTGTACCTGTTTTGTCTGGAGGTGGGAACCAGGCCCACGCTGTCTCTGTACGGATAAGCAGATATAGATTCTGCTTTATGAAGCTGATCCAGTTATAGTTTTCTAAAAGCATCATTGTCATTATTCTTCTGCATTTAAGGATTATTATTATTTATTTCACAGGTTTTTACACGTCAGTAACCAAGGAGGATTTAACCTAATCTCTGTTATATAAACAACATCGTCGCCAGTCATCTTTCCTAATATCTGTGATAATCCCAGAAATCAAACAAGCGTTTTCTCCTTCTTGTGTCCATCTCCTCTTCTATTGCTGGTATCCTTCAGGACTTATTTCTCTCTGTGTGTGGTTTTTGTTCCTGCTGCCTTTGTGTTAACTCAGCAGGAGGTCTGACTGTAGTGAAGTCGACTTCAATAAGAACCTGCTGAGGAGGCGGGCCCAGCATCTCCACAGCAGGATGGCGGGGACTCTGGTCTGGTCTGTGTTAGACTAAAGAAAGATGTGTTTGTAGGTGAGCCTGGTATTTTAGCTGTAGTCGGTCTCCATGGACTGCACAGCCTTCTGGGGAAAAACGCACATTTTTTCCTTTGTGTGGTGATCAGAGAAACAAGTTTTCTGTCAAGGGGCGTTAGGTCTTAATTTTTCTTTGCAATGTAAATAGTACCTGTTCATCTTTTGTTCAACTGAGAAGAAAATGATAAACTGAATTTCCTTAGAATAAAACCACTTTAGATTTTCTGTCTTTTAGCTACAACTTTTTCATTTCCGATACAGGTATTGCACACTGGAAAAACGATTTAGAAATAAGTAAAAATTTCTTAAATTAAGTGTATTTACTCTTAATTTGAGTAGGTAAATGCGATAGTTTGACAATGGAATGAGTATTTTTACTCTTAATATAAGATAATCCGATATTATGCACCTGAAATAAGACAAGGCAATTGTGTTTTCTCATTTTAATTGTAAATTGTCTTGTTCCATTGGCAAAATGTCTCTTTTACCTCTTCAATCCTAGAACCAATGCACTTATTTTAAGAAAAAATTACTCATCTAGATTTCGATTTTTTCCAGTGCAGCTTTGAGTAGGGACCAATACCGATAATGACCCAATTTGATATCAGCACAAATCATGCTAAATTAACTTTTATTACTCATTTCATAGAGAATAATATTATTGATTAAGAACAGAGAATAAAAGAAAACAAAAAATGGTAAGAGAACATCTGAAACAGAAGAGGAGTCTTTCTAACAGCATGCACATTTTGGAGGTTTTAGATGCATATATTCTGTTATTAGTCTTTTGGCTGATATCAGATTCATATATGATATCAATTTCAGACCAGAAATCCCTCTAATATAGTCTCTTTGGATATTATTAAGCAGTCCTTTTCTGGGGACTCAAGAATACATCTGTTGTCTGAGCAATTCTGTTTTGATTATTGTTTCTGCATGTCTGAGGTCTTTTCTGTCTCTCTGGTTTTTGTTTGAGGACGTCAGGGTTTTGCTAAATAAATACCTGTTGGGTTTTAAAATGTTATGTATGGTATAGTTACGACATGCCTGCAGTTACAGTGAGAAACCACTGATCTGGGTGCAGCGATGGACTCAAACCTGATCCTTTAGACGAACATAAAGAGTAACAAAGTCGACCTTGTATCACCTGTAGACATTTCCAGGATTAAAGCACTAATTGCTCATCAGGATCTTTACTTCAGTCTATTACTGAAATGGTGTTATATATTTGTTAAGAGTCAGAAATAAACTGTTGAGGAATGATCTCTCTTTATACATCAGATGAGCTTCTTTAATGTTTAATTATAATACTATTTTGAAAACAACTTCAGTATTCATTCATTTTTGGCACTGACATTTTCTCTACCCTTGTTTTTTGGTTTTATTGATCTAATTTTTTGTTTAATTGTTCTTATTTTTCAATGCTTTCAGCATTTTTAATTTTTAGTTTGCAACACACCTTTTTGCTATATCAGTCTATTTTCTTCCTTGCTTTGTAGTTCCCTTTGTGCTTCAGCTTCCTCTTTGTTAATCAGTCATCTTCCGCTGCTTCCTGCTCTGTACTCCTCAGCTGTTATTAGACTCATCTGGAATTTTTTAGCTCTTGGTTTCTATTGTTCTCTATTGTTTTCTTGTGTTTCATCATCCTGCTTTCCTTATACGGCCCTGGAAATTCTTCGCTAAATCCTAATGAATAGCTCTGCTGCTCCTGTTACTATATATAAACATCATACTCTATGAAAAAATAAGAACATTTATAATAGACACAATAAAAATAAATAGTACCCAGTAATCTTAAATTACTTTATATAAACGAGAACCTGACTGACCAGCTTTAAATGGAAGTTTTTTTTTCTCATGTCGGGAGCTTTCATATCAGTCTTGCATTATTGAATACCAGAAAGTGGCCATTTATGCATTCATTTACGAATGACAGTTAAGATAAATATGCTGTTGGAGTCTACTGTAAGTAAGCGGTGTATATGACTCCAGTTAACTGCAGGTCACCAGCTGCAAAACGAGGTTAATGCTTTTCATTATTCTGACTAATATAAACAAGACATTAAGGTTTCAAAAGCTCAGGAAAACATAATAAATCCTCTGTGTGGGAAAGCTGTTTATCTCTCCCCTTGTTATTCAAAATGTTGCCTGCAGAGCTGGAAATGTTCGCTGCAGCTCTATGCGCGCTCACTTTCCTCTAAGCTGATATCAGAGATGAGATAATGAAAGGCTGTCTGTGGAACAGGTGGTCAAAGCTGATATCACCACCGTCTCTCACACTCATACTCTCTGGGGGAAAAAAAAGGAATTTTGGGAGATTTGAAGGATTAGGAGAAACCATTAAGGTTGCATTGCACTGCTGAGTTAGAATGGGTGGACATGTCTTTAAATTCATATTACAAATGTTTCAGGAGGGGGGCATGACAAAGCATTTTGCTGTCCTAATGGGCCTAAAGCAGAAAAGGTAGTTAAAATGTTAAAAAAAACAGCTGCCAGGGTCTTAAAATTGTATTTTAAATATCATGTTTTGCAGCAAATACTTTTGATCTTTCTCATAGGAAAGGCTAAACACCATAAGTTTTCATCAGCCACATTATTAGATGATTTTGAGTTTGATATACATTGTAAAAAACGTTTTTGGGATACTTATACAAAGCAGATTAAAGGGATCATTCTGACTTTTTGAAGTAATTTCCTGCCAAAAGGTTAGCATCCTCATTATCACTGCCTAGTTTTCAGTACAAGTTTGAATTAGTTGTTATTCTTTTGTTGTCTGACACTGTTGCTTCTCAATGATTCCAAGAAAATGTCCCGTTTTATAACATTGAACAAGATATTGATTCATGTCTCTAGACACTTATATGTTATTAGTCTTATTTTATCATATCCATCATGTTTTCTGTTTTTCAAATTTTATTCCAGCTCTAAGTCAATGGGGACTTTTAATTGGATTTTTTTATTACATTTGACAATATTTCAGGTTTGTTCTTGGGAACTTTGAATTTGAGAAAGTAAACATATCTTGGAAACATTTAGTGTCTTTCTTATGATGTGTTTGTCTTCTGCTTTGCAGGATGTCCACTATCCGCACCGTCTTAAAGAGAAACTCCGTCCGGACAGCAACAACAATGAGAACTCTGTCCCAAAAGACTTTGACACCATCGACAGCAACAGCAACCTTGGAGCGCGATCGCAGCGCCAGCGACCACGAAAACTGGAAAAGAACCAAAGCATGATTGGAAATGACGTCCTAAAGCATGTTCCCATCCTCCCTAAAGTTCACAACCAGACCCACAATCAGAAGGCCCTCCCACAGCTTCTAACCCATCCAGTGCCGGCTCCGGGATCCAATCAGGATCCCCCGTTTTCTCATACAAAGAGGCCCGGTTCACCTCTGTCGCCGCCGGGTCTGGAGCCAAACAAGGAGCAGCCACAGTGTGAAATCAATGGGAAAGAGGCCATTTCTGCTCTGTCCAGAGCCAAGAGTCGGGAGTGCCGGCAGCAGATAGTGGAGGTTTACTGCAAGCACAAAGAGGGGGCACTGATTCCTGAGAAGGTCCCTCGTTACTGCCCTGTGGAAGGTGAGAGCATCCGGGAGGAAACTTAGTCAGTCTTTGAGTTTAGCATGTAGGAAATGTTAGAAACCAGCTGTGGCTTCAGATGTTCTTCCTTCTAAATTTACCCTTTGAGGAACAATTTTAGCAGAGCGAGTTTCCTTGAAGGAGAGCCCCATCTCTGTGGTCAACAGCTCTATTTTCAGGGCATGAAGAGACGCAGAGAGGACGCTGCTCATCCGGGGTAATTACACCCTAATTAAACAACCCGTTTGTAGTCCTATTCTAGAAGGGCTGACTAATGACTCCCTCTCAGAGCCACCCCAGGGCCGCCGAGGGTTACTTCATATGATTATAGGGTTCTTTGATGATACAGTAGTCATTAGGTCCAAAGAGACGTAGAAATTTTCAGGCATTTTAGTCCACGTCAAAGGGCGTACACGGCTCAGCAGAACCTCCTGATTACAGATCCAGTTAATTTCCCAGCATGGCCCACAGCCAAGAGGTCACTCATTTGTTCTAGAAAACCTCGACCCGGCCATTTTAGTGAGAAGGTGGAGCATCACTGCCTCTAGAGCATAAAGTTCAGGCCTTTGCCCCAGCTTTCTTCTTTTTGTTACATAACAATAGCTGTCTTTAATTCATTTTAATTGGGTTTAATGTAATAGACCAGTGCCAAACCCATGATACATGTGAAAGAGATGCAGGGACCTACAGCCCAGATGAGATAATCTAATGATAAAACTGTTAACCATGCAATCAATACTCTAAACACACGATCCCCCTTCAAGCACGGTGTTGGCAGCATTGCCTGCTTCTGCTTTTAGCCGGACAAACATGCAGCTTTTAAATTGAAGAATTTGGACAAAGTGGTTAAAGCCCAGAACTTGATTCAGTTTAAAGTCTGGATTCGGCTCTATTCTTCTTTACTAAACACCAACATTAAAACAGTTTTCTAAACACTATTCAAGTAGCCTGACGTAGTCCGACTCAATTCTAGTCAGAATTAGTCTGATACTGCTCCATAGAGCTGTGATTATGGGGCGTGTTTCGAACGAACCAGGAAAAAAAAATGCCTCTGCACTCAATTGGATAGACCTACAACCAATAAGAGCAACGGAGTGCGTGACGTGTGTTAAGCGAGGCATAGTTGTTGTCCACAAAAATCAAAGCGTGCAGTTTCGCGCCTAGAATGAGAAGATGAGACTTGATCGCGTTTCTCTGTTCCTCTTTTAAAATTAATTTGCTGTCGATATCTTCTAGAACAGACCTAATAGCAGAATCTACACACCCAAACTCTCCAGCGGCAGCCATTATTGTTGTCACCCAAGCGCGCTTTGATGACGTGGTTGATTACGTTACTGTTGATCATCTGTCCATCATCGTATAAAGCCCGCCCTGACAATTTGATTGGATCGCCTGACAGTGGGCTTTAATACTCGCGCTACTATGGAGCAATGCCAGACCAAACTTCCCCGAACTCAAACCTTGTGGGTGGGACTAAGTTCGGACTGGCACCCAGGCTACTATTCAAGTGTTTCCTCTTAGAATCAAATATCATTTTGTGCTCCTTCAACCTGGATCTTAAACTTTTTGTCTTTCTTTTTGCACCTCTGCCATAGAGGCCAGACTTTCTTAGCCTCATTACTTCCTTGTTTACCTGTCGTGCACATTCACAATATCATACCTCCAGTCACGTGGTGTGAATGTAATTATACACAAAAAAAGTTTTGTTTACTAACAAACTGAGCAAAAAAAAAAAAGAAGAAAATAATAGCCCAGTAGGATGCTGTTCAGAAGAACCTTGTTTGCAACCGGAGTGAGATACTGGTATTTATATTAAAGTGCAAAAGCAGACCAAACCAGTTTGGTAAAGGTTTTATTAAGATAATTAATTACAGCTTTTTAGGCGTCTTGTTGCATTAAATCGAACTGAATCCTATCAGCCCTGTTGTCCCTAAAATAGACCTTACTGCATTGTGCCACAATGAAACTCCATTAATTACAAAAAGTTGAGGAACATTAGGGGCTACAGCTGAACTGTTGCTTTGCAGCCATCTTTTCACAGTAGTCGTAGAGCTGTTTTCTTTAAACCTATGCTTTCATGTTATCTGACCTTTGACCCACCTCCTTTCCTCTCTGTCCAGGTAAGGCTAATGTAAACATTCAGTGGGATGACGATGCGACCCCCAAAGGCTCTCCACCAGTTCGCATCGCCTTTGTTCTGGTCATCCATGGTCGCGCCTCACGTCAGTTTCAGAGACTCTTCAAAGCCATTTACCACACGTCACACTTCTATTACATCCACGTAGATCAGGTAAGGACCTCAGGTTGTATTCTTCTTCATCATAAACATTCACAGCAGGCGGACGGGTCAGACTGTTGGATTTAAAATACCTTCTAAATCTGTAGGCACGGTTCGGAAATGTAACCCAACACATTTTTTTGCTTTTCAGTTTGGGATACTTTACAAATGTCTTTCTTTCCACTTTACATCCAAGGTCCTATTTTATTGAAGTTTTATATGACAAACCAACACGAATAACTGGAGGGAAATAGAACATGACATTCAACAGTTTTTATGTGTAATTATCTGAAAAGTGCGGCATCAATTTGTACACTGCAAAAACCATCTAGAAATAGGTAAAAATTTCTTAAATTAAGTGTATTCACCCTTAATTTGAGTAGGTAAATGAGATAGTTTGCCAATGGAATGAGTAATTTTACTCTTGAAATAAGATATTTAGATAAAATGCACTTGAAATAAGACAATGCAATTGTGTTTTCTTATTTCAAGTGTAAATTGTCTTGTTCCGTTGGCAAAATGTCTCTTTTACCTCCTCAATACAAGAACAAATGCACTTATTTTAAGAAAAAATTACTTATCTAGATTTAGATTTTTTGCAGTGTATTTAACTCCTTGGTGATATGCAGAACTGCAGCTGGAATTGCTCATAAATGTTTCTCGTTTTGCAAAACAAACTTAACTTAACCAGACTAGAAACGGACAACTGTCACAGATTATAGAGCAGATTTTTCTTGAAAAGCCTTCAAGGTTGACTTGGCCGTGCCAATGCATGAAAATTCCTTAATCTAAATTGATCTATTTAATTCCAGAATTTTCTTGTATTTAGCAACACCATCATGTTTCAAGAAGCTGACTTCAGTGATAATTTGCTGCCTTGTTTAGTTTTCCTTTAGTTCTGATGAAGAAAGTGATTTTAAAGCTTGTCTTCAGTATTGGATTTCTTTTTAGATGTTGTGTCCTTAAGTGTTGATATTTATAAGCTGTGGAACTCTACAGCTCCTCCAGAGTTACCATAGTCCTCTTTTGTCCAATGCTCTCCTTTCCCAGCCTTTCAGTTTAGGTAGATGTTCATCTTTGCAGCTCTGTGATTTCTCCATCGTCTTTGTCCATAATCTGGGATAGAACCTAACTTTACTTTAAATAGTGCTGGGCATTTAATTGCATTTGCAATATAATCATAATTTAATAAAATCCAATTTTCAAATAGCAGAGGCACTTTTAGTCCCATTATATTTGGCAAAATTAAAACCCTACATTTCTTACTGCAGCTCTTTAAGTAGCAGTAAAATTCTTAAAGTGAGTTTGCTGCCACACAGAAAGGTAAACAGAGTTGGAGGTACCACACAGATTCATGCATGCAAGTAGAAGGAAGCACTTTTCCACAAAAATGTAACTAAAATCCTCGAACAATGAACTCCTTTCAAGCAAGCTTTCAAAAACTGAAAGCCTGCGATGAAACAACACAAGCTTGACATAAGCGTAAAGGAATATTGAAATAAAATAGCAGTATTAGTGAAAATAATTGTAATTTTCTGGCAAAATCATTCATGCTTAACTTTAAACATCTCAGAACCTCCCTTCTGACCTTTCTAATGGATTCCTTGGTCTTTATGATTCTTTTTTTGTTTGTTTCTTTTCAACGAAAAAACCTCTGAGGCATGAAACAGGCTCTGTTACCTGATAAAGTAACTTCTCAAGGTATATTATTGAATTGGAAGATAAAGCAAAGGCTCAACAATTCTACACATTTTAATTTGTAAAAGTAGTATTTACCATTTATTGTTTCCTTTAAAACTAGAAACGTTAAAGGGGTGTGAATACTTTATCAATGCACTCTATTCCATAGTTTTATCTCCAGCCGCATTACTCTGACCTGTAATCCTGTTGGTTGTTCCATTAATGTGACTGTTTAAATGACCTCTCCTTGTTTGTCTTCATCCCCCTCAGAGGTCAGATTACCTCCACAGAGAGGTTCTATCTCTGGCAGATCAGTTCCCAAACGTCAGAGTGACTCCATGGAGGATGGCCACTATCTGGGGTGGAGCCAGTCTCCTCACCATGTACCTACGCGGCATGGATGACCTCCTCAAGATGGCTGACTGGTCTTGGGACTTCTTCATCAACCTCAGCGCTGCTGATTACCCCATCAGGTGAACGGCTTCAGGTTCAAAAAGAAAAAAATGTTAAGGAATAACTTTCCATTATATTCAGAAACAGAACCCGGGATTAATCTTTAATTTTCTTCAATCTTAATGCTTTATTAGATAAAAAATCATCTCAGCATTTTAAGGCATCAAACTCGAGTACTAAAGACCTTAGTAAGGTCTTCACTCTCCTTCTTTGGGTTGTTCTGAGTGACTCTGTCCTAATCCGGTTCCAGTTCCATACCTTTCTTTCTTCCAGTCTGACTGTTAAAAATGTGCCGTATCAAATCAGACTTTCTGAAAACCTACAAACTTTTTTCAAATGTTCAAGTAGCTTTTTTCACCCATTTTCAGTCCAATTTTTCCAAATAATATTTGTAATGAAAAATTAGTGAAACTTTAAACTACCTCAACGGGCATTTATCCCTTTAGTCATGTACAAAAAAAACAACTTAATTACTTACTTTTTGGTGATTTTTTAAGCGTATTTGTTTTTTTTTTGTACATGGCTAAGGGGATACACACCCATTGAGGTAGTTGAAAGTCAATTTATTGTACAAAACTAAAGGAATAAACGCAAATTTGACGTCTTGCACATGCTTATTGACTATGCTGGTTATGACGAAGTATGCTCGTCTGACAGAATAATGGCAGATTACATCATTATAAAAACTAGGACCATTTTCAGAGTTATAGCTACTGACACGTTTGATAAAAAAGGATGATTAAAAAGTAATTCAGTAACTTGGTCAAAGAAAAACAGATTGAAGGTTTTTCTAATCTGACAAACGAGCCTCATCAGTGCAAATACTCTGATTTATTGAATCTAACAGTGTGTCAATTGATATCTCACCATTGCTATCAAATGTTCTTTTGTACTTTTTATCACTATCATTAATTCACCACACATATTGATGCTATTACACCTTCCAGCAAAAAAGGTTGGAGTCTTTTTGGATAAAGTTTGCATTTTCTCCTTTTGTTCTCTCCGTATACGCTGCTTTTCTCCCACATTCAAAAAAACATGGATGAATTAAATCTTTGTTGCTGAGCAACATATAAGAGCAGTGCAGCAGAACTGGCAATGATTGTAAACTGGTGAAAATTCTTGTAAATATGTTGCATTAATATTTATGTTGATGATCAACATGCACTTTGATTCTGATGTTTAGTGTAAAGCATGGAGACAACTCTGGCTGTTTGGAAAGGAAGTACAGAGAAATGAGGAAGAAAGCAGCTGTTCTGCCTGCTGTTGACACTAAAGTATCAACATAAGTCAAGATTATTAGTTTGTAAGTAAAACAGTGATGTTAAAGCAAACTATTGCAGGAACCGACAATAAATACTGATGTTTGGAAGGTTCAGGCTGAACTAAATGCCTAATCCTGAGAGAGAGATTTGGACCCATCTGTGCCGCGTGATTCTGCTCATTGTTTGGGTTTTTCCATGCTGTTTCCTCCCTGCGGTTTGTCCTCATAAGGACGGAAAAACAGCAGATCAAAGAAACTAATCACCAGCATGAGAGGCCGAACATGCTTCCAGCTAAAATCCATACCGCAGCATCAGCACCATCCATCCATCGATAGCTGTGGGGTCACATCCGCTCATGGAAAGGATTCGGTAAAACAGAACAGGACAGGACAGTTTCTTCCTGCAGGTCAGGAGAAGGTCAGATAAATAATCCTGCTTTAAACTGGGTTCCTAAACTTTATTTCTATGTGGAAATGCCCCCGCATTAAGTTGGCCAAGTTCCTTCTTCACTGTTAATCTCTTTTAGAAATGTCTACATTGGAGATGTACTTATAGAGAATGGAACAAGAAATAAAAACAGATATTTGTGCTCTAATTTATAATTTTCAGATTTCCTTCAGACAGATTTGGAAAAGAAAGAAAGAGGGTCCTATTTCGTAAAGACAGAACAACCAGAACATCCATTTTCCGTTTCTTTTCCATCTTCACAACAGCAGAGTCACACAGCAACCACTGCAGACAGTAATCGGATGTAATCAGGAATAACCAACCGGCGGTCCTGTCTCATCAGACCAATATCTCTTTGAGTCATCAGTTTCCTCATCAGGCTTCACTCAGCAGTCGGTGAAACAAATCAGTCCAGCTTTGACCAAACAAGGAAACACGCTTCCCTTTAATGGAAGACGCTTCCTTCAAATGAGGTCGTATCCTGTTATAGTTGAGACCATTAAAGATAAACTCCACTTTAAAGTCTGGAAGAAAACAGCTGTGGGGTTTCACCAAGTTTACTTCCATCCTGAGGTTGTAGCCTACATGTAAACACATTACATCATGACTGCTGCTTTACTGGTGAGAAGGAAAGCTTTAACAAAGGCGGATCCACAGCCAGGTTAAAATAATTTTGTCTCGTCCATCCATCCTTCATTCGTCCATCCATCCATCCATCCATCCTTCATTCGTCCATCCATCCGTTCGTCCATCCATCCATCCATCCATCCTTCATTCGTCCATCCATCCGTTCGTCCATCCATCCATCCATCCTTCATCCATCCATCCGTCTGTCCGTCCGTCCATCCATCCTCCATTTGTCGATCCATTCGTCCATTCGTCCATCCATCCACCCTCCATTTGTCAATCCATCGGTCGATCCATCCATCCATCCATCCATCCACCCTCCATTTGTCAATCCATCGGTCGATCCATCCATCCATCCATCCATCCATCCATCCTTCATCCATCCATCTGTCTGTCCGTCCGTCCATCCATCCATCCATCCATCCATCCTTCATCCATCCATCTGTCTGTGCGTCCGTCCATCCATCCTCCATTTGTCGATCCATCCGTCCATCCTTCCGTCCGTCGATCCGTCCATTCATCCGTCTATCCGTCCATTCATCCACCCTCCATTTGTCAATCCATCGGTCAATCCATCCATCCATTCATCCATCCATCCTTCATCCATCCATCCGTCTGTCCGTCCGTCCATCCATCCTCCATTTGTCGATCCATCCGTCCATCCATCCATCCATCCATCCTTCATCCATCCATCCGTCTGTCCGTCCGTCCATCCATCCTCCATTTGTCAATCCATCCATCCATCCATCCATCCATCCATCCTTCATCCATCCGTCTGTCCGTCCGTCCATCCATCCTCCATTTGTCGATCCATCCGTCCATCCATCCATCCGTCTATCCGTCCTTTCATCCACCCTCCATTTGTCAATCCATCGGTCAATCCATCCATCCATCCATCCATCCATCCATCCTTCATCCATCCATCCGTCTGTCCGTCCGTCCATCCATCCTCCATTTGTCGATCCATCCGTCCATCCATCCATCCGTCTATCCGTCCTTTCATCCACCCTCCATTTGTCAATCCATCGGTCAATCCATCCATCCATCCATCCATCCATCCATCATAAGGCAGTCTGTGGGCCAGATGAGTGGTGTACCCTGGGCAGGTCCTTAATTCTTTGTGAGGCTGATTTAAATTTCATTTACTAACTTTTTTGTTATGAAGTTAGGAACATAAATTTACAAATAGCCTAAAATTGTAGTTGTAACAACCCAGCTGGAATGTGTTATGGAATCTATTATTCAAATTGAAATATTATGTAGATTATTCTTAGTTTATTTTTTTATTCTATGTATTTATTGTCTGCTTGATCTTGTTTTTCTCACTTCCTGATTGATCAGGTTAATTTTTCCCTGGAAATGGATTGTTAATATTCTGCTGCTCCTCCTTAGGACCAACGACCAGCTGGTGGCATTCCTCTCCAGATACCGCAACATGAACTTTATCAAATCTCATGGCAGAGACAATGCTCGGTAAGAAACCAGGAACCTTCTTTTCTTAACTCTTTTCAGTTTTTTGTCACATTTGCTGAATGTCTTCTTTTAAATTTGATCAACAGGGATTTGAAACATTAAAGCTGTATAAACATCTGTTAATTTTCAGTATCTGTTGATAGTTTGCAGCAAAGTCCATAGATAAATCAGGGATTGGCCCAGCAGCAGATCCCTAAAATGCATTCTTAAAACAATTTTTAAAAGGCAAGGCAAGCACAATTCAGTACATAGACAATGCAAAGTGTTTTACATGATTTAAAATATAGGAAAATAAAACAGAATCAAAGCAAGTAGGAAAAAAATAAATATATAAATAAAATACAAAATGCAGAAACCAAAAAGAACATTAAAAACAGTTGGACTAAAGAAAATAAGAAAGTTGAACTAACTCAGGTGAACTTTTTAACTAGAACAGTCGAAGGCAATTATAAACAAATGTGTTTTTAGTCTTGATTTGAAGAAATTTAGGCTTTCCGTACTTTTAAAGTTTTCTGGAAATTTGTTCCAGATAAATGGAGCATAGGAACTAAATGCTGCTTCTCCATGTTTAGTTCTGGTTCTAGGTATGCAGTTTCCTTTTAAAAGAAACAGGTATTATTTCCATTTAGCTGCTGTTCATGCAGTTTAAAAAGGGTGAAAAACATTAGAAACAACAAGAATTGTGGTAACTTTCTTTCTCCAAGGACAAAAAGCAAAATCTTTTTGGAAGAAAGTTTGTGTTTTTTCTGCTTTGCTCCTTTAACCTTTTCTCCTCAGATCAGTAAAATGTTGGACGTGTCGTACTGTAACTCCAGGCTGCTTTGTTTCTTCCCAGCTTCATCCGTAAGCAGGGTCTGGACCGGGTCTTCTACGAGTGCGACACACACATGTGGCGTCTTGGAGACCGCAAGATCCCGGAGGGCGTATCCGTGGATGGAGGCTCCGACTGGTTCCTGCTCAGTCGGCCGTTTGTGGATTATGTAGTGAATTCCAAGGACGATCTGGTCAGCAACATGAAACGCTTCTACGCCTACACGCTGCTACCAGCCGAGGTACCAGACCCACAGACCCTTCATAAGATGATCTGTGAAACCAGGAATCATTTTATCACAAACAAGTTTAAACTAATTGTTTTGGTCCTTTTATCATTTTGTGTTTTTAAGACCTTTTATCCTTTTATCATTAAGTTGCATATCTTTTTTTTCATTAAGAAGAACATTTATTATATAAAACTGAAAATATATAAGGCTTTAATAAACTTTTTTATTATATGATATATAAGAATAATAACAAAAAAGGTTTTGGGGGGGTTATTGGTTAATTTTAAAAGTGTGTTTTATTAAAAAAAATAATATCTAGAAAGAATAATTAAACAATGTGAGGTTGGAAAAGGGAACAATTTTTATACCCTAGTTGTGATGCAAATTTAATAATCCACATTTGATTTGATTGAAAACCAAACGTTTCCAGTAAAATATTTTGGTTTAACATTTATTAAGTTAAACCATATTTTTTAATGGGTAGAAAACTAAACGTAAAAATGTAAATCCGGAAATCATGTTAGTTGGTGAAGTTAATGATGTTATAAATTTTTAATAGTTATAAGAAAGTAAAATAATGTAATAAAGAAGAGTTTTAATGAAGAGAAAATAGTTATTTTATAAGTAATAGAAGTAATAGATTTACCCATTCATTTGGTCTTTAAAAATCTAATAAAACAAAAATTATCTCGATTATCAATTTTTTATTTCTATGATATGATCATAAAATAAATTATTTGTAAAAACAGAAATAGTTTTAATTTCTATCAAAGTATCTTTTAAATCTTTGAATACAAATTGGCAATATTTAAGCAACACAACATAACATTTCTATAGAAGTTTTAGTTTATTTTAAGACATATTATGATTTTTATGGCCAATATGCATCATTTGAGGCTTTTTAATCCTGGCAGCTCTTCTCCAAAACCCACCTTTTTAAGTCTAAAGGGTCGGATCCATCACAGATTTAGTGATGTCAACCAGAACACATGTCAGAAGTTCCCTTAAAGGTATAGTGGAGGATTTTCTTTTTATGGGTGGATCATCAAAATAAGTGGTCCCCCTAATTGTCAATCAACCTGGTGATCTGTTTAGGTAAGGCTATCCTACATGCTCGTCCCCATTTTCCTATGTACAGTGGTCAGTCTGACATAGTAGAAGAATTGCACATCTTATTTCGGAAAGCTACCTTGTATGAGCAATGCACATAGCAACTTTTAAAGAGAGCGTGCATGAGGAGAAATGGGCTCCTGCAAGCTTTCGCACACGTTTAATAGGCGTTCCCTCTCGGGAGC
Organism: Cyprinodon tularosa; assembly: GCF_016077235.1. Classification (NCBI taxonomy): domain Eukaryota; kingdom Metazoa; phylum Chordata; class Actinopteri; order Cyprinodontiformes; family Cyprinodontidae; genus Cyprinodon; species Cyprinodon tularosa. The sequence continues at coordinate 263,992 of NW_024039448.1, read as the reverse complement.
GGGTACAGGGTTGTGCATGTGCATTTTTTTAAAGGTGGATAGGGCGGGTCTTTTCAATTTGCAAAAATCCTCCATTATACCTTTAAACATGAGAGCTAACCCTCAATAAATTGTTAAGGAACAAAACAGATTTAATTTTATCTGATCAAATATACTTTCGTTTTATGATATAGTATTTTCTGCTGGTCCAAAATGGGTTCCAGAGGTTCAAGCCCCACTCACACAGACCACAGTCCCTGAGCTGGACCCTTAACCCCATGCTGCTCCCCGGGCGCCGCACAGTGGCAGCCCACCACTCATCAAGGGGATGGGTTAAATGCAGAAAATTCATTTTGTTGCTCTGTACTTGTGACAGTGTAATGACAATCAAAAAGCTGAAAAAAGTCACAGGTCTAGCGCCCCTTGTGGCTAAAAGATAAACAGCATATTTTAAAATGAAATACAGTGAAATTTTGGAGCCACATTCAGCCAAAGTAAGCATTATTATTATATACTGTAAAAGTGTATTATAAAAATGAGAAAATGAAATTGGAAACAGGAATCTCCTTAGGAGTTTTTTTGTCTTGTTTTGGTCGGTGATATAAAGACATGTTTATCCTTCTCTCAGTCTTTTTTCCACACCGTTCTGGAAAACAGCGTCCACTGTGAGACCATGGTGGACAACAACCTGAGGCTCACCAACTGGAACCGCAAGCTGGGATGTAAGTGCCAGTACAAGCACATAGTGGACTGGTGTGGCTGCTCTCCAAATGACTTCAAGCCCTCAGATCTGCCGCGATTCCAGGTGAGATTCCAGCTGCCTACTTTTCCTGCTATCAGTTAAAATCTGATGAAATAAAATTTTGCTGTTTAGGATAGATATGGTCTTTAAGCGTTTTGTTTGTGCTGTTTGGTTTTAAGCTAATTAACCAGTTGGTTGGTGATCTCAGTGTGAGTAACTCTGTATAGCGATGCTTCTCGCTGTGTGTTTGAACAGCGTATTCCAGATGTTTGAAACTGCCCACCTAAAAAAGTATTTAGTCAGCCACCAATAGTGCAAGTTCTCCCACTTAAAAAGATGAGAGAGGCCGGTAATTTTCATCATAGATATACCTCAACTGTGAGAAACAAAATGAGAAAAAAAAATCCAGAAAATCACATTGTCTGATTTTTAAAGAATTTATTTGCAAAATATGGTGGAAAATAAGTATTTGGTCAATAACAAAAGTTAATCTCAATACTTTGTTATATACCCTTTGTTGGCAATGACAGAGATCAAACATTTTCTGTAAGTCTTCACAAGGTTTTCACACACTGTTGCTGGTATTTTGGCCCATTCCTCCATGCAGATCTCCTCTAGAGCAGTGATGTTCTGGGGCTGTCGCTGGGCAACACGGACTTTCAACTCCCTCCAAAGATTTTCTATGGGGTTGAGATCTGGAGACTGGCTAGGCCACTCCAGGACCTTGAAATGCTTCTTACGAAGCCACTCCTTCGTTACCCGGGCGGTGTGTTTGGGATCATTGTCATGCTGAAAGACCCAGCCACGTTTCATCTTCAATGCCCTTGCTGATGGAAGGAGGTTTTCACTCAAAATGTGACGATACATGGCCCCATTCATTCTTTCCTTCACACGGTTGAAGGAAAGAATGTCGTCCTGGTCCCTTAGCAGAAAAACAGCCCCAAAGCATGATGTTTCCACCCCCATGCTTCACTGTAGGTATGGTGTTCTTTGGATGCAACTCAGCATTCTCTCTCCTCCAAACACGACGAGTAGAGTTTTTACCAAAAAGTTCTATTTTGGTTTCATCTGACCATATGATATTCTCCCAGTCATCGTCTGGATCATCCAAATGCTCTCTAGCAAACTTGAGACGGGCCTTGACATGTACTGGCTTAAGCAGGGGGACACGTCTGGCACTGCAGGATTTGAGTCCCTGGCGGCGTAGTGTGTTACTGATGGTAGCCTTTGTTACTTTGGTCCCAGCTCTCTGCAGGTCATTCACTAGGTCCCCCCGTGTGCTTCTGGGATTTTTACTCACCGTTCTTGTGATCATTTTGACCCACGGGGTGAGATCTTGCGTGGAGCCCCAGATCGAGGAAGATTATCAGTGGTCTTGTATGTTTTCCATTTTCTAATAATTGATCCCACAGTTGATTTCTTCACACCAAGCTGTTTACCTATTGCAGATTCAGACTTCCCAGCCTGGTGCAGGTCTATAATTTAGTTCCGGGTGTCCTTTGACAGCTCTCTAGTTTTGGCCATGGTGGAGTTTAGAGTGTGACTGTTTGAGGTTGTGGACAGGTGTCTTTTATACTGATAACGGGTTCAAACAGGTGCCATTAATGAAGGTAACGAGTGGAGGCCAGAGGAGCCTCTTACAGAAGAAGTTACAGGTCTGTGAGAGCCAGAAATCTTGCTTGTTTGTAACTGACCAAATACTTATTTTCCACCATATTTTGCAAATAAATTCTTTAAAAATCAGACAATGTGATTTTCTGGATATTTTTTTCTCATTTTGTCTCTCATAGTTGAGGTATGTTTATGATGAAAATTACCGGCCTCTCTCATTTTTTTGAGTGGGAGAACTTGCACTATTGGTGGCTGACTAAATACTTTTTTGCCCCACTGTATCATTCTGGACATATGGAAAGGACTGGAAAACGGAACTAATCTAATCTTGAAAACGTAAAATAATTTATAAAAGAAAACCCAAAAAACAAATTCAAAATAATAAAAAAGTTAAGTTACAGCTATTTACCTTCATCTAAAGCAAAAGATCAATCCAAAGCTTACGTTCAGCTGCAGTATTTGGTTTAAAAAACTTTTCCTTAAAGTAAGAATTCACATTGGGTTGTTTTTGGAAATGACACTAGTGTTGAGCACTGGTGTCATTTCACGGGAGAAGAGGAAAACTCCACAGTCTGCTGCAGCAACACACAGGTCTTTTGTTTAGAGGCATGATGTCATCCTGGGTAAGAAAGTATTGAAGTTATTCTAAACAGGATTTCTTACTTTTTAGCAAGAAGAGGGACAACTGTGGATTCTTTTCATTCCCAGAGCAGATCTATTCAATTCAGTTTGTTTATATAGCACCAATTCACAACACATGTCATCCTAAGGAACTTTACAGAGATGACTGTATCAGATCATACAGTAAACCCAGTTAAATGTTCTCTATTTTAAAAGAAGGAGCTGCCTGTATTCAGTAATTGACTTTGTCGGATTCATTTCTCCTGGATGAACATGTGAAGACATTGTGTCACTGACTGCAGCAATTCATCACACTGAGCATGCATGCAGCGACAGTGGAGAGAAAAACTCCCTTTTAACAGGAAGAAATCTCCAGCAGAACCAGGCTCAGTGTATGCGGCTGTCTGGCGAGGCGAATGAGTGTCAGGGAGACAGAGGCAGACAGACAAAATAAAAGTAGGAGCACTTATCCATGAATACTGTCTATGTTAGAAAAGGTAACATTAAACCAGCTCAATAAGAGGTTCGGGGCTCCCTACTTTTTGAAAGCCTCTTTATTCCATCACCAGTGAGACTCCAATTCAACCATTTTTATTGCACTAGAAAAAAAGTATATTTTCTTACTCTTATGTGGATTCTCAGATTGAGTTTGAGGTGCACTTGGCCTGAGAACAAGAGTTCACACTGCGTCACAGATTCAGCCTGAATCACTCCTTCATAAACTGATTAATGAAGCCCATAGGGGCAACTGTGGTAAATAGAGGAAAGCTCATTTTACTTATCGGTCGATGATAATTGGATGTGTTGGAAAGAGAAAATGTATTAACCTTCTAAACTTGCACAATGCACTTTTAATACGGGGCAAAATAAATTATTCAAAAAAAAAACTCATTCAAAATGTCTGCTTTTGCTGCATAAGTAAAAAAAAAAAAACATTCCAAATAAAAAATTAGGTGATTCATTTGTCAATTTTATAATAGAAATTAAGTATTTTTTAAAAAACAACTTTTATGGGGGGAAGGAAAGAAAAAAAAAAGCTTTAAAAAGAAATTGTTTAAATGATTTACAATTACAAACAAAATTTGAAACTAAATCATAAGAAATATGCACAAAATACAGTTTTATACTAAATAAAGGGCTATATTCAACACTAACTATTCAGCTAATTACTTTTCATATATTTTTAATTTAATTTAAATTTGGATTGGGAGCTACATTTTTAACCTTGAAGAGAACTAGAAAAGTTCTGCCCATGATTCTGGACCTGGACATTTTGCCAACATCATCTGTAATATAAGAACCCCGCTCAGTGTTGTGGTTTTCGAGGATTGGATGATCAGAGCAATATACACTCTTTATTATGAGAGCGTAAAAATAAAGATGGCATTTAACCCTGAAGCACTGAAGAACAGCAGAAATCCTTTAAACATCCAGTTCGTTGAAGTGTTCAGATATAGTAGATTTGTTCCTTTTGGGGTCACTGTAGAAGCCCAGAATAGCACCGTATTCACAAATTAGCAGTGCTGCGTTTAGCTGGCTCCAGGGTCTTTGTAGTGGCGGATCTGAGGTCAGGGTCTGTGGACGGATTCTATAAGAGGTTCTAATCCTGGAAGCAGCTGTAGCCCCGAGGCTGCAGGTATTTTGGGATCCTTGTAGCTCACAGCCGCTGCGGTTTTCAGGGCTGGTATTATTCTAATGTTGGGGTTGGACAGTGAGAGGTGGCTGAATGTCAGACTCTGAGCCACACACGTACAACATGTACAGAGAAACACACACTGTCTACAAAAAAACATGAAACAAACTGAAAGGAAAATAGATAAATCCCTTTAAATGATGATGTTCTGTTGAATTTTTGTGACTGAAATGAGTCTAATCGTCTTTGACCACAGCAAGCCTCCAGGCCCACCTTCTTCGCCCGGAAGTTTGAGGCCAGCGTCAGCCAGGAGATCATCAGCCAGCTGGACGCCTTCCTGTTCAGAGCGTATCCGTCCAGCACCCCGGGTCTCCAGGCCTACTGGGAGAACATCTATGACCAGGAGACGGACGGACTCTCCAGCCTGTCCGACTCCACTCTCAGCCACTTCCACGCCTTTTCCCGTATGGGACTGAGCCGTGCTGCCGGGTCGCTGCAGGGACATCCCAACGACCACAGCTGCAGGTACAAGAAGGTGGAGAAGACGTAAAACATCTTCCTCCTTCTCTCATGTTTCTTGATTAAAATGAATTTATGTCTTAAAAACACAAAGATCCATGAAGCATCCTGTTAATCCACAGCTTAAATATTCAGGCAAAAACCCAATTTAGGTCCATTTTTACCCTACAAAAAAATCTAATTTTATTGAGTCAAATACATCTGCATCATCATCCAAAAGTTAATTTATATAATTATCTATAACAGGAGAAACGGATGTATTTAATAGATTTTGTAAATAAAGAATAATGAATTAGATCATTTTGGTTTACAGCATTAAATCTAATTATTCTCATTATCAGACCAGTAAAAGGATTTCTGCCTGTTAATGTGAATGTCTTCTCATTAGGCAGTATATTCACTCAGGTCTCGGTTGGGGCTGTTTTGGCCTTTACTGCATCAGTCCTGTGTGGGGTTCAGGAAGTTGATTTAAAGGAAAAGTTCAGTTACATTCAGAATACAAACTTCTAAAAGTACTTTAAATATGAAATTATTACATACTTTTAATAAATCCATCCATCCATCCATTATCTGACACGTTTGTCCCAATTGGGGGTTGCAAGGGGTGCTGGTGCCTATTTCCAGCAGTCAATGGCCGAGAGGCGGGGTACACCCTAGACAGGTCGCCAGTCCATCGCAGTTTTCAATAAATAACTGGTTTTAATTAACAGTAATTTTCATGTGAATGTGCTTTACTGGAGGCATCCATGTTTGTCAAAGAATACTACTGCCACCTACTGGTTTATGACGTCACGGTGCGGTATCGGCTGTTGATCAAGTCCCAGTGCTGTATCTGGTGTTTGTCACAACGCGCTGTTATCCATGATGGCGTCGACCAGTGCACTATGCAAAGCAGAGATTAACAGATTAATTAAGCATTTTTTCTCTGCCCAGAAGTCCAATGGTAAATCTTCCCTCTTCAAGTTGGCAAGGTGTTACTATCTTTGGGCAAAAATGGCCGTTCCCAGACTAAGTGATCGCGATGAAATAAAAAGTTTCATTTTTTTGCTGTTTAACGCTAAATTCATTAAATCACCGCAAATGTTTTAGTTTTAGGTGTAAATAATGATCCATTGGCTAACTGGACTTTTCTTTTAATAACAGACTTCCTTCTTTCTTAATCAAAGGTTATAGATTCTCTGCAGGGTTAAGGTCAGGCGTGATTGCAGGTAGATCCATAGTAGAGTAACCACAGTAATCAAAGCAGGTTTATGTTTATGCATTTAGCGGATGTTTTTTATCCAAAGTGACTTATAAAGCAGACACAATTTTACATTTATCAACAATGTGGCAATACATTCAAAGAAGTAGAAGTGCAGAAAGAGCAGTCGAGGGGTAACAGTTAGGTTAGAAATGCTATTGGTATTGGTACTGTGGTCAGTGCACACAAGCAACAAAGAAATGAAAATTAAATCAGCATCTCTATATGTAGCTTGTGTGAAGTTATTTGTAATTTTCTGGTACAGGGTGTGTTACTCAACGTTTCCATATTATCTCAGACTGTTCAGGAGCAGATTAACACGTGTAATAATCCATGTTCTGGATCTGTCTGTGTTCAGAGGATTTTAGGCCCCGTCCACACGAAGTCAAAACGAACACGGAACGCTGATATTTTCCAAAACGTGTGCCGTAAGGACGGAGACGTAAAATAAATGTGAGCGTCCACACGAATGCATGAAAACGCTGCAAAATGTATGCCAGGCCTGTAAGTGGCGCTGTGGTGCCAAAGCAAAAATAAGCGACGAAATGTTGGGCATGCGCACTAATATTTATACATGGTTGCCCTGCGGGTCTATTTTCGTGGTTAAGTCAAATTCAGGTGCTGAACTATGTGGTCGATATTGCTCTGTTCTTCCTGGAGATATTCCAGAAGAAGAAGATTCTGTTGTAAGCCCGACAGCAGGGTGAGTAGCATTAGCAGCAACGGCGCCATTGTTGTTGTGATACTGGTCACGCATGCGTGTTTAGAGGCGACGCTATGACGCATGCGTGTAAAAAAAAATATGCGGTTAGAGCGTAAAGATGGAAACGCGAAAACGGCGTTTCGAAATCTTCCCACTCTGAAGGCTGAATAAAAAAAAGATCGTTTACAGACCCCCGAAACGCCGGCTTCGTGTGGATGAGAGGCTGGTTTGGTGAAAAATTTGTGCGTTTAGGCCAGGGAACGTCTTCGTGTGGACGGGGCCTTAAAGCTCTGATTTCTTAGAGCTTTTTAGAGGGAAAAGTCATACCCTATTGTTGCTGCTCTTTTTTTTTATTCAAACTTTTTCCTTCCAGTTACACAGTGAGCAGCCGCTTGCTTAGTGATGACTTGTGACCGACTCTCCTTGTGATGGAGATGGTGACGTTTTGCCAGCAATGTTTAAGTCAGCAGGTTTCCTCATGATTTTCTGTCATAACAGAACGTCCCTGTTGAAAACTTCTGATGCAAGATTTTCATTTTTCAAGAAACTTTCTTTTCAGTTTTTATATTTTCTCAGATGAAGTAGTTTAGCTCAGTGTGCAGAAACCTTAAAAATCAGGGGTTTAAACAGAAGCTGCTCTGTTCTAGCCTGCTGGAGAGAAGGAGGAGGGATCAATGGGATGCATCTTTCCACTAAACTCACCACAGCAAAGTTTATTTGGTCCAAATTAAATATGAAGATAAGGCCTGCTTGTACTGAAGCACAGCCAGGCTTCAGTTTCTGCTCTAACTGGGTTTTTCCTGCTTAGTCAGGGTTTCTGTGAGCTTGCTGTGGGTGGAGACCCACAGACGCTACAAGGAGGTACTTGTTGCTGGGGTTTGGGTGGGGATTGGTGGTTAGTATGGGTGGTGGCATCTCAACAGGGAGCGTGTGTGAGGAGAGGAGGGGAGCAGCTGCTTAAAAAGGAGCACTTTGTTTCCCTCAACATGTGTACAGCAGCATGAATCTGTCTAAAAAACACCTTCAACTCTTCATAGGAGGTCATGGCCAAAAGCTTCATGCTTTCAACAGTTTTAGAGGCTTCTTTCCTTGCTTCAATGCAAGGCTAACACTTTTTATGCTTTAAAGCACTTTAACTAGATAGTTTATTGAGTTTCTCATTATTTTAAATATTCATAACGTCTCTCATACTTGATGTTGGCTTCTTCGGTTCTGATCTGACAGCAAGTGGAAAACCAAAATGTTCGGATATCAGCTTCTGTTCTCCAGCTGTCCAAAACTAACAGAAAGAGAACAGTTGGCTTCATTCTGTGGCCACCTCTAGAGGTTTTCCTGGACAGTTTCCTCTTCCTGGTCTGGATAGGTGAAAACATTAACCATACTACGTCATAGGAAGAGGCGGTTCACCTCTAGGTATTTGGAAACTCCTGGACATCCTAAAATCTCCTTCACTGGAGCTCGAGCGCTTTCCTAAGTTATTTTACTCAGACATGAACTTATCATTGGAGACGGAGTGGTTTCAGAATTCGGAGCTCAAATAAAAATCCAGCAGTCTGTTTGGAGATTTTCCTCGCTGCTCCTTTTATTTAAGTGTCAAAGTTAAGTTTGGGCCTTGAGAATTGATCAGAACTGGTTCCAACCCTTCAATTCTCCAACAATTATTGAATTCTTTAATTTTCCATCCGTAGTTTATATTATATCAGAGTTCATAGGTTTGATATTTATAAACTGGTTGAAAACAACTATGTGATCATTTATAGCAGGCATCACCAAACTCAGTCCTCGAGGGCCGCTGTCCTGCAACTATCAATTAAAATCAGCTGTGCTGGAGCAGAGAAACATCTGAAACCTGCAGGACAGCGGCCCTCGAGGACCGAGTTTGGGGATGCCTGATTTATAGTGATGTTCACACAAAGTTAGAAGTTTAGATCCTTTCATCCAGACAGAAGTCAGGTAGTCAGCTCATTTATAACATGTAAACCTTTATGATTCTAAGTATCAGAATCAAGAACCGACAGGAGCCAGAATTGTTCAAATTCAAGCAATGCCCAAAAATAGTCAGAGTGCTGATCTCATGGATTGTAGCTTTAATCAATATAATCAGAGGTGATGTAGTTGATTGACTAATGTAAAAAAGGAAGATGCAATAATGAACATCTGGTTTTTGATTATATTTATGAACCTGCAGAAAGGCTGCAATGTAATCAAAAATTTTGCATGAGTTAAATCTCTTTCATCTGTTGTAATGCTTTTCTTTTAATCTAACAAAGCAACTCATCAGTGCCCATTTTTAATTTGTGTTGGACTATGGCAACCTTCACAAGACCAACACAGTTCATCATTCTGCCATTAGATTTATAACAAACTCCAACAAATAGACCAGGTTCTGTTCTTGGGTGGGATGGCTTTCTTTGACTACCTACAGGCTTCGTCATTGATCCACTTTTTATGTATAAGGACTTGCTTCAATCTATCTGTGTGAAATGAAAAAAATTTGGATCTGAACTTCCAAGATTCCAGAGGAGGAGCAGTAAATGGTTAACCTGACTCCGCCAGATGGATTTGCTCCGCATATCTATCTGGAAACCTTCCGTTGAAGTAATTTTGGGAAGGGGCAAAAATACTGGTTAGCTGATTGGCCTATGTTGGTGATAGACGGGCCAAATAAACCAATCAGATCAACGAAGCATATGACGTACTAACAGAGCGACGACGAAGAGGAGCCAATTGATAGATCAAACTCTTGCTGAAACCAGTCGGGAGAAGAGCAAAAACATCTTTTCCTCTGAGAAAAGCCTCCAGAGCAGTGTTTTGCTCTTCTTTCAGTGAAGAAATACTCTGTAATTCCCATAAAACTTGCTCGATAGCCACGCTAACGCTACTTTCATCGGCTGAAGCCGCCATGTTCTTTAGACTGAACTGTCGCGCTTCACGTTGCGTCACACCTCAACCCGCCTCAAAGCCAACACTGATTGGACGTTCGTTTGGTGAACGGCTCCAAATTTTCTTTAACGGAGAGACTCCAGACTGATCTGCGAGTGAAACCTTGAATGCTCGCGAGATAAGGATGGCTCTCACGAGGCTAGTAAATGGCACGTCCAAGGTTTTTTAGTTTTTTTGGGGATTGCAGGTGATCTACAATGATTACAGCATTAATTTTTTTTTTTTCCACATATTTTTATTGGAAAAACACATTATAATGTTTTCAATCATAGAAATACAATTTACATTTTCCCTTTTTTTTTTTTTTCCTTAACACATGCATATGCACACGGAAACATATACACTCAGAAAAAACGAGGATAACTACACAAAAACAAAGCAAAAACCCACTCTAATAATAAAGTAGAAGAAAATAATTAAATTGAATTACAGTGCCGTGTGGTAAACAATGAACCACCCCCCACCCGGCTCAACACAACAAACAAACATAGTACTGGTTATCTGTTCAATATATATATAAAAAAAAATAAATAAAAAATACAACAAAAACAGACACACATTCAATTGGGTAAAACGTCCAAATTAGTAAAATAAGAAATAAAAGGTTGCCATTTGTGGAAAAATTTGACTGTACATCCTCTCATTGTGAATTTAATTTTTTCAAGTTTCAGAAAAAACATGACATCTTTGAGCCATAGAGAGATAGAAGGATATCTGGCAGACTTCCAGTGTAATAGTAAGGAACGTCTTGCTAGTAAGGATGTGAAAGCTATAATGTCCTTTTTTGTAGGGTTAAGTGCAATTGAGGGGTTAGGAATACCAAATATAGCAATCAGAGGACAAGGCTGAAGGTTTACCCCAAGAACAGAGGACATAATAGTAAAATAATCCGCCCAGAAACTTTTCAAATCAGGACAAAGAAAGAACATGTGGCTAAGGTGAGAAGGAGAGCCATGACATTTATCACATTTGTCTTCCACATCTGGATACAGTTCAGATAATCTTGACTTGGAGAAATGTGCCCTGTGTAAGACCTTAAATTGAATAAGTCCAAGACGAGCACAAGAGGTGGTAGTTCGTACCCTTTCTATGGCCTGTTTCCAGGACTCCTCATGTATTTGTATTCCCAGTTCCCCCTCCCATGTACACTTAAGTTTAGCATTAGAGTGGTTGCCAAAAGTTAAGATGATATCATACAGCTTTGAAATGATTCCTCTATGATGAGGAACAAAAGAAAGCATGGTTTCCCACTGGTGTTCTGGAGGTAGAGAGGGGAAATTAGGGAAACACTTCGCCACAAAATTGCGAGTTTGAAAATAGCGAAACAAGTGAGTAATAGGGAGGTTATAACGAGATGACAAATTGGTAAAACTATCAAAAACACCCTCTACATATAAAAATCTAAGCTGTGTAATACCCTTGTCATGCCACTCTGAAAATGTCGAGTCCAAAAGTGATGGAGGAAATAGATGGTTGCTATTTAAAGGACCCAAGGTAGATGCAGCCACAAATTTAAAGTGCCGTCGAAATTGGTACCAGATTTTGAGAGTATTAAGAACCACTGGATTATCGGTATATAGAGAAGGCCTTGTAGGTAAAGAGGAATAAAGTAAAGCAGGTATAGAGGACCCCCTACAGGATGATAGTTCCAATTTGCACCAAGAGGATAGAGGAGATTTTAACCAGTAGCAAATTTTATGGATGTGAGCAGCCCAATAGTAAGTTAGAAAATTGGGTAATGCAAGCCCCCCACTAAGTTTGCATCGCTGCAGTAAAGCTTTACGAACCCTAGGTGGTTTCCCACCCCAGATAAAAGAGCAAATTATCTTATCCAGTGAAACAAAAAAATGTTTTGGCAGAAAAAGAGGAACGGACTGGAATAAAAACAAAAATTTTGGTAAAATGTTCATTTTAACAACATTGATCCTGCCAATTAGTGAAAGGGGGAGGTTACCCCATCTCTGAATATCGGATGTAATCTTTGAGATAAGGGGAGTGAAATTAGCAGATGCAAGGCTAGACAGAGAACGTGTCACATTAATACCTAAGTATTTAAACCCTGATGGACTGAATTGAAAAGGTAAATCTGACTGTTGAATATGACATGCTGCAGTGTTAATAGGGAAACACTCACTTTTTGCCAGATTCAATTTATAACCTGAAAAGGTGCTGAAGTTCTCCAAAATACTTAAGACAGCAGGAATAGAAGATGTAGGATCGGTTATATATAATAACAAATCATCCGCATACAGCGATAATTTATATTCAATTCGATTGCGGGTGATTCCTTTAAATAAGGAGGAGGATCTTAATGTAATAGACAAAGGCTCGATAGCAATGGCAAAGAGCAAAGGCGATAAAGGACAACCCTGGCGACACCCACGTCCAAGGGCAAAATAATCAGAATAAGCATCATTGGTATGGACACTGGCCTTAGGGGATGAATAAAGGAGGCGGATCCAAGAGATAAATTTGTCGCCAAAACCGAATTTCTTTAAAACCGCAAACAAGTACTCCCACACCACCCTATCGAATGCCTTTTCGGCATCTAAAGAAATCACAAGTTCAGGAAGTTCAGCCGAATGTTTAGAGTAAATTACATTGAAAAGTGTACGGACATTAAAAAACAATTGACGTCCCTTTATAAAACCATTTTGCTCCTCGGATATAATATCAGGAAGCACATTCTCTAAACGGGATGCAATTACTTTAGCCAACACCTTTACATCGGCATTAAGCAGAGATAATGGCCTGTATGAACCACATGAGGTTGGATCCTTGTCCTTCTTAAGAAGGAGAGCAATAGTGGCTTGTGTCAAGGTTGGTGGTAATAATCCATTTTCCAAGGATTCATTGAATACTGATAAAAGCAGCGGTGCCAATTTGATTACAGCATTAATGTTCAGAAATACGAAACACTGTTTGGTTCCACCCATTAAAATGAGTAAAAACCTAAGTTCTGATGACATGTAGCCATGTAGCTGGAGGTAGTAATGACAAAAGTTTTATTAAAAAAAATAAGTAAATAAATTCTAAGTCTAAAAAAAAAAAATTTAAAAAATTAAAATAAAATTTTTTTTTATTGTATATACTGTGTCTAAACATCCTCTATTTTCTTGTATGTGCAATTTTTCCTGCTACTGGAAATATAATTTCCCGAAGGGAGTAATCCCAAGCGATTAATAAAGTCAAGTCTAAGTCTAATAATTATGATACTAAATAATATTTACATAGGTAGCCAACCTTAAAATGATGAATTAATTAAATATAATAAACAAGGGAGCCGATTCTGTGGACATTATTGTTGGTCTTTTAGGGATTAACACAAATATGTGCAGCTTAAAATTAACAAGACCCTTAATCCCAGTGAAAAAGAAGATAAAAGGTCTATTTTTAGCTGTAATTTTTTAGCCATTATCTGGAAACTCTCTGCTGTCCCTCAGGTACGTGGCCATGAGCCACCCAACGTCTGTGCACCTCTACTTCCTGTCGGACCAGTTCCAGGGCTACCTGGTGCGTCACGTGGCCACCAACCGAGCCTCCACCCAAATGGAGACCCTGGAGACCTGGGTGACACCCAAAGACCATTTCACCCTGTCCAACCAGCCTCACACCAGTAACAGACTCCAGCACATCCAGGTCAGACCACATCAGAACCACTAATCCAACCTGAAGTCCAGTTGTTTGTTTTTCTGAGGATTTGTCTATTAGAAATGATAATCAGCTCTGATCTGTTCTTAAAATGTTTGTCCAGTTGAAGCTGAAGAGATTCACAGTCTGGTTGTTTCAGGTCGGGTCAGACTGGGATCCAAAAGAGCGCATCTTCAGGAACTGGGGGGGTCTTCTGGGACCCGAGGACGAGCCTGTAGCTGTGCAGCGCTGGAGCCGAAGCCAGAGCAACCTGACTGCCACTGTGGTCTGGATCGACCCCACCAACGTCATCGCCGCCACCTATGACATCCTGGTGGACGCGTCCGCCGAGGTCACCCACTACCGGCCGCCTCTCACCGCGCCGCTGCGACCGGGCGTCTGGAAGCTGCGGGTGCTTCACCACTGGAACCCGCTGGGTCAGACCAGCTTCATCGTTGCTCCGCTGGAGTTTCACCGACAGCAGCCCATTCAGAAAGGTGTGCAGGACAGTAACTCATGCTTCCCGTCACATGGGTCACATGTAATCAAGCCCATGGTTATCTGGTGCAGAGCATCTGCACTCTGCAAATGCTTTAGAGGGTTCGGTGCAGCTCAGAGGAGATCAGATTTAGACTGTGAGTGGAGGTCCTGCTCCCTCAGCTGACACCACGTGCAAACATATTAATAGTTTTAGTAAGTCGTGGACACACAGGGTCACCTCCGTCTGATTAGGCCTCCCCCTCCTCACAGTTAAACCTCAGTGGGAGCTGTGGGTCTCCAGAGGCCCTAAGTAAAGACCAGTGACACGACAAACGTTCCTTGGGCTGAAAAGGGCTGCAGGACTGAAGGGGAGGATCACTGCTGTTTCTATGCAGAATGGACAATCTAAAGAGCCAATTTTAACCTGCAGCCTTTCACTAACATAATTGTTCCTGTTTTTTAGCTGAATCAAAGAAAAACATTTGTTTGATGAAAGAGAAGAAAATAGGATTTTAGATCCAACATGATACCAAACAGCAGTAGGATAAAACTGAGATGAAGTGGCTCTAAAAACTCATATAGGTTTGTGACAAAGCAAAAAATGAAAAAAGTTTTCATACCCTCCGTATTTCCCAAAATCCTTAATGTGACCACCACAGTACCATGGAAAACAAAGATCAGTAAAATGTGGTGTCAGTTTATCAACAGTCCCGTTTACTCTGATACTGTCATGGTTTTATCTACATTGCAAAAAAACGGATCTAAAATAAGTGTATTTGCTTATAATTTGAGTTGGTAAATCTGATGATTTGCCAATAGAATCAGTGTTTTACCCTTAAAATAAGATTATTGGATATTATGCACTTGAAATAACAGACTATAAATGTTTTGTAGTCTTCTCACTCCATTCGCAAAGTGTCTCACTTTCCTGCTCAGTTTCAAGAGAAAATGCATTTATTTTAGAAAAATATAATTAGATTTCAGTTTATTTGCAGTGTAATGCAGTGCAGGAAGGACTCTCAGTTGAAGTAGAATTAGTAAAATAAACTTTATTGCACATAAAGGGAAGGTGAGAAAAATTATCCAGGTCAGGAGGAGAAAGAAAGTGGGAGCTGGAAAGAGAGGAACAATGAGTAACTGGGGAATGAACCAAACAAGAGGGTCTAGATCTGGGCTTATGGAAGAACTGCCCCCAGGGAGATGTGAGTAGATCTGGGGTTTGTGGATGAATTGATGAAGTGATCCAGAGGGAAGTTGGTGTAAAGCAGATGCTGCTGCAGGTAGAACCCGGTGGTTTGTGCAGAGATACTAGAAAGGAGGTTACCAGATATGGATGAGTATCCAGGAGGATCAGAGAAGCAGGCAAACAAAACTCCTGTTTGGATTAACTGAGTGTGCAACTGAGTGTGCAACTGAGTGTGCAGCTGTTCAGAGGATCTCCATCTGAAGTTAAGTTATTTTCTCTGTGATATCTCTATATCTAAGTAACTCTAACTGACTACTTTAAAACATAGCACCTTCTGCTGCACTTTTCTACTGAGCACTTGTCAGTTTCACACGGTTTTATTTCTGATAGCAAGAAGTAGCTAGCCTAGGCTAGCGCTAGCTTAGCATTGCTATGGCTTCTCTCTCTCCCTCCCTTGACTCTTTTCCAACTCTTCCTTCTTCCTCTCCTCTCTCCTGCTCTCTGTGTCAGATGTTCAGTTATTCCTCTGCCTCCTTTAGTGATAATGGGATGTGTAATAAGTGTAGTATTTTTGTAGCTTTGGAGGCGAGGGTGTCAGAGTTAGAATCCAGGCTTCAGGCTGTTGAAGTAGGCCCCCCACGTAGCTGTCCTCCAAAAGTGCCTGAGCAGCCAGGCGATTGGGTAACTGTACGCAGAAAGCGTAGTCGTGGATCTCTGCCCACTGGTCACCACCAACCCGTTCACGTTTCTAACCGGTTTTCCCCACTCAGTGACACACCCACTGAGAAGCCCACTCTGGTGATTGGCAGCTCCATAGTCAGAAACGTGGCATTAGAGACACCAGGGACCATAG
Source organism: Cyprinodon tularosa (assembly GCF_016077235.1). NCBI lineage: Eukaryota > Metazoa > Chordata > Actinopteri > Cyprinodontiformes > Cyprinodontidae > Cyprinodon > Cyprinodon tularosa. Next base: position 247,852 of record NW_024039448.1, on the reverse strand, counting down.
TCAAATGTTTGCCGGGGGCCAGAACGGGCGACATCAAATCCTACCTGAAACTACTGGCTAAGGATAAGGTTAAATACAGTAAGATTGTTATTCACGCTGGTGGTAATGACACCCGGTTACGCCGATCGGAGGTCACTAAAATTAGTGTTGCTTCGGTGTGTAAGTTTGCCAAAAAAATGTCGGACTCCGTAATTTTCTCTGGTCCCCTCCCTGATCTGACCAGTGATGACATGTTTAGCCGCATGTCGTCATTCAATCGCTGGTTGTCTAGGTGGTGCCCTGAAAACAACGTGGGCTACATTAATAATTGGCAATCCTTTTGGGGAAAGCCTGGTCTGATTCGGAGAGATGGCATCCATCCCACTTTGGATGGTGCAGCTCTTCTTTCTAGGAATCTGGCCACATTTATTAGTCCTCCAAAACCCTGACCACCCAGGGTGCAGACCAGGAAGCAGAGTTGTAGTTTAACACACATCTCTGCAGCTTCTCTACTGTTACCCACTCTTTACTCCATCCAGACAGTGTCTTGCCCACGACCAAAATCTAATAAATTAGCAAAGATTCCCAAAGGAGTATATCATGATAATCTAATTAAAATCAAAATAACTCCAATTGGGGAAAAAGTTAAAACAATTAAATGCGGTCTGTTTAACATAAGATCGCTTTCCTCTAAAAGTCTACTAGTTAATGACTTGATTTGTGATAATCACATTGACTTGTTTTGCCTTACAGAAACCTGGCTGCAGCAAGAGGATTATGTGAGCATAAATGAGGCAACTCCTTCAAGCTATTTAAATTTTCACATCCCCAGAAGTTCTGGGCGAGGAGGAGGAGTAGCAACAATCTTCGAGTCTGACTTACTGATTACTCCCAAAACAATTAATTCCTACAACTCTTTGAACATTTAACCCTTAATTTCCCTGATCCAAATTTCAAGGCAAGAAAACCTCTTCTTTTTGTAACTTTGTATCGTCCACCAGGTCCTTACTCTGAATTTTTAGATGAGTTTTCAGAGTTCCTTTCTGATTTGGTATTAAATACTGACAGGGTCATCATAGTGGGAGATTTTAACATCCATGCTGACATTGAAGGCGATAGCTTAAGAGCAGCCTTTAATGCTATCTTAGACACTATTGGCTTTGTTCAAAATGTGAATAGTCCCACGCATTCTCATCTTCATACTTTGGATCTTGTGCTGACATACGGCATAGAATGTGAAGAAATAACAGTATTTCCTCACAACCCTGTCCTCTCTGACCACTTTCTAATAACCTTCAGGATTACTTTAACAGAGTTCTCCTCCCCCAAAAGAAGGTTCAATTTTAGTAGATCTTTATCAGATAGTGCAGTTATAAATTTTAAAGAATCTGCTTCACTTTCTCTCTGCTCTGTGTCACTGAGCAGTGCTGCAGAGTGCAAAAGCTTAGCTTATTCCCCTTCACAGGTTGATGATTTTGTTGAGGGGGTTGCTAGTTCTCTGCGTATTGCCTTAGACAACGCAGCTCCTTTGAAAATGAAAACCGTTAAAAATAGAAAGCTTGCTCCTTGGTTTAATGCAGAGCTGCGTACTTTGAAGCAAAATGCTAGGAAACTGGAGAGAAAATATCGCTCCACAGGCCTGCGAGAGTCCTTCCTAGTCTGGAAAAATGGTTTACTGCTGTATAAGAGGACCCTTTGTAAAGCAAGAGCAGCATACTTCTCCTCATTAATAGAGGAGAATAAGAATAATCCTAGATTTCTTTTTAATACAGTTGCCAAACTCACCCAGAGCCATAGCTCTGTTGAACCGTCCATTCCACCTGCTCTTAGCAGCAATGATTTTATGGGATTCTTTATAAATAAGATTGATCTTATTAAAAATAAGATCATAAGCACTCCTCTATCCGCGATTGTACCTGAGGTAGTCATGGAATCTGAACCGGGTTTAGACTGCTTTGATCCAGTTGAACTCTCTGAATTAGCAAAATTATTGTCTTCATCTAAGCCTTCAACTTGTATGTTAGATCCAGTTCCAACCAGGTTATTTAAGGAGGTATTCCCTTTGATCTCCTCCTCCATTTTAGATGTGATTAATCTATCTCTGTTACAGGGATATGTACCTAAAGCTTTTAAGATTGCTGTAATTAAACCTCTGCTTAAGAAACCGTCTCTTGACCCAGATGACTTGGTCTATTATAGACCTATATCCAATCTTCCTTTCTTATCCAAAATTCTTGAGAAAGTAGTTGCCAAACAAGTCTGCGATCACTTCCACCATAATGAACTTTTTGAAGAGTTTCAGTCTGGCTTTAGAGCTCATCATAGCACTGAAACAGCTCTGGTGAAAGTCACTAATGATATTCTCATGGCCTCAGATAATGGACTTGTATCTGTGCTCGTCCTGTTGGATCTTAGTGCTGCATTTGATACAGTTGACCATAATATTCTTTTAGAAAGACTTGAATATTTTGTTGGAATTAAAGGAACAGCACTAGACTGGTTTAAATCTTATCTATCTGATCGATCAAAAAAAATCCTCCTTCTCACATATAAAGCCTTAAATGGCCAAGCTCCATCTTATATCAGAGATCTGATTGTTCCTTATGTTCCTAACAGAGCACTTCGCTCTCAATCTGCAGGTTTACTAGTGGTTCCTAGAATTTCTAAAAGTAGAATGGGAGGCAGATCTTTTAGTTATCAGGCTCCTCTCCTGTGGAACCAACTACCAGTTTTAGTCCGTGAGGCAGACACCCTGTCTACTTTTAAGGCTAGGCTTAAAACTTTCATTTTTGATAAAGCTTCTAGTTAGAGTGGCTCAGGTTATCCTGAGCTATCTCTATAGTTATGCTGCTATAGGCTTAGACTTTTGGAGGACATAGGGACCCCCATTTCATCATTCTGCTTCATTCTCTCTCTGTTCTCCTATTCTGCAGAATCTGTTAGTTCAATCTCTAACCTTCTGCTCTCTCTGCTTTTCCTCAGAGTAGCTTTGCCTCGTCTGTTCCTGTTTGGCTGTGACGTCATCCTGGAAAAAAACATCAGCTGTGCTGCTTCTATCAACACCCTTGTTAATAGATGTTGGAGATCGGCCTGTTTTCCAGTGTGGTCCTGTTTCTCTGACCGTGACTGAGTGGATGTGCTCTCTTCGTCCTCTGGCATGGGAGCTGCCTTGGAGCTCGTCTGCCTGGCTGTGTGTTTCCTGGACGGGGCCGCCTTTTACAGCTGCTTTTTGTATCTCTGCTTCTGTCTCCTTGAACCCCAGTCGGCCTCGGCAGATGGCCGCTCACACTGAGCCTGGTTCTGCTGGAGGTTTCTTCCTGTTAAAAGGGAGTTTTTCCTCTCCACTGTTGCTACAAGCATGCTTAGTGTGGGGGATTGTATTTGAGTCAATGAGTCAATGCAATCAACTGGTTTTCCTTAGATAGAAAACTTTGTATCAATTTGACTGTATGATCTGGTTGAACTGTAAAGTGCCTTGAGATGACATGTGTTGTGAATTTGGCGCTATATAAATAAACTGAATTGAATTGAATTGATTGTGAGGATCTGAGGGGCTTGATGTTACCATGGAAGGATAACAATCAGGGTTAACCCACATAGATGCAGGACAAGTAATCAGTCCAGCAGCAGCCTCAGGATGCTCTGCGTTGGATAACCTATAGAATAACAAAACAACAACCACCTAAAAACCCTGATTCCTGACTGATAACCCTTAATAAAAATCCAGAGCATAACTTTTAGAGGTCAGCTGATTGGGACATAAGAAAACACCTGTGTGTAATTTAATCTCCAGCGTTTCTTTTTCTGCTCTCAGAGGCTGGGACATTTAGATTTGTGGAGGAAATTCCCTATTTTTCCAGAAAAGCTAGTCAGAGATGATTCAAGGGTGCCGAACACACAATATTTTTATCTGGTCAATTATTATTATTAAACAACCTTCTTCACCTTCAGAGCTATGTGCTGATTTATATTGGCCTGTGAATACTTTAGCAGAGTATTTCTAAGGTTATATAGTCTGATATAGAGATAGAAAGATATTGATTATTTTGACATCAGTCTATTTTTCAACCATTAGTTCTGGAGCCTCATTGGACCTTTCAGCATGGCTCTGAAGTTTGGATGGAAATTGATAAAGAAAAGATAAATACATTTTAAAATAGATATAAAATGCATATTTGAAGATTTTATCATTGTGTAGCTGCATTAGATCTCCAACTCAAAATGATAAATAAGCAGTAACAATCTTTTGGTAACAATCATTTTTCCAAGTGTGAAGATTTTTCTCCTTGCAGGTTTTTTTTTTATCTTAAAACCCTGAAAATATTGTGGCTTTCTAAACATGACAAGTATTTTATTATAGATATTCATAAAGAATGATGCCTTATTAAAAAGCATCATGTAACAGTAGGGGCTCTTAAGAAGTTCGATTTAGCTGAATTCGGGGCCAGTGTGGCCTTGTAGACTTTTAAGTTTGCAGATACTTGATATGTGTTCTGATTCTTGAAGCCTATTTTGTTTTTTTCTTCCTCCATTTACATAATAGAGATGCAACAAAACCCTCAATGTAGACCAAAAACAAATAGTTATTAACAAATCAAGCATAACGTAAACAACGAATGGCCAAAGGATGAAGTGCAAGGCATGCGCTTTATGTGATCTCAAAGCATGGCGGCTGAATGAACTGATAAATCGGTGAACACATGAAATTATTGGCCGATACAGGAAAATAATATCAGCCAGCTGAGTTATCAGTCTGCCTCTAGTTTTATGGTGTGTTTCCTGTGAACCCTAAAGAGAACCCCTTAATTTAAAGATGTTGGTTTGATTTTAAAGTTTCTTCTGTCTGTCCTCCTGTCCACACAGAGGATACACTGCGGCTTCACGGCGGTCCAGCCAGGAATGCCTACATGGAGCAGAGCTTCCACGGTTTGAACCCGGTGCTGCGGCTGCCGGTGAGTCTCAGCGCCGTGGAGGAGGCCGAGGCAAACTCCGCCCTGACGGGGGCGCCGCTCAGACGCTGGCTGGACGGCCTCCTGGCGGGCCACTGGTCCGCCTCGGACGTCTGCTCCCTTGGCCCCAGCGCCTGCCCCGTCATGCAGCGATGTCCCCTTACAGCATGGAGCTCAGCCAGCCCTGACCCAAAATCTGAACTGAGCAAACCCAGAGAGAACGGGCGGATCAGGTAGCAGTGGGATGGACGGAAAACGGAGAGAGACGGATGAAGAAAGGCACCTTTGTGTCTGGTATTTATTTATTTAAAGATTCCAGGAACCGAAGAGGAGAATCCAAACTCAGTCTGATCCCACTTCAGTTTGGGACGGTGAGGCTGCTGAGCAGAGCGAATGAATGTCACATCCAGAACCTCATACCTCTTGTTGAGTCTGAAGGAGCTGCCTCACATGTTCACACTGAAAACAGCTGTGGATGCTCGATTTAAAGGAGCAGCTCAGAAAAATCAGCCCCAATCCAAACGTTTTATTTCTTTATTTGATGTCGACCATCAACAGATGTTTAAACTCAACAAAAATATAAATGCAACACTTTTGGTTTTGCTCCCATTTTTTATGAGATGAACTCAAAGATGTAAAACTTTTTCCATATACACATTATCAGCATTTCCACAAACCAGTCTAAATCTGTGAAAGTGAACTTCTGCTGTGTGATAAATTTGAACTGTAAAGTGCCTTGAGATGACATGTGTTGTGAATTTGGCGCTATATAAATAAACTGAATTGAATTGAATTGAATTGATAAAACTGCAATTTTCAGAGTGGCCTTTTATTGTGTGCAGTATAAGGCACACCTGTGCACTAATCATGGTGTCTAATCAGCGTCTTAATAGGGCACACCTGTGAGGTGGGATGGATAGGGTTAGGGTTATCTCAGCAAAGTAGAAGTGCTCACTATCACTGATTTAGACTGGTTTGTGAACAATATTTGAGGGAAATGGTGATATTGTGTATGTGGAAAAAGTTTTTGATCTTTTAGTTCATCACATAAAAAAATGGGAGCAAAATCAAAAGTGTTGCGTTTATATTTTCGGTGAGTGTATAACTGGCCTTGATGTATTTCGCACAGTTCCTGAACAGCTTTGGGATGTATAGGGAGGAATGTTTCAGTAGTATTTCTCAGAGTTTAAGTGTGGAGCAAAGAAAATTCAAGTATTAAAAAAAAATCTTCCATTTTAAAAGGATATAACTGTTACTTTTGTTTTTAAGAACAAGTGCTCCCTCTAGTGGCATCGTACTGTAAATGTGGACCACATTAAGAAAGGTTTAAAAAATTTTTACAGACCAAATGCTGTACATGAACAAACATTTTCCTTAAAATAATATTGTTATACAAAAAACAAGCTTTATAAACCTCTGAAAAACTTTCAAAAATGTTGCAGTTGGAGTTTATATTGTAAATTTGTTTTTGTTCAGCACCAACATTTCCTGTAAAGTTTAGATGGACCCAGGATTTGATTTTGTTTTTTTCCTATTTGTATTTTAGATGCTGAGTTGGACTCAAATTAACTCAGCTATGTGTTTTGCCCATTTTACATCTAAAGAAGAAGATTGCTTCCTGTGAGCTTAGAAACATTCTCCTCATTAGTTATCTTGGAGTGAAGTGTTAGTCAATGATATGAACATGAACAAAGCTTACAAAGTTATTATTATTGGATATTTTAGACGTTAGACCTGAATTGTATACATGGCTGAAAATGCCGGATGATTGATGGATGCAGAAAAATACATTTTCAATGGTTGGATAAATCACAGATGATTGAATTTTTAGATAAAAATGAGAGGAAATTGATAGATATTTTAAGTTACTGGAAAATAGATTTTGGATTACAAATATTTGCATTCTTCTTTCTTTTCCTCTGCATATTAATCCACACCTGAAAATTCTCAACTCCAATTCCATCCTTTCTTCCAGACTGAGTAGGAACTGTTATGGATGTAATTTATCCCATAAACCTCCTCAGCAACCACAGGTGTTTTCACATAGAGTCCAGCTGGAGTCAGAGGGAGAAACTCCATAAAAACAACAAATCAAACGTTTTTCTCTTTTCTCACTCAGATGGTTTGCTGAAACATTTTCCCATTCTTTATTAAAACACGATCAAATGTGAAGAACTACCACAGTTTAGGACATTTTGTTGCCTAATCACCACCTGCTGGCGGGACATTTTTATTTCATTATTATCTATTGAAATAACAGTCCTCTGGTCATATCTGATAAGCAGATAAAAAGTGAAAAAAAATCTTTCTTGTTGAATATTTTCTTAACATGTCGAAGGTTTTTCTTCCCGTACTCCAGCTGCTCTGGTTTGTGTGAACTTCTGGGTTTTCTTTGTGCCATTTTCAAATCCTTCAGACTTGAAGTGAACCAATCCTGAAAGGAATTGATCTTCATATTTCTTTTTAATGTTTTCTCTCTGTGTTTCAAACATTTAGGACCTGCTGGAGTAATTTATTTATTTTTTTTCTTAGTAGTTCCTCATCTGAAGAGATTCTGTATGTGCTTTCTAGGGTAAAATATGTGCCTTTGTTTCTAAAGGCTGATTAAACTACTAAATTTTATTGATCACAGAGGAACCATCTTGATGAAGCTGTGATGTGCTTTTCTTTCCATCATGTTGTCTGAAAGATGGGAGACTGGATTCTTATTGAGTTAAATAAACACCTTTTAGTCTTCTCTGATGAAGAAATGTCTAATTTTACATTTTTAGTTCAGAAACTATCTAAATTTATGCCTTTTTGCTGCTAATTATTTCCATAATCTTCCTGCTCCTCAAAAAGGATAAAACTGAACATCAAGGTCGCCCTCATGTGGACAAACGGTGTAAAACTGACAACTCAAAATATTGAACATTTTAAAATATTTCAATGATCTGATATTTAATGATTATGATCTGATGAAGGCAGCCCGCATATCTGTTTTATGAATGTTGAATAATCAAGTATTTTGTTTTCTATGTTATGGATCAGAATGAAAGTTAATTTATTTTTACTAAATCAATTCAAAAACTGAGAGTATTATTTAAATAAATACACACAGAATGTTGTATTTCTAGCTCTAATTTATTTTGTTATTGTTTTTTTTATTTTATTTATAACTTTCAAAGATGAAAAGCCAAAATTCTTTTCTTAGAAAATTAGAATATCAGACTAATAAAAGATTCTTTTAATAAACTATTGTGGGTCTAATGAGTAGTATTTTCATGTACTATACTGTATCTCTGGTCATTGCTGCATCAATGCTGTGAAAAATGCAGCTGATCAACCTTCAGTTCTGCTAAGGTGTTGAAAGGGATTAATAGGCTTCTTCTTGACAATACTCAATGTTTTCCCTGCATTATTGATCAGGGTCATAAAAGCAGGTCCTGAGAGTTTATGTAGTGTGAGCCACAGCCAAATTGCACTTTCAATTAAAGCTGCATCTAATGTTTGTCAGCAAAGGAAGGAAAGAGTCTCCTTTTGGAACCACGTTCTTTCCTTTCACTCTTCTTTCCATTATAATATTGAATAAAGCACTTTGTAAACCAACTAGCTTTCTCAGCTTGTGTGTTAAATTGTGCAATAGAAAACTTTCCAATCAGAAATCTCTCCTGTTTATGTGGGGAGGACTGCTTTAAAATTTCTGAAACCCTGAATTTGAGGTTTTTATCAGAATTCAATAAAAAATATCCATATTGGATCATTTTGTTGAATAAATGAGAGTTTTCCTGTTTTGAACCAAAAGTGAAGCTGATGAACTGATATAAAGCTTTATGTGTTAAACAGTTGAAGCAGATCTGTGATGGCTCATTCCTTTTATTTCTGATTCAAAGATAATTTTGGGTGAAATGCTGGAAAAATTCGTCACCAATGTCTAAAGCCTGAATAAATGTTGGAAAACATCAACAAATGAACCCATATTTTAGAGCTAAAAGGTTAAATAAAAGCCTTGAAGTATTTATTCCCCGTCCTTAAATGATAACGTAAACCCCATCTATGGCTGCAGCCTAAGGAATTTTTGTTGGTTTTGATTTTTTTGATTCTCTGAGAAATATTTAAAAAATCAGGAAAGATGATTGGCTTTTTTTTTAACTGGCACAAAATTACAGAAATGTACAAACACTCCAGTCATTAGTAAACATAACTAGAGCAGATCAATGAAAATCTGGACTAAAACATTCGAATCTTTGTATATTTGAAATTCATGCAGATACTTTAAATCTTAATTCTGAACCCAAACGTGATTTCTTAACGAGACTTATCATCTTCATTAAGAATCAAGTCAATCAAAAACGCACTATTTGGTTGGTACGCTTTAAATATAATTTATCTTATGAATGGTAATTCCTAATATTTTCTATATAAACTGTCATTTTAATATGTCTGAAGCATACCACCACCAGACTCCACACGTGTGTGAAAAAGTTGGCTCGTGTTATGACTCTCACCTTTAAGATTACAAAAAAGGACCAGCAAAGACTCAACCTTCATCACTAACCATTTCAACATTGTTCCAACTGTAAAGTATGGCAAAGGGTAAATTATGATGCGGGGTTGATCATTAGAAATCAGGCTCAGCTCATTGGTTCTAGTTAAAGGAAACCTTAATATTTCAGCACACTGAGACAATTCATCAACAATTCATGCTCCCAGCCATGTGAGAACAGTTAGTGGACAGCTTTTTTCCCCTTCTAACATTGCACATATCAGGATCCCATTCAGACAGCTTTGAATTTATTCATAAACAATTTGTTTTACACTTTAAAGGGGAAGTAGTTCTAAACCCTCTGGCTTAAGAGCTCCTTTTTTTATCAGCCCAGGGGCGTCAGCTGACCCAATACTATACAGGGGCACAATAGGGCACCAAAAAAACTGCAAGCGCACAAGGCGCATGAGCAAAATAATTTTTGGGCAATTATTTATTTAAAAAGAGCATGGGCACAGATAATTAATGCAAGCAAATATTTTATAGCACTTATCTATTATCATAAAGCATCATAAATAAATTTTACAATCAGATTGTTATTTTCTGCATTAATAAATATCTACCTGAACCAAACTGAATTGAATTGGCCCACTTGTGAACTTAACTGCATATCTGTAATCTACTACTTATAAAGACACAATTGATTCTCATTAAATATCTGTCAGTAAACATGAACTTAAAAGCTGAAAACTTGAAATATGCAACTGTAAAAGGAAAAAAAATATATGTTTTTCTTTTTTTGTGAAGGGATTATTTGGGCCATTCATTTCCACATCTACTAAATGTATAGCTTGTAGAAAATGATTGAAAGCTCTGCTAATGTCCAGGAACCTAAACACGCTCACTGTTTTGTCTCATGTTTCTCATCTGTGATTTAAATAGTTTCTTGGCTTAATTGTCAGTTTCTGAATATTGTAAATATGTAATCTCTTTAAAGAATTAACCTGAATATTGGTATGAAAAGTAGTGCTTGGCACTTCCCCCTCATAAATTAGTTATTTTTCTAATTTTAGATTTTGCTTTACAGTTTGTTTCTGCTTATAAGATATATATAAGAGAAAAAATAATGATGAAACTAAATGAACTAAAGAAATCACAGCGGACACTGCGTTCAGTATTAGTCCGCCTTTAAATATCTGTATTGCTGCAACCCAGGTTAATAATAATAATAATAAACAAGGTGTTTTATGTAGATATATAAAATGCATATCCTCTAAATGTGGAAACTAAACAATATAATAAAAGCAATACAACTTAAATTGGTGTGTTTGACACCTTGATGAAAAAACAAACATAGCTACTAATATGATACATTTTTTTTTTATAATTTCTTTCTTTGGTACACACAATTTTTTAAGGATAAGTTTTTTTTTATGTTAAGCGCCTTTTATTTTGACAACAAAAACGGGATATCATAATTTCACATTTCCGCAAGAACAAAACGGGATTAGTTTTAATTAAATAACCAGATAGCTATTGTTCTTATCTAATAATTAAAAAAAATGAACTTAGCAACGTATAAAATACAATGTGTTCTCTCTCCCTGCGTCTTTCAGCTGCAGAAGTGAATATCGAGCGAACCCTCTTCAATAAGAGCGACGTGCGCCTGCTTCCTACGTCTGTACGTCCCGGAGGCGCGGGCGGAGAAGAAAAGGAGGTCCGTTTCAAACAACGATGGGGGAAGTTTGCGAGAAGAACTGGAAGTCATGTCTTTCTGTTGTTTGGAGAATAAGTAACGTTTTAATGTCCGTCTTCTTTGCTTTGGCTTCATATGTTCAGGTAAATGTTTGATAAATCAGTGTTTGCTTTGTCTGTCTTCCTCTAATGATATAGCCTAACTTTCCCTGATCTCATTCTGCAGATCAATGACCCAGATGCAGGTTTATGGATGGTAGGTTTATGATTATTGAAGCTTATATTTATGTTCAGGTTGTGTTTTCAAGGTATTTCTCTTTCAGGCGGGTTATGGAGTTCCTGCGGTGCTTTGTGCATTTATTGGTTTCAGACCTCATTTGACAGGTAGGCAGAAAACTGCTGATTGCTCTGGAGCCACATGATCTCTCCTGTTTTCCACTTTTTTTTTTTTTTTTGTAAAAACTTTATTAGCACGTTATAAACGACATGCAATTTCGAAAGCATAAGTTGAAGCTCAATTTATTAATTTACAGAAAAAGCAGATATGGATAAATGGAGCAAAAAATAAATAAATAAACAGATAAAATAAAACACCTAGAGATCTGCTGCACTGTTACTAAATGATTAAATTATTGGATTATTTTGGAAGATTTACTTTTTTTTTGTTTTGTTTTGTTTTTTCCCCAGTTGTTTATTTCAAATGTTTAAGAACTGTTATTCTAAAGTCATAAAAGCAGGGTCTATTTTTTTTTTTTTGCCCTATTATGTTATGTATAAAAGGATTAAATTAATTATATATTTTAATTGGTTGTTAAATATGAATTAGTGACTCTGAAGTATTTATAATTTGCTCAGAAATATATTTTTTTGAAATATTCATGAAAATATATGATTGCAAGTGGAACCAGAAAGAAGCAACATCGACATAATTAACAAAAATATGCTCAGTGGTTCCCCTCACATCTACAAAATACACACTTGTTTTTAGAATAGGAAAAAAAGAGACAATTGCTTTGAAAAGTAATACTGAAGTACAACTTTGAAAAGAAACTTTTAGATTTTGTTTTTAACTATATAGGAGTTTTGAGGTAAATCGTTGGACTCTGTACCATTAAAGCATGCTTCACTGGATGTAATAGCACCATCTAGAGGCTAAATGGGGTAACACTTCAAGTAGTTATTTTTCATCTCAGTATTTCGTCTTTAATTTCAGAGACTTTGCCCTGGAGGCGAGTTGCTGATCTCCACCTAATGATCTCCAGTGCAGCTATCTTCATATTAGGGTGGAAACTTTACAGAGAACAAGTCACGCAGATCTTCCAGCAGGAGGAGGGCAGGTATGGTATCACCTCATGTCAACTGGATAAAAAGAAAACTGAGCTTCTTAGGTCTAAATATTTAAAAAAAAAAAAAAAAAAAAACGGAACCATCTTCCAAAATAAATGGTTTAAAGGCATGAAGTTTTGCCCACTAACATTCAGGGTCAGCAGACCCAATTAGTACATCGGAGTTAAAGTGGAGTGAAATAAACTACGCACTTGTTTGATGTTTAGAGATGCATCTGCATATATCAGAATTAGATTAAAATATGAATTTATTTCATAAATGCAATTCTAAAAGTTCAAAATAAAGTTCACTCTTAAACTTTAGAACTCATCAGATGTGTCTTTAGCCTCGTGAGACCATCCTGTTCTCTGGAGCTTTCAAGGTTTCACTCGCAGATCAGTCTGGAGACTCTCCGTTAAAGAAAATTTGGAGCCGTTCACCAAACGAACGTCCAATCAGCGTTGGCTTTGAGGCGGGTTGAGGTGTGATGCAACGAGAAGCTCGACAGTTCAGTCTAAAGAACATGGCGGCTTCAGCCGATGAAACTAGCGTTAGCGTGGCTATCGAGCAAGTTTTATCGGAATTACAGAGTATTTCTTCACTGAAAGAAGAGCAAAACACTGCTCTGGAGGCTTTTCTCAGAGGAAAAGATGTTTTTGCTCTTCTCCCGACTGGTTTCGGCAAGAGTTTGATCTATCAATTGGCTCCTCTTCGTCGTCGCTCTGTTAGTACGTCATATGCTTCGTTGATCTGATTGGTTTATTTGGCCCGTCTATCACCAACATAGGCCAATCAGCTAACCAGTATTTTCGCCCCTTCCCAAAATTACTTCAACGGAAGGTTTCCAGATGGATATGCAGAGCAAATGCAGCAAATCCATCTGGCGGAGTCAGGTTAACGTGTCTTACCTGCCATCAAGATCTGCTGCTAATCAACAAGAGCAGCAATTGCAATCATGTCATTCTTTCCTGTCCTCCATGCATCATTTTTGCAGAACGTTTTTTTTAAGTGGTATCTGACATCTATTTTGTTACTAATCAGATCTTTGAGGAGGGATTTATTGTTATCATTTCTGGTGGTCCTATATGAACTTATGCTTGTTAGGTTTTCTGTAAAGTAAAGGGAGTCACAACTGTTTTTTTTTTTCACCAACTTAAGTAAACAAATAAATTTCTTGGGTTTATGGATAGTGTTTGCAGGTCATAAATCTTTGGACTATTGCTCAGTAGTCCAAAGTTCAATTTTCAGATTAAAGTAACATCCAGTTTGTTTATAAAAGCTTGCAGAGTCTGGAATAAGAGCGAAGACGGCGAGTATTAATTTCCACACTTGGTAATTATTTAGTGTAACATGACTTGATACCTATGAAGGACCAACTCTGCCATATTTAAAAATAAATACAGAAATAAATAAATGCTCAATAAATGTATAAGCATACAATTAATTGCCAACAAAAAAGTGAGACATAAATATATATAACTCTTAATTAGCTTCTTTATTTATTTGCCTTTGTAATATTTACCTTATTTATTTATCTGTCCTTTAAAATCTGCAACTTTATTTTTTAATTACTTATATTTTTAAGTATTTATTTATGTGCATGTTATAATATTTTTGTCTGTTTTATTCTTCCTTTGTATTTTTTTACCTTAGTTATTTCTTCGCCGCTGTTTATTTCTGTCTGCCCTTTTTACATTTCTCTCTGCCCTTTTTACATTTCTCTATGCATTTCTGTCTCATTATGCAAATGAGGAGGGGGTGTGTCCTAGAGAGTCAACTTCTGCTCATTGGTTGGCTTGGCGGTCCATCTTCTTAACTCACAGAGCTCAGAGTACTAAGTTAAATATTCTCTTTTCTGTTGCTGTTGTTCAATAAAAGTACGTTTTAAGATCATTTGAGGCGAGAACCTTATACTTTTAAGCATCACCATATGGCCCATTCACAGATTTAATGCGTAATTTAAAAGAAAATGTGACGAACTTGAGAGGACCGTGGCAACCAGCAAAGCTCCGAAGCTGACGGCAGCCAGGTCTAACCACAGCCCATCTGCAGCGGCCCTCTCTCGGCATAGCTGTGTGTGAAGCGTGTTGGTTAGCATTTTACTACATCGGTCGAATCTACAGGAGGAGAGTCTGATGTCGAGTCTGAAGTCATTAGAACTTGACTAGGGACTTTGCCAAACTTTGCCAAATACAACAAAAAATCGCCATCATAGCCTGGCTATAGACCTGGCTGCCGTCAGCTTCGGAGCTCCGCTGGTTGCCACAGTCCTCTCAAGTTCGTCACATTTTCTTTTAAATTACGCATTAAATCTGTGAATGGGCCATATGGTGATGCTTAAAAGTATAAGGTTCTCGCCTCAAATGATCTTAAAACGTACTTTTATTGAACAACAGCAACAGAAAAGAGAACATTTAACTTAGTACTCTGAGCTCTGTGAGTTAAGAAGATGGACCGCCAAGCCAACCAATGAGCAGAAGTTGACTCTCTAGGACACACCCCCTCCTCATTTGCATAATGAGGCAGAAATGCATAGAGAAATGTAAAAAGGGCAGAGAGAAATGTAAAAAGGGCAGAGAGAAATAAACAGCGGCGAAGAAATAACTAAGGTAAAAAAATACAAAGGAAGAATAAAACAGACAAAAATATTATAACATGCACATAAATAAATACTTAAAAATATAAGTAATTAAAAAATAAAGTTGAAGATTATAAAGGACAGAAAAATAAATAAGGTAAATATTACAAAGGCAAATAAATAAAGAAGCTAATTAATAGTTATATACATTTATGTCTCACTTTTTTGTTGGCAATTAATTGTATGCTTATACATTTAATGAGCATTTATTTATTTCTGTATTTATTTTTAAATATGGCAGAGTTGGTCCTTCATAGATACCTGCCCACACTGCTAAAGGTTCCAAACCCTGGTTCAATCTCCTTGGTGTTTCTGTAATTCATTTACCGGGGAACTCATCTGACCAGATCAAAGTAGTATGTAATTGAATTAAAATTCAATCCATAAATACTTTGCTGATCGCGAATGGAAATTATATTTAGTTGTAACTGTTTGTACTAGAGTTGAGTGCCTGTAGGCACTAAGGCTCTTTGAGCATCTTTTATTGCGGTGGATCTGATGAAGCTTCTAACTAAAGACACTGTTGTTGTACAACAATCACTTGCCTCTGTCCTTAATGATCTTAATTTTATAAAGAAACTCCTAAAGAAAACTCCCAGGAGAGAACAAGCCTCGTTGAGCTCCAAGTCCTCAGTTCTGATGCTGCTACCCGAACAGATGATCACACAGGAGTTAGCACTGTCCTTGAATTATAAGTGCCATTTTCTTTAAAAACAAATAAACATAAATAAAAAAATATTTTTACATGCCTAAAAATCAAGTGTGGATTTAAAAAAAAAATCTATTTTTCATAGAGTGTAAAAACTTTATTCCATTTGGCTATTTAGTAAAGTGATGTTTATAATAATGGGATAAATATATATGTTTGCATAGGCTATTGGTGAGCAGGAACACCCATAGCAGTTGTGAGAAATTATCTATCAATAATAACCTTTTCCATCTCTTTAGAGAATTTTCTGGTCTAACGCTAACGGCTGTTTGGCTCCTTTTGTGTCGCCACTCTGGAAGGTAATTTACTCTCATGACAAATCAACTTTCATCTTTTTCAGTAGATTAAAGCTTGTTTGTTTTCCTTCTTTACTGTCCTTTATCAGAGGCCCAGTTGGGATGCTGCGAGTCTCCACAGCTGTTGGCATCACAGTTTTCCCGATTGTGGCTTGGCTTTACTACCACTTCAATAAGGAGCTGAGATCAGACTGGCCTTCACACTGTAAAACTGCAATTTAAAGGAGCTATATTTGAGGTTGTCTGCTTTTTATAAACTTTTTTGTTGTCTGTTGGAAAGCCCGATCCTTTACCAAAGAAATGCTGTTTTTTGTGGACCTGCTTAATAAAAAGGCATTAAAAACAATAATTTCATTTGTTTGTTCATTATTAAATTATAATAAAATAAACTTTGTCTCTTGAAAATAGAGTCTGGATTTTATAAAAATAAATGCTTTAAACTATTTTCTGCCTCTTTTTTTTTAGTCTGCAACCCTAACTTTCTACCCTTGATGGCAGCAGAGAGCCTCCAGGCTTGAAATAAACAGTAGAAGAAGAAGCGTCTGAAACGGCTGATTTCAGATCAGTTCATTTACATGCTGTAATGCTAATCTTAAACAGACTGACCTTGGCAAACTGACACGAGAACAGCAGTTTTTTTTTCTCTCCAGCTTTTCTCTTTCTATGTAACTTCCGTGTGTTTAGCAACAGCGGGTCTGCAGAGGTTAAAGCCAACATGAGCGTCCTGTTTCAGCGCTGCTGGCTGGTTCGGAGTAAAGCCGTACCGAACCGAGCCGTCAGGCTGGCTCACAGCTTCATTCAAAGGGAAACTGGACTGAACCGGACGCTTTCATCGCGAGCAGATCTCGTCCACCTGGTAGGTCAAAGCTAGGAACTACCGCTCTCTTTGGGAAACCAAACTCGATTGGGAAAATCAGGCAAATTAACGCCTATGTCACATTTCCTTAAATTGGAATAAAGAATGTATATATTTTTTAATTTTATATTTATCTTTGGGCCTTACTACGGAATTCGGTGATATAACTTATCACATTAATTTTAATTATACTAGTGAAATTTGCTTTCTTTTGCTTAATGAATCTAATTACTGTCATATTTTGCTCTGTGGTCTCTTGCAGGTGAGTGTCAGTCGGTGGCAAACCTACAGAAGAACACAATGGCTCAAGTTTCATGGATCGAGATCATTTTCCTCGATGCCTCCACCCTCATCATCATCAGGCGAGAAGACTAAGAAATCAGGGGTAGGTGGGAAGAAAGCTGTCACATCTTATAAAAGCTTTATAGTTCATCTCAAATGTGAGGTAAAATTTTCCAAATGTTATCTGATTGCAAAATACCTAAACTAATGCTTAATTGGAGAACTTTTTGAACGTTTCAAAATTCATCAGAAGTTTCTGGTCCACAGCCTTTAATCAGGACTTCACAGTTTGTTTCCAGCTTAGAATAGATTAGATTAGGTTAGATTAGATCAAGGCTGCACTTTAAAAAAAATTAAATTGTAGAGAGAACTGTTCTAAACAAAATATCTTTTTGTGTACACTTGTGTATACAAAATGACAAAATAAATCTAAGATTAAAATTTGGTGTCTAATGAAGCCAAAGGCTAGCTGTCTTTTATGATTAAATATTCTATGCTCATTCTAAATGCTTTGTCTAGATCCATAAACCCAAATAAGTAGATAAAAACACATAATTTTAGTTTCTTAATGTAGGAAGAAAAGCATACATTTTAACTAATTTATTATTCTGTTAAACCCTGACAGAAATGTTATAATAGAACTGCTGAAGCTACACATTTTTTGTCATAGCTGGAGGAGCAGCAAAAGAAAAATGCAGGACTCTGGAGCCACATATGGCGGCCCCTGGAACTCGCCTCTCTAGAATCTACCTTTTCTTCTAGTGAAACCATTCTTTTTAATCATTTGGATGTTATCTCATAAACTAACTTAAATTATAAAGAATAAAACAATTCTTGTTAACACATAAACCAGGGTTAGGGATTTAAAAACTATTTATTTAGCACAGTGCAGTACAAAGACAATTCAGAGTGCTTTACACCAGGGCTCCTCAAGACCAAGGACCCCCAAACTGATGGTAAGAATTCAATTCAGTTTATTTATATAGCGCCAAATTCACAACACATGTCATCTCAAGGCACTTTACAGTTCAACCAGATCATCCAGTCAAATTGATACAAATTTTTCTGTCTAAGGAAAACCAGTTGATTGTATCGACTCATTGACTCAAATACAATCCCTCACACTAAGCATGCTTGTAGCGACAGTGGAGAGGAAAAACTCCCTTTGAACAGGAAGAAACCTCCAGCAGAACCAGGCTCAGTGTGAGCGGCCATCTGCCGAGGCCGACTGGGGTTCAAGGAGACAGAAGCAGAGATACAAAAAGCAGCTGTAAAAGGCGGCCCCGTCCAGGAAACACACAGCCAGGCAGACGAGCTCCAAGGCAGCTCCCATGCCAGAGGACGAAGAGAGCACATCCACTCAGTCACGGTCAGAGAAACAGGACCACACTGGAAAACAGGCCGATCTCCAACATCTATAAACAAGGGTGTTGATGGAAGCAGCACAGCTGATGTTTCTTTCCAGGATGACGTCACAGCCAAACAGGAACAGACGAGGCAAAGCTACTCTGAGAAAAAGCAGAGAGAGCAGAAGGTTAGAGATTGAACTAACAGATTCTGCAGAATAGGAGAACAGAGAGAGAATGAAGCAGAATGATGAAATGGGGGTCCCTATGTCCTCCAAAAGTCTAAGCCTATAGCAGCATAACTATAGAGATAGCTCAGGATAACCTGAGCCACTCTAACTAGAAGCTTTATCAAAAAGGAAAGTTTTAAGCCTAGCCTTAAAAGTAGACAGGGTGTCTGCCTCACGGACTAAAACTGGTAGTTGGTTCCACAGGAGAGGAGCCTGATAACTAAAAGATCTGCCTCCCATTCTACTTTTAGAAATTCTAGGAACCACTAGTAAACCTGCAGATTGAGAGCGAAGTGCTCTGTTAGGAACATAAGGAACAATCAGATCTCTGATATCAGATGGAGCCTGGCCATTTAAGGCTTTATATGTGAGAAGGAGGATTTTAAATTCTATTCTGGATTTAACAGGAAGCCAATGAAGAGAAGCCAGGATAGGAGAGATATGATCTCTCTTTTTAATTTTCATTAGAACTCTGGCTGCAGCATTTTGGATCAGCTGAAGGCTTTTAACTACAGTTTGTGGACTTCCTGATAGGAAAGAATTACAATAGTCCAGCCTTGAAGTAACAAATGCATGGACTAGTTTCTCAGCATCACCCCTGGACAGGATATTTCTAATTTTTGCAATGTTCCTCAGATGAAAGAAGGAAATTCTAGAAACCTCTTTGATCTGGGATTTAAATGACAGGTCCTGATCAAAAATAACACCAAGATTTTTTACTTTATTATCTGAAATCAGTTTAATCCCATCCAAATGAAGTGACTGACTAATCAGCTTCTTTTTCAGAGACTCTGGTCCAAAGACTATAACTTCTGTTTTGTCTGCATTCAGAAGCAGAAAGTTAAGAGTCATCCAGGTTTTTATGTCTTCAGACATGCCTGTAATCTATGTAATGGGTTAGCTTCATCTGGATTTATAGACAGATATAGCTGGGTATCATCAGCATAACAGTGGAAATTAATCCCATGCTGTCTAATAACTCTACCAATTGGGATCATGTATAAAGTAAAGAGAATTGGTCCTAGCACTGATCCCTGTGGTACTCCACAGGTGTACCACAGGGAGCAGGGACCCCCTAATTATATATATTGTATATATTGTATGAAATTGTGTTCTATCAATCTGGTCCTATAGTCACTCTATTACATATGGAGTAATGTAACGAAAGTAATTTCACCCTGGGATTATTAAAGTATTTCTGATTCTGATTCCTGGTTGATGGGACCGGTGTTGTGAATGAAACGGTGTCCAGGTTTGAAAGAGCTCCTGTGTGTCGCTGAATGTGAGCATTGATGACTGAAAGACATCTTCTGCCTCCATTGATCTGTTTACTACAGTGTGTTGAATTAACGTTAATGTGGATTTAAAGACATTTCAATTAGTGGAAAAAAATTGCAAGGGGGAATATAAAAAAAAAAAAGGCTAATCAAACAAAACTTTTGCGACTCCCCCCATGCAGTACCTCCGTTGACCAACTAGCCGCTTTGCACTCGACAGTAAAAAACTGCAAGTAAAGATAAAAAACATGAAAAAAGTAGTTCATTGAGAGGACTCTAGCTCCACTGAGTGACTGATGGAGAAAATTAGAGTGATTTATACGGTAGAATAACTGAGAGCTGGAACAGTGGTTTTGTTACAAACATTTGGAGAAGGATGTTTTTATTTATTCCCTCATTGAAATAGTTGCTTGGTTGATCAGGGAAAAACTAGAGGGAGCAGCTGTTAACAGCCATATGTGCAGCGTCCCCTACAAGGGGAGAGAAAACTTTAAAATTAAACTAATAACACTGAGTAAACAGTTTACCTTCAGGAGTCAAAAGCAGCTCTAAATAGGTTTTTCACTTTGACTTAAAATAACTCAGACTTTCAGCACTTTTCCAGTCTTCTGGGAGTTTGTTCCAGATCAGTGGAGCAAAGGAACTAAATGCTGCTTCTCCAGGTTTGGTTCTAGTTCTGGGTGAACAGAGTCGGCTGGAACTAGAAGACTTTGGTGGTCTGGGAGGTTGATGCACTGACAAAAAAACTGTCATGTTGTCAGAGTATGATGTCAACATCATCGTGTTTTGCTCTGGTAATGCTCAGTGTTGTCTAAGCCACAAGTATATAATTTGGACTGAAGGTTTGTATTAATTTATTTTAAAGACAAAGCTTCTTACCTTTAATCCTACTCCTAATCCCTCTCGTCCTTTTGTGGGACACTGTTCTTCCAAAATTTCTCCAGATAGGAATAACTCCCCCCTCTCAACGATCTCTTGTTGCTTAAGAGCAGTTACATCCTTTATAACTCAAAACTCTTTAAACAGCTGGACTTAATTTCAGGTTTATTACATTCACTAGAACCGAACACAGGTGTAAACTGGGGTTACTAACTTTCCAGTAAAATATGGAATCCTACTTTATTTGGCAGTCAGTTATTGAAACGATACAGAAAGCGATTTGTTCCGTGTTTTCCTAAATGTCCAACGCACATGTCTGAGACACGCATCAACACCCAATTGAGCCAAAATGACTCAAACACTGTGAAAACTAAGGGCAGCTAAATTGTAGTTGTGGGAACCAAGCAGCTGCTGTCATGGTTGCTTATAAATTAAAATGCTGCATGAAAACAATTATTTGGAAAATAAAATAAGGAGTCTTTTTAACATTCCCTGGTTAATGGTTTTATTGTCTTCTGTTTATATTGTGTCAGATTCTTAGGGGTCAAATGATAAATCTGATTAATCATGATTAATCGATTATTGAAATAATCATCAATAATTTGGTGATCTAATCATTAACTTGACTAAAAGTACACATACTAAAAAACCTGCTATTTCTTGAAAGAATAACTTACAGCAGTAATTGCAAGGCTCTATGTTAACCATCGCCCGATTTCCCGGGGCAATCCGTTTTATTGTTGGGAGAGTACAAATTTTATTGCATTTGACTGCCGGGCAAGTGCAATGATCGCAAAAATAAATAATTTATCACTGAAAATGACTTTAAAATCCTGACATTCGATGAAAACGACCCAGAAGCGTTGCCATTTTTGTTGTTTTGTACACATTCTCGCGTGATTTGAAAAAGGCGCGTGATTTGAAAAAGCTGGGTGATTTTCCACCAGGTGGTGTGATTTTTTTTTTTTTTTTCCACCTAGCTGTAATTTTGATGTAGTTACCAAATCGACAAATGGCTGCATTTATTTTGTCAGGGAAAACTAATCCTGAGTCAGTTAAAAGTCAAGGAATTCTGAAATTATGTTAGACTGTGGAAACCCTATATAAAGTTTTTAACCTGTCAAGTTTTTTTTGTTTTTTAACATTAAAATTTATATTTTTCCAAGCACACAACAGTTTAAAGCAAAGTTTAGTTTGAAAAGAATGTGCAGGAAGGATTGAAAAGCATGTTAACACGGT
Organism: Cyprinodon tularosa; assembly: GCF_016077235.1. Lineage (NCBI taxonomy): Eukaryota > Metazoa > Chordata > Actinopteri > Cyprinodontiformes > Cyprinodontidae > Cyprinodon > Cyprinodon tularosa. The sequence continues at coordinate 225,686 of NW_024039448.1, read as the reverse complement.
AATGTAGGCTTGAGTTCATTATCTGACGCATGCAGATACACACCAGGAACCTGGAAACTTAAAAAATACTGAATTACAAAAAACAAACATGTTTCATTGATATATATATATACAAAAATGAATATTAGGAACTATATTTATCAAACATTATACTGGGCAAGTAAAAACTGTTTCTGGGCAAATGAAATGTGAAAGTCACTTACCCAAAGGGCAAGTGATAAAAATCCCTAACTTCAACCTCTGAATTGAGACAAAGCTATAAAAAAACTATAAACTATATTAGTTTTTCTGTTTAAAATTAATTTAGAATGCCCAATAATGGTTGTTTTTTTATTCATTGGATCAAGTGATGTGTCAATTACTGAAATAATCAATAGTGTAGATGAATTTGTACCGTAGCTCTTATAAAGCAGTTGCTTAAGAATATTTGGTGCAGATAATATTGAATGCTTAGTAAATGTTGCTTTATTGCATAGGTGGTACAAACTGACCACCTTTTAGTTGCAAGCTTGGTAGATCATACAATTTCTCCTTATAATTAACGGTGTAATAACAAACTTATGTACATACAGCACTTATATTTATACTTATATTTTCTATGAAGCAGCGTTTTACAATAAATCTGGTTTTAATTCAGAGTTTTAGGCAAGGGCAAGGCAAGGCAAATTTATTTGTATAGCACAATTCAGTACAAAGACAATGCAAAGTGCTTTACATGATTAAAATACAGGAAGATAAAACAGAATCAAAGCATGTAGGAAAAAATAAAAAACAAATAAAATAAAATAAAAAATGCAGAAACAAAAAAAGAATATTAAAAGCAGTTGGATTAAAGAATTGTTTAACTAGAACAGTGGAAGGCAATCCTAAACAAATGTGTTTTTAGTCTTGATTTAAAGGAACTCAGGCTTTCTGCACTTTTCCAGTTTTCTGGAAGTTTGTTCCAGATAAGTGGAGCATAGGAACTAAATGCTGCTTCTCCATGTTTAGTTCTGGTTCTAGGTCTGCAGAGCAGGCTGGAGCCAGAAGACCTGAGTGGTCTGGAGGGTTGATACACTGATAGCCAGTCTGTGATGTATTTAGGTGCTAAGCCATTCAGAGATTTATAGACTAACAGAAGGATTTTAAAGTCTATTCTCTGAGATACAGGGAGCCAGTGGAAGGACTTTAGAACTGGGGTGATGTGCTCCACTTTCTTAGTCTTAGTGAGGACACGGGCAGCAGCGTTCTGGATCAGCTGCAGCTGTCTGATCCACTTTTTAGGCAGACCTGTGAAAACACCGTTGGAGTAATCAATTGGACTAAAAATAAACGCATAGATTAGTTTTTCCAGATCATGCTGAGACATTAGTCCTTTAATCCTGGAAATGTTCTTCAGGTTATAGAAAGCCCACCTTGTAATTGTCTTTAAAGGGATAGTTCGGTATTTTTGACATGAATCTGTATGGCATCCCCATCACCAGTGGCATGCAATCACACTGACTTACCCCTGGCAGCATCCTGTGAGCAGAGTTATCGTCCAGTTTTGGTCAAGCCAAAAGTAGTCCGGCAGGTTTTTAGGAACAGCGAAATAAAACCCAACAACAGCCATGTCTCCCTCCGCGGCGGAGGGAGACATGGCTGTTGTTGGGCTCGCTGTCTGAATGACGGCGCGCACTGATACGAACAGAGAGAAAATAGGACCAATTGATAACGACGTGTGACTTTTTCCACTACAATGTTTTTGGGATGCGAAAATATCACTCTTTTGAACACATAATGTTTTGGGAAGAGAAAAGTTTTATTTCGCTGTTCCTAAAAACCTGCCGGACTACTTTTGGCTTGACCAAAACTGGACGATAACTCTGCTCACAGGACGCTGCCAGGGGTAAGTCAGTGTGATTGCATGCCGCCGGTGATGGGGATGCCATACAGATTCATGTCAAAAATACCGAACTATCCCTTTAAATGCTTTTGGAGGTTCAAGTCTGAATGCAGCACTACACCTAGGGCCGGATTTATCAAAGGTTTGCGTGTATTAAAACGTGAGCTATTTCACTGCGCACGCTAAAAAATGTACAAACGGATCTATCAACAGCGTGCTAAAAGCATTTGATCTTTAAAACGTGCTAAATAGCGCCTGTGATCCATTTAGTACTTTTTCTGCAATGAATATGCAATATGGGGCGTTTACACGCAAAAGTGCGTCTTGTGGGAGGAGAACATGTAAATATATTAATTTAGCACTCGCAAAGTGATTTATCAAACCTGAAAGCTATTTTGCTAACGGTATCTGACTCTATATTTAACACGTTTCAAAAGAAGGTGCAAATGGTCTGTATGCGTAATTGCGCACACATGGCAGCGGTTATTGTCGCAAAAAGGAGACATCGAAATGAAGCAAGCAGACGCAGAGAACGCATTTTTTCACTCTGTGTGAATATTTTTGGAATGAACGAGGAAACGATCATCAAAACCTATCGTTTATCCAGCATTGCCATTTTGGAGCTGTTGGGGGAACTCCGAATGGATTTGGAGCCAGCCACAAGGAGGACCCACGCAATACCAGATATCACAAAACTCCTTGCAACGTTGCACTTTTTTGCATCTGGGTCATTCCAGCGTACGGTTGCAGCGTGAGCTGGGATCTCCTAATCTCGTTTTTTCAGAAGTGCTGTCCGACGGGGTCGGGGTTCTCCCCCTGCACCTGTGGAGCAACATGCCAATGCTGCGGGGATCTCATCCACAGTCACAGGCCAATACAAAACACCTGTTTTTTTTTTTTTGTTTTTTTTTTTTACTGCAGCACATACCACCTTAGGGAATAAAGGTTGCCAATTTATAAATAAATAAATATATATATATATATATATATATATATATATATACTTATTTATTTTTTTTTGTTGGGGGTCACTGTAAGATTTAAATTTCTTAATGCACTAGTTTGTACAGACTACAAACTACTTTGCCGCAAACCACAAAACGCGCAAAACCATCATTTAAATAGGGCGTCTCCAACAGTTTTGCACCTTCCACCAGTTACGCAATCGCTCTTGTTAAATCACCCGCAAACCATGGTTCAGCCCCTCGCGCAAAATTCCAGTTTGCGAGCGCAAATTACTGCACGCAAAATTGGATCTTGATAAATCCGGCCCCTAGACTTCGGGCCTGATCAGTGGTTACTAGCTGAAGCCACTGAAGCTGTGTGCTAACTTTAGATCTCTCCTCTATTGGTCCAAAGATTATTACTTCAGTTTGGTTTTTATTCAGTTGAAGAAAATTATGGCACATCCAGGCATTGATTTCTTCTAAGCATTTCCTCAGTGCTTGAAAGCTAAATTTAGACCAAGAGCTTCTTAATCACTCCTAAATGCTGAAGCTGAATTAAACCAAATGATGGGTTTACAGGTTTGTACATTTAAACTCCAAACTTATGAACCCACCTATCTGAACCCGTCCTGCTGAGGTGTACGGATCTGTTTCATATCAGCTCCTGTTCTTTGTCTTTTAAAGCCTGTGACGTGGAAATCATTAGCGGTCACTTTCGCCCTTGGAGGTGCTCTGCTGGGAGGGATGAAATATTTCAAGAAAGAAAAAGAGGAATGTGAGTAACTTCCTTCATCAAAGTGATGCTTAAAAACTTTTGGAAGAAGAACCAGACATTTTCATGATTTCCAGGACTAAAAATCTGTTTTATTTTTCTCAGTGATTGAGAAAGAGCGGAACAAATCTATCGGGCGGCCGGCGCTGGGCGGGCCGTTCTCGCTGGTCGATCACAACAACAAGCCCACCGAGAGCGAAGACTTCCTCGGCCAATGGATCCTCATCTATTTCGGCTTCACTCACTGCCCCGACATCTGCCCAGACGAGATAGAGAAGATGATTGAAGTTGTGGATGAAATAGGTAATGAAATCCGTCTTCAAATACAGAAAAAGGAGAGACAATCACGTTTTAACAAACAGCCTGTTTGTGTTTGGTTTTCTGCAGATAAAATCAAGGCTCTTCCAAACTTGACGCCCATATTGATCACAATAGATCCAGATAGAGACACTCCAGAGGCCATGGCTGCTTATGTGAAAGGTATCGGATCAACACTGCGAACCCTCTAACAGGACAGACTCTTTGGTTTAGTCTGAAAATTTGGAAGAAATCCTGAACTTATACTTGGAGTTTATCCTGTTTTTTGACTGCTGTCCAAAATATTTTTAATTTTATAAGGAATTCTTCTTTGTGAAATCATCTAGAAGTGTTCCTAAAACAGAACAGTCCTTCTTTATAAAGTTTCTTTAAAATAGGGGATGTTTATTAAGTTAGGACCCGAACCATTAATCTATAATGGATAAATGACGTATAGACATTTTGAAACATGCCCTCTATATGGGTAATTTGCTCCATCCAGAATTCTTAAAGAAGCAGTTTTGGTTCAAATTCTGTCCAAATCTCCTTTTAGTACATTTTACCATCTGCTTATAAATGAGTTAACTGAAAAGGTAGTCAACAGATGAACTGATTTACAAATTATCCTATTTCCAGCTCTTTATAGATCTATGTAGCACATGCAGTTATGGCTGGAAAAATCAGATTAGTTGTGATCGATTATTGAAATAATCGTCAACTATTTTAGTAATCAATTAAACATTAAATGGAGTATACAGATGGTAAAACACGTCTTAAACTGACAGAGCAACCCGCTTGGAGCACTAATTATGTCAAATTTGTAATAAAGAATTTAAACATTTTGCATTTAAGATAAAAAACATTTTCTGTAAATGTTTTCTATCCAGAACTCTAAAGTGGAAAAGTTTTAGTTTCACCTGGTTTAATTTCGTAAAAAAAAAAAAAAAAAAAAAAAAAAAAAAAAAAAACCTCTTTAAGGAACCTTTGGCTTTCTGATTATTAATCAATTAATTGAAAGAAATAATCAACAGATTAATCAATTAGCAAGATAATCGTTAGTTTCAGTCCTACATGCGGTGCTGGTTCCATTGGTCCAGATCATTGTTTCCCCTCTCTGTGGTTCTGTTGATGTCTCACAGTCTGATCTCTCTATCAGAGTTTTCTCCAAAGCTGATTGGTCTGACGGGGACGACGGCCCAGGTGGACGAGGTCTCCAGGGCCTACAGGGTGTACTACAGTCAGGGGCCCAAGGATGAAGACAACGATTACATCGTGAGTCTCAGCTGTTCCACTTTTATTTAAACATTTTGTCTCCGTGGAGCAGAACTAACCCTGATGTTGTTTCTAGGTTGATCACACCATCATCATGTACCTCGTTGGACCCGATGGAGAGTTTGTTGATTATTTTGGACAGAATAAACGGAGTGTGGAGATCATCAGCTCCATAGCGGCTCACATGAGGAAGTTTAAGAAGGGCAATTGATGGTGCAGCCCATTAAAGCCCACCATGGACTTGAAAGTTTGTCTTCAGGGGTTTAACTGCTGCTGTCTTATCATTTTTACTTTATATACATCCATAAATGTATAAAGACTATTTCTTTTCACTAATGTGCTGCTTTTTGATCTTTTTACAAGGTTTCCTATCAGCCATTTATGCCCATTTAAACCCAAATATTTATTTATTTTTTGTATAATTGCCCGAAGACAATAATTCCTCTATAGATCAAATCCTGATTGTAGCTGATGAAGGAAACCAAATAAATTATTATTAAAGGTAATGGATGAGCAGTTTGGAAAAAAATCTTCCTGTTTCCATCCAGATGGTTGATTTTGGATCCACCTAGTGGTCAGAAAACATATTGCATTTCTTCTTTCCCCTTGTGTGCAGTTGTTTAAGATGGTATTCTGAATTTTAATCTCTTTTAAATTCAGAATACCAGAATAGCTTTCAAACCTGGGACTTCTTGAAACTTTTGAATTTTGAAAAAAATCTGCAAGCTTTAAAATGATTCTTCATGTTTTAATAAAATGTATTAAATAATGATTCGGCTGATTTGAAGAAACATACATTTATTTGGCTGCCAAAGCTTTTAAACCACATCTTTGTATCACTTCTAGGTTTTTTTGCTATTTGTCCAAATGTTGATAAAGATCCAATCACCATGACTGATGAAAATAAGGAAATTGGACTTTGCTTTGATTGAGATTCTGATACTAATGAACCCTTTTCAAAGTGTTTAGAGTTTTATAGCTGAACTTCGATCTGAGATCTGTGTCAAACTAGGTGTTTGATACATGAATAATCTAGAAAGTTTTATGTCAACCAGCGAAACTTTTTCATCTCTGATCCGACACCAACCTGACACTTATATATATTTACCGCTCCCATATTTATCTAATAGGATATCAGCATGAATCACATACTTTTATCTGTCCTTTAGTGGCGCGTAATTTGGAAAATGCTTTACATGTGTTATTAGTAAAATGGTGACCACGTTCAATAACAAGAATAATTGACCCATTTATTCCTAATCGTTTACAGAAACCAGACAGAAGCACAGCATGGGTGTGGCTGTGCTAATATTGGAGACTTTAGATGCAGGCCGATGTATTTGAAGTTTAATTGGCTGAAATTGGACTAATCTGATATCGGATCTTGACATTCCTAACATAAGGATGTAGAATTGTCTACTTTCGCAGCGTCTCCCCTCATACTTTAACTACATTTTTCTTTTAAAACTGAAAGCCAGGGATCTCTGCAATGTTGAAGCCTTCTGCAAAAATAGTTTTTGTATTTCAGTTTGCTTTTCTGTAGCTGCATTGGAACCATTCAAAATGCAAAAAAGCTTATTTATTTGAATGTATTTTCATTCAGTTATTTTTGCTTCTTTATTTGCAATATCAACATTCTTTCATTGCTATGTAAAGAACAATCTTTATATAAAAGCTGTTGTACAATAAGTTTGAATAATAAAAAAAAAAGTTTAATGCAATATAGAATGATTGTATTCAATCAGTAAGATTGTTTATTGGATGTTGCTTAAAAAAAAAACGCCACAAATTTAACCCTGGAAGACTTTAAAGCCGGATTCTCTTGTGATTCGGCTTCAATCTAAAACAAAGGTTGAAATATGCAGTCAACTGTTGAATAAAATTTGACTAATTTATTTAATAATGGAAAGCCTAAAAGGATGTCAGACAATTTTGAAAACCTTTTGAATCAGAACACTGACATTTTTGGAATTAAGCAATTAGATTTATCATATCCTGGCCAATCTGTGTATAGAAATTTACAAGCTTATGTTTGTGAAGTTCTTCATTGTCAATGGAGCATTTTCTGAATTTTTATGAAACCAAAAACATGTTTAGGTTCAAAAAGTCTTTACAGGAAAATTAATCCATAGTTTTTAAAAAGTGGTCATTATAAAAGATACATTTCTAACAAATGCACATCAGAAAGCTTTTCTTTATAAAAAACAAACCCAAATACTCCACTGAAAAGGTTTGCAGGTAAGTTCCATGCCGGTACGAGCAGGGACCGTAGAAAATGTTTTTGATTTTATTGGGAGCATTATGAGGAACAAACATGAGTTGCCTAAAAAAAAAAAACAACTCCAAGAAAGATGTAGGTTTAGGTTTACAAAGTCAACAATTTTGTCAAGCACAGATTTCAGACAGGAAATGTGTGGAAGAGGTGAGAAGATGTGGAAATTATTTGGAGAAGATAAAAAAATTCTGACTAGAATTAGGAGAGATATACATTAGATATAAAGTAAGAAACAAACAGTAAATGAAGAATCAGCCATCATCAGTCAGGGTTTGGACCCCTTACAAGCAACCCCGCCCCAGTCCCTCAGTGAGGTCTAGAAGCACAAGATCTATATCTATTCATTCAGCAAAGATACTGCTACATGGCTGTACAACTTATTTTGGCATTTGACCAATTTGATGAGCCCTTGAATGATAAAATACTGTCAATTAAGTTGAAAAAAACTTATGAAAAAAGTAAATTAAAAAAGTTAATAAGCCTAGTTTTACAATTATATATAGGTTTATAAACTAAAACATGTAATTGCCAGTATCAGCATTAATGCCTAAGGTTAGATTGTAACAAAAAACATGTTTCTTTTCCTCTCAGTGTTTTTCATGAATTTCTCATAGAAGCACTTTTATTTTTCTTAATATATTCGGTCAAGTTGGCATTTCTTGTTATTACATTTACATTAATTTTTGCCATCAAAATATCCATATTTTCTGAATGTTACAAAGGTAATAAGGTCTTGTCCTGGATTCCATTAACACTATTGGCTTGAAATTTGGCTTTTCAAAGTATTTGAGTGCCGTATAAAGGGTTAAGCAGGCCCATCCCAATAATAACCTTAAACTTGGGTTCAATATCTATAAACCAGGGTGATTTGGGGGCATGAATAGGAGAGGAAATGAAAGAAAAAGAAAGCTAGCTGGTATAATCTGAGTATACAGATGTGTCCAGTAGCTTTTCATCTAGCTTTGTATTACATACACTTAATACATAATATAAATTATTAATTTGTGTCACTGTGTGTATTCCCATAAAGATGTCTCCTTATGTAGCCTGATGGATAAAGTTAGTTGTCTTTTCAATGGAACTATCCCAGTTTTCCAAAATATGATCTATTATCAGGACTTTCTTAGAGTTTTTTTCCACTTGTCAGGCAGAAACAGGTTTCTTATGTCTACTAAAAACAAAAGGTTTGGAAATTAAACAATAAAGCTTAAACAGTAGCAAGACGCTATAAGGACTGCTTTGAGTAGATCCCTTATATCCTATCCAGTTAAACACAATAGAAACTGCTACCAAGGATAGCAGGTTTGTTTGGTTTTATTCTCAGACAGGCGTAAACGTATCAGCTTTCACCAGTCAGACAGGATTCAAACTCAGATTAATATTCTGATTAGAAAGCAAAGAAGCAGTCGGTGTTCATCTGATGTCAGGCTGCACAGTCTGTGATCTGTGAACATCCTGTATTGATTTATTCATATCTTCTCTGGCTGCACTCCTGTTGTGTTTCCTCCTTTAGAAACTGGATTAGAAAAGCAAACTCAGCCGCGCTCTGTGTCCAGACATCACATTTATTCTTGGACTTGAGAGGAAAATATGGACTCATGCAAATGGATATTTTGCTGTATAGATCAATATTCACACCCATTAGATTTTCCTACTTTTGCTGAAATTTGTTTCTCCTATTAAGATATTGTCAATAAAATGAATAAATTATGATAGAACTAATTTTTATTATGTTTCAAACTTTTAGTAAGATGAAAAAAATGTTTTTTTTAAAACACCCATTTGTAAAAATAAACGGGGATCATTTATTTCCACCTATTCATACGTTAATAAATATAGGATAGAACCCATAAACCCTGCAATAATGTGCTTTATTTTTTACTTTACAGCAGTGAAAGAGAATTAAACTGCATTTAGATTGATATCGCAAATGATGTGCGAGGCCTCGGTCTCCACCAATAGGAGGTTTCCTCATACTTAATATGTGAGCTCCCTGATCCTGCTCTCAAGCTTGCAAACATGCTAAATATATTCAGACCGATGTGTTTTTTCCTTCTAGTTCATTCAAGCTCTCGCACCTGAAGAAGAAGACCAATAACCTGCATATCTGAAATCTCAGCTGGACTTCTAGAAAGTTCATATCTGGAGTAACGTAGCCTTACATGGCTAAGTTTTCAGCCTCATCAAGGTGTCGCTGCAGGTCTTTCATCGTTGCCTGTAGGTTCTTCTTCATTCTCTCCAGGTGAGCAGTTGTTTCTTGCTCTTTCTTCAACTCCTCAGCCATCACTGCCTGAAAAGCGTTGTAACTAAAGCCAGCTGCTTCCCAAAGGGTGAAAAAACAGCAGTTAATCTACATCAGTGATGGGCTTTTTCAGCTTTCTCCTCAGCATTCCTTGATCTGGAACAAAACACAGACAGAAACTCAGAAGTCACATTTTTGAGGATTAGGATTTTAATGAAAAAGCAAACAAACAACAAACAGGCAATGGGAAACGGAAATTAACTGACATCCCAGTGAATATTGAACACTGACTGAGACCTTAAGTAGAGCAGAACATTAATAAAATTTAGTTTTTTTTATATATATATATATACAGGTTGAGAAGGGAAAAAATTTAAATTTTAATCCAATTATTAGACAGAAGAAGACAAAAACTATAGGATAACGGTTAGGATTAGGTTTGATTATCGGTTTCAAGTCAAGTAAAGGAGAAATTGGCCGGTTTCAATTAAGAGCTGAATCGTTGGTGCACAGTAATTGCAGTACATGCTTATTGCTTCCCCAATGCCTTTAACATTTAAAGGTGCACAGTCACATTAACCTTTTTTAAAAATGTATATGCCAAGTTGTAGCTCACTTTGGTTGCATACAAAATTTATAAGAAATGCAGGTGAAGTTTCTCAGTGAAAGCAAAAGCTGAGCCAACGACCCTTCGGTTGCAGGGCAAACTCTGTGTGCACCGTGTGACTTCATTCAGATGTTCCCGTTTTAACCCACCTCCAGCCCCTCCTCTACCATCGTAGCTAAAACTTCATGAGAGTTTCATTCCTCCTGGACTCTTACTGCATTCCCATCTCATTTCAACTGGTCTGGCAGAAGACCGCCGTGTTGAGCCTGGTTCTGCCAGCGGTTTCTTCCCAGTGGGGAGTTTTTCCTCTCCACAGTTGCTTCATGCTTGCTCATCATGGACAGGTTCTCTCAACCTGTGTTATCCAAGCTGGACTTCCATCTTCCAGGTCCCTGAGTCCCTGTAGCTCCAGTATCAGCTCACGCAGTCCACTGGATCTCCCTATAAATCTCAGCATACTTTCTCTCTAACCAGCAGTCTACAGACTGACCAACTTCATCTATCTCCACTCCACCACCAGTTTCAGGCCTGGGGGGGAAACAGCCCTGTTCTTTACTCCTGTTAATGCATATCTATCAAAATTCAGCGCTGTTTCCTGCCGAGGTCTGAGTGCCAAAGATCAAGTTATTGTATCAATAAATTTCTTCTAATAGTTTTTTCTCTTCGTGTGAGTTTTTTCAGATTGAAATAAAGATTTTACAAAATGTATGTGATGAGGATAGACTGATTTACACAATCTAAAGTAGATAGGGATGTTATAAATGTGTAATTTATCTATTTGTGCTGGTTTTGCTGTTTGTTTTACCTGTGAACATGAACTGGTAGGTGTTGTCGGAGAGAGGAAAGGTGTTCAGAGGAACCTCCATCCTCATCTTTCCTCTGCTGGCCCGGACCACTTCAGGGTTGTAGACTGGGAGCCATTATTAAGGTTTAACGGTCACACAGAAGAGCCCTGAGTAGGTCTGCATGGAAAAACATATTCAATCCATCACAGGATGGAAGCTTCACCAGAAAATAATCTGATTACAATCCACATATAATCTCCCTCATATAGAAAAAAGATTAAAAATCCACCAAATGAGAAGCCCTAAAATCTTGATTTGGAAAAAGCTTTTCACACGAATTCCCTGGAGAAATCTGAGCTTCTCTGAATTTTTTCGTTCTTTATCAGTCGGACAGATTTTCATTTACTTTGTTTTATTAAAGTGTTTAAAAATGTTCAATTCAATATTTGCCACTGTTGTTTTTACCTCTAAAGCTCAAGATGAGGATCAGTGTAATCTGCTGGGCTCTATACATATAATTGCAGTATCATTAATAAATGGATGCATATGACTGAGATGAGCTGATAATCCTGTAAAGTTATTTAATGTGACCTTTGTCTCGAACTGCTGCCATAAGAATAGATTGAATTTACACTTTCATACAATATAAGACAAAAATTATATAATTTAATATGATTTAATATTAAAAAAGTATTTAGTAAGATATTAACTAACTCTAAGTTAGTCATGTTCAGCAAAGGTTCACCTTAACCACAAAATAAATAAGAAAAAAAATCCAGGAAATTAGGTTTTAGTATTTTTTTTTTTTTTAGAATGTATTTATAAATTATGGATAAGCTGTTATTGTAGCCCATTCCTCCTTGCAGATACCCTCTAATGCTGTGATGTTCTGCGCTGGGGTTGAAGTCTGTAGACTGGTTAATTAGGCACCATCTACATATTTCTAAATGAGTCTTTCCTGTAATTTCAGATGGCTTGACAACATTTGACTTTCTTTTCCTTAATATTTGTTGTGAAAATATTTTCCTCTTAATTGTGAAATTACAGGTGCTGGTCATAAAATTAGAATATCATGAAAAAGTAGATTGATTTCAGTAATTCCATTTAAAAAGTGAAACTTGTATATTATATTCATACATTACATACAAACTCATATATTTCAGATGTTTATTTTGTTTAATTTTGATGATTACAAATGACAACAAATGAAAATCTCAAATTCATCATATCAGAAAATTAGAATATTACTGAAGACCAATAAAAACAAAGGATTTATAGAAATGTTGGCCAACTGAAAAGTATGAACATGAAAAGTATGAGCATGTACAGCACTCAGTATTTAGTTGGGCCTCCTTTGGCCTGTATTACTGCAGCAATGCGGCGTGGCATGGAGTCGATCAGTCTGTGGCACTGCTCAGGTGTTATGATAGCCCAGGTTGCTCTAATAGTGGCTTTTAGCTCTTCTGAATTGTTGGGTCTGGTGTATTGCATCTTCTTCTTCACAATATTCCATAGATTTTCTATGGGGTTAAGGTCAGGAGAGTTTGCTGGCCAATTAAGAACAGGGATACCATGGTCCTTCAACCAGGTACTGGTAGCTTTGGCACTGTGTGCAGGTGCCAAGTCCTGTTGGAAAATGAAATCTGCATCTCCAAAAAGTTGGTCAGCTGCAGGAAGCATGAAGTGCTCTAAAACTTCCTGGTATGTGGCTGCGTTGACCCTGGACCTCAGAAAACACAATGGACCAACACCAGCAGATGACATGGCACCCCAAACCATCACTGACTGTGGAAACTTTACACTGGACTTCAAGCAACGTGGATGAAGTGCCTCTCTTCTTTTCCTCCAGACTCTGGGACCTTGATTTCCAAAGGAAATGCAAAATTTACTTTCATCAGAGAACATGACTTTGGACCACTCACCAGCAGTCCAGTCCTGTTTCTCTTTAGCCCAGGCAAGACGCTTCTGACGCTGTCTGTGGTTCAAGAGTGGCTTGACACAAGGAATGCGACAGCAGAAACCCATGTCTTTCATACGTCTGTGTGTGGTGGTTCTTGAAGCACTCACTCCAGCTGCAGTCCACTCTTTGTGAATCTCCCCCACATTTTTGAAGGGGTTTTGTTTCACAATCCTCTCCAGGGTGCGGTTATCTCTCTTGCTTGTACACTTTTTTCGACCACATCTTTTCCTTCCCTTCGCCGCTCTATTAATGTGCTTGGACACTGAGCTCTGTGAACAGCCAGCCTCTTTAGCGATGACCTTTTGTGTCTTGCCCTCCTTGTGCAAGGTGTCGATGGTCGTCTTTTGGACAACTGTCAAGTCAGCAGTCTTCCCCATGATTGTGTAGCCTATAGAACTAGACTGAAAGACCATTTAAAGGCTTTTGCAGGTGGTTTGAGTTAATTAGCTGATTAGAGTGTGGCACCAGGGGCCATCAATTTTGAACCTTTTCACAATATTCTAATTTTCTGATATGATGAATTTGAGATTTTGAGAAATTAAACAAAATAAACATCTGAAATATATGAGTTTGTATGTAATGTATGAATATAATATACAAGTTTCACTTTTTAAATGGAATTACTGAAATCAATCTACTTTTTCATGATATTCTAATTTTATGACCAGCACCTGTATTGTTTCCAAAGAGAAAAGCCTTTTATCTCATGTTTGACTCAGATTATCCAGGCTCTATATCGCTCCTTCAGGTTGAAGAGCACAGCAGGTTGATGGAGGTGCGTCATCATCACCATGTCTTCAATCTTATCAAACTTTGGGGGATTCATCAGAAACTCCTGCTCCTCCCTGACAGTTGACAAAAAACATGTTCAGACGAAGCCAGCAAACAAAACAGAAAACACAGGAATCTCTGCTCAGACAGATATACGGTACCAGCTCATATTTAGAACTGATTGTTCTTGCTGTCCATCGACTCTATCATCAGTGGTCTTCGTGGCGACTTTCCCACCAGATTTCTCCCGGATCTCAGCCTTTAGATGCAGCTCTTATTTTATCACTAACAAATACTCAGTCCTGAAATTAAACAGGCGGTTCTCAGCTTGGTCCCTCTGACTTACGCAGGTATTGAGTCGCAGGCCGCAAAAACGGGCATTTTCCCATCGGAGCTCATTCTCTCCACAAAACCCTCAGCAGAGCATTGATTCTTCCATTCGTGGAAGAAGCTGTCATTACCAATAACACAGCTTTCCTAATTCACGCTATCAGTAGGGAAACTGAAACCCTGCTCAAGTTGCCTTAAGGTTTCCAAACATGCAGCACAGCAGTTGCTTAAGAGTGCTTGAACAATGCAGTTGTTCCTTTCTATATATATCACAGCTTTGTCCCTGATGAGAAGTCTCTTTCCTTTACATGAGCATCCGCTGGTAGAGTTACAAGCTGGCAGCTTATCATAGACAAGGATATTTCAAGGATTAGGAACAAGAAGCAGTACTGCTATAGTTATTGTTTTAAAGCCTTTGAAAGTCTTAAAGTCTGGTGGCCAAGTGGTTAGAGTTTGGAAGCTTTGATTTCGACTCCCACAGACTGCCAATCAGGCACCTTTAGCAAAACCCTCATCCCCAGACTGCTCCCCGGGCGCTGCACATTGGCAGCCCCAAAAAAAGAAAAATTCAGAACTCTTAGTTTTTATTAAGGCTTGTGGTTGGCAGACTTACTGTAGCTCAAAATTATGCTAAACGTCTTTTTAGAGCAGACAAAAGAGAGCAGAAACAGTAGAAGGCTTTTAACTTTACTCCCCCAATTTCTAAATATAAGTTTAAGGATTTATTTAGGATTTTTGATCTGAGGTACTGCATGGATACTATTGAAAGTCATGGGGGTAAATATGTTTACAGGGGATTACTGTAATCCCCAAAAAAAGAAAAATTCAGAACAAAAGACCAATTGGACCTGTACACTGGAACGACGAGTCTTCCATCACAAAAGTCCCGGGTTCCACACCCCCTGCGGTCATCTTTCTCTGTACTATGTGTTTTGGTGTCACAGCAAGGTGAAGCAACAGACTGCCTGAATTCAGGCCCTCACAGTTCCACATTTCTATGTTATTCAGTTATTAAAGGCTCTGCGCCTCAGTAATAAATACAGATCTGGTCAACTTACAAGTTAATTTGGATCTTTTAATATTGCTAATTAATTATTTAAATAAAACCGGAGAAACGAGTCACCTCCTAGAAGAGATTTATTTTGAACCAAAAACATTTTTTGCTTTGATTTACATAAAAGGAAAAAAGATTCAGTAAACATATATCCAGGGTCAGTGAAACCAGGTTAGACCCAATCAGATAACTACGCATGTGATTCAAAATTGTCTTTTTTAAAAGAAAAGCCCTTAGAGCAGGATATAATAAAGGAAATCAATAAAGTTTTTTCCGTCATCTTCACTAATATAGAAAAGCGCTGCTGCATTAAAAGTAAATCTGCTGCTAAAAGCCACTCAGACTTCCACCTCTGCTCTGAATGGTCTAGCAAATTTTGTCTAGATAGTTAAAGCCTATTCATATGATACCAGAGAATGAAAGTTACTTTTTTATTGTATGTTAGATGCAGGAAAATCCATGAAAGCACCTTTACTGTTGTATAAAGTTTCGTAAGTCAAATACACGATAGGACAACCTGTCCATCCCAATGAATTAGACCTTGATGGCTTTGTTTAAATCTATTTATGTAACATTTAGATCAGAGGTCTGCAACCTCTGGCTATGGAGGTGCAATTGGCTCTTTAAACCCTCTAAAATTGCTCCTAATAATTGCTAAAAATAAAAAACTAATGTACAATAATAACAAATCCCAATTTTAGAAGATTTATTGGTTTTTAATTAGAACATTAAAATTATATATATATATTTTTATTTTTTTTTATTTAAAATTCTGTATATAATATTGTAATTCTTTACATCAAATAATAGCCTATAGAAGAAAATTCATTCTTCAATTCAATTCAGTTTATTTCTATAGCACCAATTCACAACACATGTCATCTCAAGGCACCAGATCTTCATTTTTATTCTTTCCATGTTTGAAAAGCTCTTTTCTTTAAGATGACAACTAATTTCCTTTGGCAGATGCTTAACAAAAATAATCGCTTATCATTTAGTTATAATTCATGTAATACTTTGCAGCGCTAAAAGATTTTTACTTAGCTGGATTCAGGAAAAAATGTGTCTTTGAATGAGAAAGGATACAGAACCCTGATCTAAACAGATTTAAACCTTAAAAAAATCTTAACTTTTAGTTTTTATTAAGGCTTTTGGTTAACGGGGGCAGACTTAGCTTGAAATCATGCTGCTAAAAGCCACTCAGACTTCCACCTCTGCTCTGAATGGTCTAGCAAATTTTGTCTAGATAGTTAAAGCCTATTCATATGATACCAGAGAATGAAAGTTACTTTTTTATTGTATGTTAGATGCAGGAAAATCCATGAAAGCACCTTTACTGTTGTATAAAGTTTCGTAAGTCAAATACACGATAGGACAACCTGTACATCCCAATGAATTAGACCTTGATGGCTTTGTTTAAATCTGTTTCAGTTCAGTTTCAGTTCAGTTCAGTTTAGTTTATTCGAACAACAAAACAATATAAGATGTGTAAATACAACACAACACAATGAATACATAAACCATAACAAATTGTTCGAAAAGGAATGGGACGAAGTATAAACTTTTAAGTTTCCCATCCCTAATGAATCAAGAGACCTAAGTTGCTCATTTAACTAGTTACATTCACTCTTCCATATTAATCTACCTGTTTTTTATCTTTCCTCTTCTACATATTTATCCAAAAGTAATTTTTTGTACCTTCTCTTAAACAAATTTACGTTCACACTCTGCTTTAAACACGGCTGTAGACTATTCCATAACTTCACTCCACTACTTGATATAGTCATTCTTTTCATCGCTGTTCGTACCGTCTTCGTTCTGAATACTGCATCTCCTCTAAAATTATATTTTACATCTCGTTCTTGAAACAATTAATTTATATTTTTAGCCACTAGTTTGTTTTTTACTTTATACATTACTTGCGCTGTCTTGAATTTTACCAGGTCTGTGAATTTTAATGCATATAGCTGTATAAATAATCGATTGGTGTGCTCTCTAAATCCTACTTTGCATATTATTCTTATTGCTCTTTTTTGTAGTTTGCATATGGATTGTAATGTGCTCTTATAGATGTTACCCCAAACTTCAACACAGTAAATCAAATCTGGCAAAAACAATGAAAAATAAAGCATTTTTAGTGATTTTGGGTTCAATATATGACTCGCCCTGCTAAGAATAGCACAACATTTGGCAAGCTTATTTTTCACATAGCTTACATGTGGTTTCCAGCAGATCTTGTGGTCTAAAATCACACCAAGAAACTTTATTTCATTCACTTTTTTTATTTCTTTATTATCAATTGAAATTTTTCCATTAATCTCAGAATTCTTTCTTCCAAATATGATAAACTTAGTTTTGTCCAAATTAAGAGATAATTTATGTTTATCAAACCAAATTTTAAACTTATTCATTTCTGTTGTAATTAGCTCCAAGATCTGCGGTAAACTATCGCCCGAACAAAATACATTTGTGTCATCTGCAAATAAAATCAATGACAGTGCCCTTGAAACTTTACAGATGTCATTTATATAAATGATAAATAATTTGGGGCCCAACACTGAACCCTGTGGTACTCCACATGTAATTTCCAAGAGCTCTGATTTATGTTCCCCTATTTGAACAAATTGCTGTCTATTTCCTAAGTAGCTTCTTATCCAGTCCAACCCAACTCCCCTTATCCCATACCTTTCTAGTTTGGTCAGCAATATGTTGTGGTCAATGGTATCAAAAGCCTTTTTTAAATCAATAAAAACCCCAACTGCCACTTTTTTATCATCAATGCAATCTGTAATTTCCTCCATGAGTTGTATTAGTGCCTTGGATGTTGATCTGTTTGACCTGAATCCATATTGATTGTCAGTGTATATGTTGTGTTTTTCCATAAAGATATCTAGTTTAGTGGTAAATAGTTTTTCAATTATTTTGGAAAATTGAGGGAGTAAAGAAACTGGCCTATAGTTTGTAAAATGGTGTCTGTTTCCGTTTTTGAACAGTGGAATAACTTTGGCTATTTTCATTTTGTCTGGAAATGTACCTGTTTGAAAGGACAGGTTACAAATATAAGTTAGTGGTTTAATAATTTCTTCCATAACAATCTTAACAGTTTTCATATCTATATCCATCCAGTCAGCAGAGGTTTTATTTTTGCAGTTTTGTATTATTTCTCTAACATCAGTCTCAGTCACTGCACCCAGAAAGATTGTGTATGGGTTCCTTTCCCCCATGTCTTCGCAGACAGATGTATTTGTCTCTGATATTTTTGACGCAAGCTCAGGTCCAACATTGACAAAGAACCTATTAAAACCATTAGCAACGTCAGTCATATCCTTTATAATTTTGTAACATTTAGATCAGAGGTCTGCAACCTCTGGCTATGGAGGTGCAATTGGCTCTTTAAACCCTCTAAAATTGCTCCTAATAATTGCTAAAAATAAAAAACTAATGTACAATAATAACAAATCCCAATTTTAGAAGATTTATTGGTTTTTAATTAGAACATTAAAATTATATATATATATATTTTTATTTTTTTTTATTTAAAATTCTGTATATAATATTGTAATTCTTTACATCAAATAATAGCCTATAGAAGAAAATTCATTCTTCAATTCAATTCAGTTTATTTCTATAGCACCAATTCACAACACATGTCATCTCAAGGCACCAGATCTTCATTTTTATTCTTTCCATGTTTGAAAAGCTCTTGTCTTTAAGATGACAACTAATTTCCTTTGGCAGATGCTTAACAAAAATAATCGCTTATCATTTAGTTATAATTCATGTAATACTTTGCAGCGCTAAAAGATTTTTACTTAGCTGGATTCAGGAAAAAATGTGTCTTTGAATGAGAAAGGATACAGAACCCTGATCTAAACAGATTTAAACCTTAAAAAAATCTTAACTTTTAGTTTTTATTAAGGCTTTTGGTTAACGGGGGCAGACTTAGCTTGAAATCATGCTAAACATCTTTTAGAGCAGACAAAAGAGAGCAGAAACAGTAGAAGGCTTTTAACTTTACACTCTGTATCTTTAAATGTAAGTTTAAGGATTCATTTAGGATTTTTGATCTGAGGTACTGCATGGATGCTATTGAAAGTCTTGGGGGTAAATAAGTTTACAGGGGATTACTGTAATCCCCAACATTACTTTGCCTTGCATTTTCTTTCCCCAACTTAAAAGTTTGATTTAAAAACATAAAAGAGACGTCAGTAGATTTCCCCCATAACTTTCTATGTGCATATATCTGCTAAGGACACAAGTGTCTCCCTTGTCCTGAGAGAAACAGAGCTCATCTGTTCTCAGTTTGATCCCCCTGACACTCATTCAGAACATGCAGAGTCAACTCCATTAAAAGAACGGAACAAGCTGGCCAGCCAGAAAAGTCCTTGTTGTGTCTCAGAACATTTCTGGTTTTGTTAAGCGCAGACGGACGACCTCTGGCCTCTTTATGGTCTGATCAGAACTGAAGCATGTGTTTCTGTCAGGGCCCACTATGGTTCTGAGAGGGAGGAAAACTGCTCATTTACAGAGTTTCTGTGTTTTTCACTTAGTTCTTCCTCTTCGGCTGCAGACTGTAACATTTTGGACACTAATGAGATCTCGTCCTCCTCCCTATTTCTTCATTCATATCTCCAGCAGTCGACTGGTGGTCTAGTTCCCAGAATCACAGCATGGTAGGAACCTGATTTAAACTCTTTTTGAAGCAGACTTTAAATACGTCATTTTACACTAGGTGATGTTAAATATAAGCCCTATGTTTATTTGTGCACATCATATTTAATTTAAATCTTAAGATCATATCATATTGAGGATCTAAATCTAGGTCTGTAAAATTTAAACTCACGCATTTTTGTTAGAATTACAGCTTATCGAAGACTAATTTATTTAAATACCATATTTCAGTACAAGACAGTTCAAACATGACATTTGTACATGAAGAAAACATAATAGGAAAACACACAGACTAAAGTAAATTAAAGTGGCATGGGAGGAGAGAAAATTATGTTAAAAGTGAGTATTAAAGGTAAAATATTGATAAATGAAAATAAAAACTTTAAGTGATAGTATTATTCAAAGAACATAAGAACTAAAAACTGCTGCTTCATGTTTGTCAGAATACCTGAGAGGTCTGGCTGGTCCACTGATAGCAAGTTTGTAATGTATTTTGGAGCTCAACTATTCAGTGATTTATGGTCTAACAGAAGGATTATAAAGTTTTTTCTCTGAGATAAAGGGAGCCAGTGGAGGGACTTTAGAACGGAGCTGATTTTCTCCACTTTCTTAGTTTTAGTGAGGAGGCTGCCAGCATGATTCTGGAACAGCTGCAGCTGTCTGATCCAATTTTTAGATAATTCTTCAGTAATTGAATTCTACTAAAGATGAATGCATGAATTGGTTTTTCAGGATTCTGCTGCAACGATAGTCCTTTAAGTTAAACGACAAGACTTAAGAATTAGATAAAAAATTTTACATGCAATAGACACTTACTTACAGTAGATGTTGTGTGTATTTTTGGTTTTTGTTTCTTTTATCTTATTTTTACACCAATCAGAAAGATGCTAGTGGA
Source organism: Cyprinodon tularosa (assembly GCF_016077235.1). Taxonomy (NCBI): domain Eukaryota; kingdom Metazoa; phylum Chordata; class Actinopteri; order Cyprinodontiformes; family Cyprinodontidae; genus Cyprinodon; species Cyprinodon tularosa. The sequence goes on along the minus strand of NW_024039448.1, from coordinate 204,944 downwards.
CTTGAGCCTTATTTATGAGATAGTAGCAGAAGCTGCTTTGTGTTTGATGGGCTCTTCTGACCCTGATGGACCACAGCCTCCTGTCAGAGGAGAGTCTGACACAGTTTGTGTCTAGGGTGGGAGGGGACAGCTATAACCCTACCTGCTCACCTATAGGTTCTGAGCTGTACAGTTTCTGAATGTAGGGAAGGTTGCAAGTGATCACCCTTTCCAGGGAGACCCTTTCTTTCAGCGTTGTCTTTTGCATGGATGGGGCAGCAGTGTACCAGATGTTGATGGAGGAGGAGAAGATGGACTCAATGATGGCAAAGTAGAAGTGCACCATTGTTGCCTTTGGGAGGCCAAACTTCTTCAGCTGTTGAAGGAAGTACATCCTCTGCTGTGCTTCCATGTTTAGGGAGCTCATGTTTAGCTCCCATTGGAGGTCCTGAGCAATGTTGACATCCAGGCGGTGGAAGGAGTCCATAGCGGCGACTGGTACGGGATCACAGGGACGGTGTTTCACCTCGTAAATAAATAAGCTAATACTTTTCTAAAAATCAGAGCAATATTTTGTATTAGAACCTGTTTTCCCGCATGTCTCCTCCTGCTGCCACAAACTTCTCTGGGACTTGATGTCTGCTGAAGAGAAAAATGCAAAATCAGGTGTGCATAACAGAAGCTCCTAAAACATGAAGGAGGGACAGACCTGCTGTTTGAGATCAACATTTTGGGGTAGGGTACTTTCTTTTGTTGCAAGGCACCTTAAAGCCTCGGAATCTTACCTTTCTAAGGTAAAAGCAGTTCACAAAGCCTCTCGGCCTTAAGCGAGTAAAACTGTTGGGAAAACTGAGGAGGATGTTTAGAGATATTTATGCCTAAAATAGGGAGGAGGTTGCAAACAAACCCTAAATAGTAGAATAAGTCAGCTCATAGAAAAAAAAAACAGGTTGATCTGCTTGGTTATCTGCCTCTAAATATGAAGCAACAGAGGGCGCTGCTGCTCCTCTGCTTCTTTTTTTTTATTTATCTTGTCTGTTTTGCTAAATCAAACAAACATCACAGTAAAAGGCAAAAATCAAAAATAAATATAATAAACAAATCTAAACGATGAAAAGGATGATAAACTATGTTCATTTTAACAAACATGGGCCCTGAACCATCAGAGTTCATGTTTCAAAGAGGCAAAAATAAGCTGATTTTCAATACAGATCTGAGAAAAGTTATCAACCAAAGTTTGAAGCATGAAGTACAAACAGCAGGAATCTGGAATTTTGCATTAACAGCGTTTCATTTCATTTTCTGTAAGCCTTTTTCTAGTTTTATCAAGTGACTGCACATTCCTCTGCAGCGCTTCCACTCTCTCTTTCTTTCCATAATTGCTGCTGTTTCAAACTCATCTGCAGCCAGAGGCACAGTTACAAAATATGAAGAAAAAAAATTCTGTCAGAAAACCCAGTATTATACAAATGAAAACAACTTAAACACTGCATACGATTTATATTATATTTTATTTTATCTTTTGATATAATTTGGACTTTGTTTTTGTCTAACAATGCTTCAGCTGTTCCATTACCAGTAAGGTTAATCAGTCTTTTTTCCAGTGGGACAGTGGGCTTAATTCCCTTTTACCCTGCTAGTCTTCATCAGCCAGCAGAAGCTTGAAGACACAGCCTTTCTTGTTAGGCTCACACAAAGTGAACACCAGACGAGGATTAATCCTCCTGCAGCACCCAGAGGATTTGGGGGTTTCTGTAGAGCTATCTTACACATCTGTGTCTGATTTTTTCTTTTTTCTGTGAAAAACCTGATAACTTTAGGCCACAGTTCTGCTTTCAAGTCTGTGAAATCAGTGAGAACAAGAGATCGGTGGATGATTAAAAAAACAAGATAAGGTCTTAATCTGTGCCTGCTCAACAACAATAAAGAAATGTTTTAATCTTAAGCGCTTGTATTTTCATGCTTTGTTAGTTCTTCTACATTTTGTCTTGGGGTCTTTTTCAGCAGTGATAAGATGAAGCAGCAGGGAGTTTATAGACGGATTGGGGCAATGGATTTCAGTGTTAGGGTGAAGAAAAGAGCTAAGCCATGAAGCTAAAGTCTAGATCCACTGCCCTGTCTACAATGTAGCACTCGCATATAGTTTTTGGACATAGATCATGACTGATAAAACTAGATTCCTGTTGCAACAAACTGAAATAAGCCGATGGAAATCAGAGCAGAGATCACATCCTACCTAAGTTGGTTTACCAGGCATATTTCAGAGACAAGATTCCACCAGAAAGAGCCAGAACCTGGAGCGGGATGCCTGGGTTTCTGTCCAGAACTTCTTACATCTGTGACTTAGTCGGATGAATAGTGAAATGGATGATCAAGTGGTTCTGCACACAGTGCAGTTAATGTTCTGCACAGAGTTTATAGCTATTAAAATGTTGAAAAGTAAATATAATTTCAATAATATTTAGAATTGCTACAAGAAAAATACAAACAAAACAAAATTAACAAATTTATTGGAACAGAACACTTACAGTATAAGTCAAGATCAACACTCAACCCTCAAGGTCTTGCTTTTTGTCCACTGTTGTTGTTTTTGGCTTAAATCTGAGAAATTTATCATGGAGCCACTAAGTTTGAAGAAGAGCCTCAATATTAAAGGTAAATGGAGGATTTTTGCAAATCTTTGAAAAGACCCACCTTCTCCAACCTTGTACCCTCTCCCAAGAGGGAACTCCTATTGAACGTGTGTGAGAGCGTGCATGAGCCCATTTCCCCTCGTGCACGCTCTTTTTAAAAGTTGCTGTTTGCATCGCTCATACAAGTTTACTTTCCAGAAGATTTTAAATTTTTCCACTATGTCAGACTCACCATGTGGAAGTGAAAAATGGGGCCGAGCACGTAGGACGACATTACAAAAACATATCAGTAGAATGATTGACAGTTAGGAGGAATATGTATATATATATATATATGATGCTGCACTGCTTCATCCATTGTTACAACATGCACTATATAAACAAAGAAAAGAAAAAAGAAATACTTTCATGTTACCCAGAACTAAAGATAAAAACAAAATAAGAAACAAGCGGGAAAAACTAAATTCAGATTTAATTTAATCCATTATATTTATACAGCATAATTTCACAAGGCATGTCCTCTCATGGCCCTTTATAGAGACTATTCAGTCAGATCATCTTTTTATCTAAAGTAAACCAGCTGATTTCATAGATAGGGCCTTCGAAGCCGCAGCTCCCCATCTGTGGAATGCCCTCCCAGACCACCTTAGGGCCCCACAGACGGTGGATTGTTTTACGAATGGACTGAAAACTTTCCTTTTTAGAAATGCCTACAATTGTTGATTTTAGATTTTTTTAATAGGCTACTTATGCCTTTGTGTATTGATTTTAATGATTGTCTTTTTACTCTGTTTTTAATGTTATGGTATTTTAAACTTGTTTTAATTTTCCCTTTTTTTAAATGTAGCACTTTGAGATTTGAAGTCAAATGTAAAGTGTGTTACAAATAAAATTCATTATTATTATTATTATAACTATAGGTGCACTGAAACAACAGTAACAAAGTGTAATACTGTCTTAAAGGCTGTTATTTCATTGAAGGGAATTTAATTCATTAAATTAGCTCTATATGTAAACAGACATGGTTTTAAAAGTACTCGATGTGTGCAGCTTTGTTATCTTAAAAAAAAGGCAAAATATGAGCAGAAGATCATGGATTGATGGAAAATGTGAATAAGTAAAGCAACATAATCATGTTATTTTTCCATGACACATTCAGACAGGCTTTAATATGACCTGCAAACAATGGAGGGCATAGATGGAGCACAGCAGAGGTCTGCCTATTCAGATGTAAACCTTACAGCTTTTTAGCTTTGTCCAGATCACCTCTAATTCAGTAAAAGCAACATGTGCAGACATCTTAAAAGACCTACATGATCTGTGATTACATTTCACATTTGATCATGTGTCAAACAGAATCCCTGAACGTTCAAGGGAAATTCTTTTTCCCTTCGAGTCCTGCAAAAACTCCAAAGGAGGATCATAGCTTCTGTTTATTGCTGCAGAAAATATCAATAAATCAAGCCTCCAATACACAAATCGATGAATTTAAAGCTACAGTGTGTAATAATTACAGGGATATACAGTCAGAAATGTAATATATTATACATAACTATGTTATTGATCATCATCTACGAGCTCAGCCTCTTAACCTTAATATTTGCGTTGCCTTAGAATTCGTTATTTATAATTACATAGGAGCAGGTCTCGCAGCCATGGAGGCAGACATCTTTGCGCTACGGCAGCGCAGAGCCAACAAACTAGCGATTGCGAGATCGCCAAAACGTCACAACGATGTAGAAAAAATAACGGGTATAGTTATTATCTAAAGTCTACATGAAATCTATACCCTACACAGACTAATGAAATACTATCTGTAAAATGATCTATGTAAACAAACCTCATCACTTGAGAAGGTAGGTGATGCGGACGTCGTGGAAGACATTTTGTCCCGTAACGCTCGCCGTACTGTTGGGGGGGAGAAGCGGTGGGGGGGGATGTTCATGTTGCTGCAGTCTGCAGTCTGACCGCTAGATGTCGCTAAAGGTTACACGCTGTAGCTTTAATTAATTTGATATAGAAAAAAAGAAAACTACCAACTCCACCAACAGTTTAAAATGATGGCGTAAGTGCGGCGGAAAAACATTAACAGTGAAATGTGCACAGACAGTCTATAGATAAACAGTTAATGATTACAGCCGCACTGTTGCTGCTGGGGGCAGATAGCCAAAACTGCATCATAAGATATTTTTGGCCCTCAGTCAACAAGACGTAAACACACCATTAATATTTCATTGCCCTGACCTAATAGTTGCCTCGCTCATATATCCAGCAGACAGAGTGGAACATTAACACTGAATGGATGAGCTTAAAAACAAGGAAGAGAAAAATCTGAGCTTCTAAAGAAAACAGCAAATAAGCTTTATTAAAATAAAACACCGTTAAAATGATGCATCCAAGAGTTCTTCCTGTGTGACAGAGAAAATTAAGGCCAACTGGGATCTGATGGATAAACCTGGCAAGTTTGTTTATATAGCACATTTCCGTAGCAAGACATAATGTTAATGTGCTTTACTGTACATGAGATACAGAAATTAAAAGTGCATTTTAGTGAATTAATGTAATGTAATGAAACCATAGTGAACATAACTGAACAGAAATTATTTGAGAATAAAAATGAATCAACACACAGATTTAGAGTCTGATTGGTAGTGTCTAGATCTATTAGCTGAGGCTGTATGCTAACTTTTGAAAACCCCCTACTTTAGTGCAAAATTATTACTTATGTTTTGTTTACATATGGCTGTACAACTTCAGGCTATTCGCTTCTCTTCAAGAATTTGGAGATGGTAAGCAAAATCGTCATTAGATATAACATGGTCTGATAAAATACTGGATTCTGACCAAATGTAGGGTGTCCTTTAAAAAGGGTTTTTAGGACATATACAAAAAAAAGTTGCGGTCAAATAGCCAACAGCACCTAGAGCCAAAAGTGGTATATGGCATATTCCAGTTGAAAAATCATGAAAGCCAAGGAGCCCAGAATATAGGCCAGGGGGAAGCTTAGGTGACGATTGAGGTGGTAATTTTCATGGTATCAAACATCCCATAAGGTTCTTGCCAGTGAAATAATTTGACCACAAAAAGAGGGTTGAGCAATGGCAGACCCACCAAGACATGGAAGCATATTAAGTTGTTTTAATACATCCAGTAGAAAACATGTGGCAGGTTCGGTTTAGTTATTCTATGAAGAAGAATGAGCAAAACTATCGACAGCTATAGACTTGAGTCTGTAACTACAGCTAAAGGTGGTTCTAGAAAATAAAATAAAACTGAAGATCCTCAATAGTCAGTTCTGTGTGTATCTTTACACTTTTTCCTCTCCACTGTCGCTACAAGCATGCTTAGTGTGAAGGATTGCCTTCGAGTCAATGAGTCGATGCAATCAACTGGTTTTCCTTAGATAGAAAACTTTGAATCAATTTGACTGGATGATCTGGTGAACTGGAAAGTGCCTTGAGATGACTTGTGTTGTGAATTGGTGCTATGGAAATAAACTGAATTGAAACTCAGCCAGTGATCATGTTGACAATGTTTTCCTCTGTTCAGCCAATTTTCCTCACCTCCACCAGTCATGCTTTCTATACAGCTAGTCAGTGTTTAGACATCAGCTCCTCTCATCAGTAATCATCCCAGCTTTTCACCTGTTTTAATTCCTCCTTACTGGATGCCTCTGCTGTTTCCTGTGAGCTGAAACAATTAGGAATCTAAACTCATATAATCCTATTCGATAAATTTTTTTGTTCTGTGCAAAATCAAAAAGATCAAAAAGAATTTTAGCTTTTGGGTCTCCTCACTTTGTCTATATTCCATGTATCTATTGAGAAATTTCAATTCTTGCATCAAATACAATCTGAAACATATTAAAATAGTTGTTTTTTAATAGATTTTCTCGTAATCAATGCAGATGAACTCAGGGAGTGTTCGGCTAAATGAATCACTATAGAGACCAATAATTATTAAAAAAAACAATTAAGGGTTTACAGGATTTTGCCCAACTGTTTCGTTTTTTCTAAAACAGCAGTTTGTTGATTTCTTTTTGCTTTGCTGTCTGCATTCTGCACGTTCAATAAAGCAGCTAAAATCCTGCAGAAATCCAGATCTGCATTAATCTGCAGCGAGCAAAGCAAAATGAAAAGACCCAGCAAGTCACTTTAATGTTACACATCAATCGTCTCTTTCCTCCCACTCCGCCCTGTTACTAGAACATGATACGGCTCTTTTATCACCCTGGTAATAATCTGCCCGTTTATAAATCCCCCCGTCACCTCCACCACCACCTCCACCCTCCCAGATGCTTGATGGGAGAGCAGCATCCTGAAGTTTCTCAGTCAGGTTTCAGCTGGCAGGGATCTGAGGAGTCCACGCTCGGCTGCCTCTGAAGATGAACATCCAGGAAGCCAGTGATCCCTGCAGATTAAAAATGTCTCTTCCCTTGTAAAGAACACTGCAGTAATTCCTGGCCTCATGTGCTCAGAGCAGAGCCTGAATAAAAGCACCTCACGGCTGCAGAGGCTCCTGGGGGATTGCTGATAAGGTGGAGAGCGTTTATTCATATTTATCCATTTACTGGATCATTTTTTACCACAGGAATAACTCCTTTATTTAGCAGGTTAGGGATGTTTCAAAATATAATGGGAATCTGATGGTTTTATTTGCATAATCCTTGGAGGCCATTGTGGCTAAAACATTCACATTATCTATCCTCATTGTATCTACATGTTTGTGAAAATATTGTAGCTCAACATAAACATTATCTTGGGGCTCCTCTTCCCTCCATTAAGGACATTTCATCACAGCGCTGTGTGTCCCGAGCCCGTAATATCATCAAAGACCCCTCACACCCCCACCATGGACTGTTCTCCCTGCTGCCCTCTGGAAAGAGGTTCCGCAGCATCCGCTGCAGATCCACCAGGTTGTGCAACAGCTTCTTCCCCACTGCCATCAGACTGTTGAACCTTTGATCCACAAACCGAACTCTGCACCTATTGCACATTATCGGGCATCAAATGCTGCTGAACGTTTAACTTTTAGCCCTTTAATTGTTCATCTCATTTCTATTTTCAATAACGCATTTTTTGCACAAATGCCTATTTGCACTGAACCACTGCAACTTGCACACTGTCTCTTATCCTCTGCACTGTTCACACTTTGACCACTGCTGCACTTTTTGTATTTTTCTATAACTTGTGCCATTTGAAATATCAATGCAACATTCATAAGCTGTATGTAACGCAATTTCGTTCTGTATGCACCCTGTGCATACAAAATGACAAATAAAGAAGTCTAAGTCTAAAACATTAATGAAGCAGCAGAAGCGTCTCATTAAAGGCTGCTTTCACAGGTCTATGTTCCTACAGTCTGAATAAACTCAGTTATCAACATTAACGGCCCAATCATTACACCAAACTGCAGGAGTTCTTATTTATATGGCTCCAGTCGTACGTGGTGGGTATGAATCACTGATAGGAGCTGACTATTGCTGTGCAGCAGCAATTAGAGGAAGCCAGCCTTCACTGCCACCATGACGGAAAACAAATCTATCAATTATCAGGAGCATCATTTAAATGTGCTGGTGAAGATTCTCAGTCATCCAGGTCATAGTCATTCTGAAAAAGTTTAAAAAACAATCCACTGGACTTTGTTTCCAAAGATTGAAGATGTTTTGCTTCCCATCCAGGAAGCTTTCTCAATTCAAAGTAACTAAATATGATTAAGTAAATGCCAAAATTGGTTGCAATCTTTTTTTCAGTGTAGAGCAGGCAGAAACTTTAGTGAAGTAGGAATGCTGATACTTCAAGAATGTTACCAAAGTAAAAGTAAGAAATAAAGTACAGTAAAGCTATTCCCTGAGCTATTGTTTTTTTCAAAAATGTATTATTATATTATTATTTTTTCTCAAATAAATGTAACTGGGTTGATTTAACAAAAGTTGCATGTTGTATTGATGTTAAACTGGTATATGTTTGCAGAGCTCCACTGCATCCAAACTGGACCCTGATAGGCAGCTTCCTTCCTCTGGTCAAAGGAGCAGTTGCTATCATAAGGGACTTAAGTACCTCACCAACAGCCCAAAGAAAGGTAACATCTGTACAGCTGCAACCTCTTCTGTGAGCCAAATCCCTTAAATTACATTTGTTTTGTGATGGGAAAGGGGAGTTTTTGGAGAGCTTTAAAAGTAGCGACTCTGTTTGCAAAATGTCTTCATTATCTCCATCCACAAACTGTCATGAAACGGAGACAGAAGGACCCAGTATTCAAGGAGAGACAGTCAGTAGGAAAGTTCAAAAAGTTTATTAAATAAAACAAAAACTAAAGCTGTGGGCGGCAGACACTGCAGGATGGGGAGCGGGGCACCGCCCAATCACAGAACTCTGGTTTAACTGTCCAGTCCTAGAATGTCCCCAAGTGCTGCAGTCCCAGAGGACATGCTGGAAGCCGATCCGGGTCAGGGATCCAGAACAGACAGGAACAGGATCCAGATCAGGCGGGAAAAGAAACAGGTGGCAGGATCCAGACTTCCAGGCATCCACAGGCTCCCAGGAGGGTTCAGAGTCTGACAGGGTCCGAAAGCGTGACCAGGTGGTCACGCACAGGAGCAGACAGGATCAGGTGCAGATGAGCAGGCTCAGTGGAAGAGGGTAGCCGAGACAGGACGTGGAACCGGAACTTAATGCAGAACTTTAAACTGGTCTCCCTGGAGCTAGGCTTACTGAGATAAAAACTGAACCTCCCCACATATAGAGCCAAACACCCAGAGGACTCCGCGGGGGGAGGAACAGTGGACGATCAGGAGACGAGACAAACACAAAAACCTCTTTCCACTGGACTCCAGGATCCAGGACATGAACCATGAAATAAAACTGAACAGACAGGCTGACAGAAAGACAAATAATGATCTAGCACTGAATGCTCAGGCTGAACTGAATATAACCAGAAGAAACAGGTGAGAGGAATAAATTATAATGAGGCAGGGAGGGAAAATGGCAGGTGAAAGAGATCATCAATTAAAGAAGAGCAAACAGGCCAGATAATGACACAAACATATTTTGCTTTACTGTAGAATTGAATCTCACGTTTTGTCTTAATGTCGCATAACAAACCAGATTTCTTTATGACCTACATAGACGATATATCAAGCTATTCAGTTTATCTCCACGCTGCTAATTTAGTTTCACTGGCTTCAGCACCTTAATACTGCAAGCTGGACTCATTATCATTCTCTGCTCATCATCATCAGGCTCCATCAGGCCTGCAGATTCGATCCACTTTAATCTGATTATTTGAATTTGCTCCGTTGGAAGAAACATAGCAGCATAGGCCTCTCTCTCAGCAGTAAGATCAGATGTGGAGGGGATGCTTTTACTCTTCAGCTCCCCGACAAGGAAACATTAAAAGCTCAAAGGTAGATGACCTTTTAAAAACAACTGCTCCTGGGTTTGTGCGTTTTACACCTCATTTAGGGAAGAAGAAATAGTGGAAGAACACAGGCTCCACTGGGACATACTGAGGCTGCAGAATGAGAAACACACACACTTGGAGAAGCAAACAAAAAAGACAAATACAGTTATACACAGAAACCACATGCTGCAGCAGTCGCTTTTTATTTGCTTAGTTTATTGTTGTGTCATGTTGGAAAATGGAGCTTTGGGAAACCGCAGCTCAGCATGTCGCAGTTATAAAGATGTCAAAGCTGCTCAGAGCTGTCAGTCGCTGTCATTTAATGGAGACATTTGCACAAAGGGGGGATCAGTTGAAATGTCTGCTCATAGTCTCTCTGGAGCCTCAGTTGTGGTAGTGGGATTTGGAAGAAGGAGAAAAATTAATTGAGAGGAGATGAATCATTAAAGCATGTGGTTGTTCGCTGATAGAAGAAAACTTTCCCCAGTGAGCACATCTATGTACCAGATGTGTTTTATGCTAAAAAGATGTAGAGATTTTTTGTTTTTTTCCTTTGATGTTGTTTGATGCAATATTTGAAAACCTTTAAATCTGACTTAATCCTGTAAGCCTACCAGCAGAGAGGGGTTGCCAATTAGCTAATCCTAGAAATAAGCAAGTGAATAAAAACATGTTTATTTAGCCCCGTTGCTCTCTCTCACACCTACTGGTTTTACCGCTTCTACTATTATGAATCAGAATCAATGATATATTGAACAAAGGTGAGCAGAAAATGTTGATGAGTTTGGGAAGATGCGCCTAAGAAGGAATGCAGGAAAATCAGGTTAATCAGATCTTTAAAATCCTCCACCAGCTCTTAGTTATTTTTTTATTATTTTAAGGGGCTTTACTTGCAGCAGTGAGGAAATGGAAGGAGGGAGTTAAACCGAAACATGAAACTGTCAATTTACAGGTTTACTGACCTACAGCCAGATATGCATCATGACTGATATGAAAATGAGCTTCTTGCAATGGCGGTTGTTGAACAAATTCAGCAGGGGAGGAGCACCGAGAGAAAGTATGAAAACAAGGTATTAGGCCATCATTTTATATATTAAACGCCCCGAAACCAGCAGAAAATTGTGATGCTATCTCAATATGAATGAAGCTACAAGTGCATCACCTTCATTTTTGGATGCAAGGACCTGTGTAATGCATGCAGGGTTGGGTCTTACTGGAATGGAGCCCACCGAGCAACCGCAGTAAGGCCATCGTTACCAGAGTTGTGTTTAATCATATTCCCTGGTGTAAATATAAAAATGCCAAACTGCATTGCTGCCTCAAAGTCTACATGAGATATTTACCAAAACGAATAAATGTGATCGTCTTGTGATATACTGTTTACTATATTAGCTACAGCTAATACCATTAGGGGAAGGTACTGTGAAATCCAAATTGAGTTAGAAAGTAATGAATGTTTAAGGTGACAGTGAAGCATTTTTCAGTTGTAACACATTTTCTAATATGAGAAAATGTTTTGATTGAGAAATTGGAGCTCTTGTTAGTAAAACTCTCCATGTGAGGCAGCTTCACCTAGCACCAGCGTCTTCAGCCAACTCTCCCGTCTTCCTGTCATTTGGTCCGTCTCTTCTTCATTGTTTGTTTTAATTTCTATATTTTCTTCAATTTCAACTCACTTCAGTTCAAAAGGAAAAGTTTTAAAGTTTCTCCATTGCTGTTTTTGGCTGAACAGAGCAAGTGCTACACGACCTAACATATGCCAGGCACTTAGAATACATTGCAGCATAAATACCATGGCTATATTTGTGTAAAAATCTTTAATTTAAATCTATTAAAACTAGCCCTTTGACAGACTGGTGACCTGTCCAGGGTGGACCCGCCTCTCGCCCATGGACTGCTGGATACAGGCACAAGCCCCACCATGACCTGACAGATTAACCTGGAGAAGATAGATGGATATTCCTTTTTGATTGAAATACTTTATCCGGTAGTTTATGGGTGAGAGGTGAGGTCCACCCTGGACAGGTCGCCAATCCATCACAGGGCAACACAGCCCTGCACACAAACTCACAAACTCTCTCCCAAGGATATGCTTGGCATTTCTGGATTCTCCCAAGGAGAATCCAGAAATGCCAATTAACCCAACATTCATGTTTTTGGACTGTGGGAGGAAGCCACCCAGAGAGAACCCAAGCATGCATTGGGGGAACATGCAAACTCCATGCAGAAAGACCACAGGCTGGGAATCAAACTCAGGAGCTTCTTGATGGATGGATGGATGGATGGATGGATGGATGGATGGATGGATGGATGGATGGATGGATGGATGGATTTATCTGCTGGAGTTTCCATATTAAAGTCCAGGTTAAAGCTGCAACCCTTACTTATAATCAGACAGGATGCAAAGAAAAATGAAAATAAATATCTCTAAAGTCCAGCCATCCATGTTGCTGTAACAACACGGCGATGCATAACTTAGTCAGCTAAGGCCCCACAGAGGCAGCTGGCACAACTAAACTCCTCAACATATGGTGAAACTGGGCCTTCTCTTCCTCAGCCACCCAGTTTTGGACACAGTTATTGGAAACAGAAACACAAAGTAACAAAAACAGCATAAAAAAGGAAACAAGAGACTGGAGCAAACATCTAAAAGATATTTTACATATATTGAAGGAAATTATTATGATTTCTTAGTTAATAAGTTCATAGCTTTTGAAGCAACACATCAGGAAATTATTTTTCACATCCTAACTTTCCAATTTATTCAACTTAATTTGAGGCAGCACAACTCAAAGACAAATCCCCCCGTAACACTGTGTGAACACAACTGGAGGCTCATTATGCTTCACTACCGCCCGCATCTTCGCTCACTAGATGACATGAAGTCAGAAAGCAGATGGTTTTCCTCCTCCTGCTGGCATGGGGCCCAAACACACTTAGAGGAAGAATGAACTGGGATGCTGTCAGGCTGCAGGGCATTTTGTCAGCATTTAACTAGACAAGTTCCTTCCTCCTTAAAGAGAGAAATACTTTTCTATGGGCTAGGTCTAAAACTCTGACCCCCCAAAAACAAAGCTCAGTCTAGACTGAATCTGTTTGCAAAGACACAAACGTCACAGAAAAGTTCTGGTCAGTAATATAATTCAATTTAATTTGGTTTATTTATATAGTGCCAATTCACAACTCTGACTCAGACACATATACACTATATTGCCAAAAGTATTTGCTCACCTGCCTTGACTCACATATGAGCTTAAGTGACATCCCGTTCCTAATCCATAGGGTTCAATATGACGTCGGTCCACCCTTTGCAGCTAGAACAGCTTCAACTCTTCTGGGAAGGCTGTCCACAAGGTTTAGGAGTGTGTTTATGGGAATTTTTGACCATTCTTCCAGAAGCGCATTTGTGAGGTCGCACACTGATGTTGGACGAGAAGGCCTGGCTCTCAGTCTCCGCTCTAATTCATCCCAAAGGTGTTCTATCGGGTTGAGGTCAGGACTCTGTGCAGGCCAGTCAAGTTCATCCACACCAGACTCTGTCATCCATGTCTTTATGGACCTTGCTTTGTGCACTGGTGCACAGTCATGTTGGAAGAGGAAGGGGCCAGCTCCAAACTGTTCCCACAAAGTTGGGAGCATGGAATTGTCCAAAATGTCTTGGTATGCTGAAGCATTCAGAGTTCCTTTCACTGGAACTAAGGGGCCAAGCCCAGCTCCTGAAAAACAACCTCACACCATAATCCCCCCTCCACCAAACTTTACACTTGGCACAATGCAGTCAGACAAGTACCGTTCTCCTGGCAACCGCCAAACCCAGACCCGTCCATCAGATTGCCAGATGGAGAAGCGCGATTCGTCACTCCAGAGAACGCGTCTCCACTGCTCTAGAGTCCAGTGGCGGCGTGCTTTACACCACCGCATCCGACGCTTTGCATTGCACTTGGTGATGTATGGCTTGGATGCAGCTGCTCGACCATGGAAACCCATTCCATGAAGCTCTCTGCGCACTGTTCTTGAGCTAATCTGAAGGCCACATGAAGTTTGGAGGTCTGTAGTGATTGACTCTGCAGAAAGTTGGCGACCTCTTCGCACTATGCGCTTCAGCATCCGCTGACCCCGCTCCGTCAGTTTACGTGGCCTACCACTTCGTGGCTGAGTTGCTGTCGTTCCCAAACACTTCCATTTTCTTATAATACAGCTGACAGTTGACTGTGGAATATTTAGGAGCGAGGAAATTTCACGACTGGATTTGTTGCACAGGTGGCATCCTATCACAGTTCCACGCTGGAATTCACTGAGCTCCTGAGAGCGACCCATTCTTTCACAAATGTTTGTAAAAACAGTCTGCATGCCTAGGTGCTTGAATTTATACACCTGTGGCCATGGAAGTGATTGGAACACCTGATTCCAATAATTTGGATGGGTGAGCAAATACTTTTGGCAATATAGTGTAAGTGTGTCTGAACCTTCAAGCACTAGTGTAATTATCCATCTTTAAATAGAATTCTCCAAAGATGAAGAGGTAGACAAGGTGTGTGCATAGTGCAAGGTCAGGAAAAGACAGGTGAGAAAACACACAGAACAGTGGCAGGCAAAGCAGCAGTTGTTAAACTGACAAAGAAAAACCTTCCATTCAGTAGATAATGTTACATACTGTATATGATGGAAGTTATGTCAGCGCATATTAAATGCTTTCCAGAAGCACATGTGGAATTCTATTGTTAAGGAAGAAAATATTCTAAATAGTTAACTTTGGAAAAAGGTTGGGTGTTTCTCTTCCTCTCCCAGGTGCGCTCAGCGAGCTGCGTGTGGCCCCCAAGGAAAACCAGCAAGATATGCGAACGTCACAGAATCACAGAATTTAATCCAACAAAAAACAGCTTATGAGTTAACAACAAAACTGCAGAACAACAGAAACATACATTCAGTTACCTGAGGTAGAGAAAAATAGAAAAGAGAGGCAAAGACGCGTCTTTGGAGAGAGCTGGTGCAAAAGCAAAAAAGTGGCAGCTATCTGAATTTTTGCCCCTGTGCCCAAAATTTTATAATGTAGATAAGTCCTTCCCTTTAGTATAAGGTCGTCCAGCTTGACCAATTGGAAGCTACTTTGGACACTCAGAAAAACTAATTTACGGCCGGGCCCCCCACTAGATTCTAACGTCATCTGGCTGTCATGAGATAAAGCTTAACAGAATCGATGTGGAATGTTGAGGGCCCCTTTCCTGCCATAAATCTCAAGAACAAACTTAAATTCAGTATTTTGGTTCAGGGAAAGGTTATCTTCACAGCTCAATCTTGCTCTTTTGCACCATTCCACCCCAAAAGATTGAATCCTGCCTTAAACCACATAGAATCAACAGAACATAAAATACAATTCCTTTTTCTCACATATAAAACATAATATTCAATCTAACATATTCAATTACCCCATTAAACCTATATCCTGAGCAATTTTCTAATAGTAAACAAAACATTTTCATTCAAACAATTTCAATTTGATTCTGATATTCACACAGATAGTACAACTTTCAATTAAAAAACATGATATTAATACTTAGAAAAATGTCTTAAAAACTAAATGTTAATGTTTTAACATTCTACATTTTATTCAGTATTACAGCATCTCAGATGTTTATTCTGGAAGACCTTTGATCTTCTGTAACCCAAGGAGACCTCTCCCCTGAGGCTCAACTGTTATTCACCCCCCAGGAGATACTCATTTTAAGGCCTCCTGTGCTTTGAATACTTACCCATTAGTAGTTTTAAATCATTAACACAGCCTTGTTCAAAATTCAGAAATATGGTCAAAATGAAAGTGTTCAACATACCTTTTACACACGCCATAAGATTAACTGTTTTAAAAACTAAAATAATCATTTTTCTTTAACAGTCCCCGTTTTGAGGTCTGAGACACACAGACCTCACAAATCTAATTGATTAAGCCTTCTAATAGAGGAACCAAAACACTATTTAGTATACTAAGAAACTAAAACATTATCCTAATTATATAACAGTCCCCGTTTATTAAACAGAACCTACCAGCTCCACAACCCCCTCATCAGCAGCACCGCGAAAAAGCATCTGATAGGGAGACGGAGCAGACGGGCCACTGCTTCCCTTCTCAATTGAAACTGTAATAAGCCTAATGATAAGCGACCGGATGCACGGTACACAACAGCATCCACAGGTGACCACTATGGCTACAAAAGTAGCCACAGAAACTAGCAGTGACATGACGATCCCTTTCCATTTACCAAACATAGTAGAAAACCACCTGTCCAAACCACCATTAATACCCGAATTTTCATGCATAGATTTACTCAAAATTCTCAAACCTTCTAACGCTCTAGTGACAGATCCATCAGGGGCTGTATTATTAGGTATCAACGTACAGCAGCTGTCTTGGAACATAAAGCAGACCCCTCCTTTTTCAGCCAAAAGCATGTCCAGGGCCATCCGATTTTGAATTGTCATTAAAGAAGTCGGGGCTAACTGGTCCTTCAAACCTCCAACAGCATCCCTGGTCAGATTTGCTAGCCTCAAAAGATTATAATGGACATAATTAATCCTATCAACATTTTTATTCGGGGTGATAGGAAAGAAAGCTGATACCACAGGTAAATTCTCAAAACCTGCTGCAATTTGATCCGCCAATTTATATTGATCCGGAACCCCTCTCGGCACACCGATGGCATCGATATAAGTAGGAGAATTAGTAGTCAAATCAAATGCAGTATCCAAATGTGTATGACGCACCTGTCGCTTATTTCTCTGTGTCAGTAAGTTGAACACCTGCGCCGGACCTACAGGATCAAGTCTTTCTCCTACAACCATAAGCGGGACTGCAAGGCGAGTCATAGCACATACTCCGACAGTCTTAGGAGGAATTCGCACATATAATCTATCACCTCCACAAAAATAATAAAGTCCAGCTCTGGCCCAATTCCCGATTCTGGTTACTATCAAAGTAACACTACACCAATCACTAGGAATCTGTCCAAAATTGAAATCAGGCTCAAGATGAGTGAAATTAAAACAGACATACAATCCCGTACCCTTATCCGGAAGAAAAGTTCCCGTTTGAGTATAGTTATTAATAGGCGGATATATTGTGGCAAACACAGTACAATTCATGGGATTCGCCTCACGTGTTAATCTCAGCATGCAATCAAAACCCCAGCTATCCCCCAAGTGTAATGGGGCAGGTTCCGTATAAAAAGGTCTAGCTGTTGCACATGCAATGCGCCCCCAAATTTAGTTTCTTTAGTGTTTGAACCACCCAAATTCAACCATAAATTCCTCCCCTTATCCCCGTCACTGTTTGAATGTGCCCAATGGTGTGACTGCGGTAGTCAATTTTACCCGCATATGATCGGAACCTAAAATTCCCCACTTTTTCCTCTTGGGGCCTGATAATTAATTTTAATATTCCGAGTGGATCTTTCTCTCAATTGAACCCCCCCAAAGTTAAAAAAACAGCTGAATCCGGGGATATTTTTTAAAGAAAGATTATGCTTTGGGGAAAGTTTAAAAACAAGGGGTTTTTTTGGGACCCTTCGCGGGAGAATTTCCTATGTCCCCTTTTTTATGTTCCCTTTGTCTTTTTCAGTGACATTTTTATAAGCATAAGGTGGACTCCAATTGATCCCACCCATCTGAAAAGCCAAATTTCCAAGGGGGCCAATTGTCGAACCCCTTCTCCTGAGTAAAAAATGTCGCTGAAAATGAATCTCACACAAATACAAAGGGTCTTCTGCCAGGATGAGGAGTCGACCACAGCGACGAGTTCCTCACACAGGTAAATTTGGGAAATCAGTCAAAGTACCCAAACTATAATTTAATTAAATTCCTAAATTTTTAGTGAGGCACTTATCAAAAAGGGTCTAAAAAACGCTTCACAGAGCAGTACATTTCCCCAGAGACTCCCAGTAACAAAAATGGGTTGGAAAATCAGATGTCTGATAGGAATTTAGTCCGCGGAGACCCTCCTAAACCCATACCCCCACAGAATGAGCCCGAAAAATACACATAGCAAAACTTCCACTCCCAATCACGTGTTTTAAGCTAAATCCATTATCTGAAAAAATTTTAATCCCCCTGTTGACCAAAAAAATTTTAACCCAGTAAAAACTAAAACCAAAAATACTTTCACTTATCAAATTGAAAATCATAAAACTCAGTTATCGAAAGAAAGCAAACACACATAAATATCAGCCCAGAATATGAAAAAAAAAAATAAAAAAAAAGATATCTCAAAATTATAAAAAATGCTCAAAACTTAAAAGACAATATTCACCAAAAAACTCCAATTTTCAAAAAAAAACAATAACAACATAAAAAAAATACATCATAAACAAAAAAAATGACAAAAATACATAAACACATAAAATTTTAAAAAATAATTTTTTTTTTTTTTTCACAATTCAAAAATAAAATTTAGAGTTGTCTTTTTGCTTTTTCAATAGCCCCCAAAAATGAATATGAATTTTGTAAGGAAACGACCAAAATACCGCAAAAAGAAACGAAGTTCTTAAAGAGTTCGAAAAAAAACGAAAACACGCAAAAAAGAAGTAAGTTAATGAGACTTGTAGCCTGCCCCTTCACTGTTCCTCCTCGTTTTAAACCTAGGTTTTCCACCTGAGTGTCCTTTTTGCTCACTAAAAATTGGAGTATTTGCCATTTAACAGTGAGTTTAAGGGAGGGTGAAATCTCCTTTTCTAAATGGAAGGACACCAGAACAGGTTATTGTGCCTGTCGGGCCCTTTTTAACCCTTTTTGATTCAGGAAAATGAAAAAATCTTAGCAGGAATCCCTGCTACACTTCTGCCGGAAATGAGATCCCCCCCCGCGTTGGGATGTGCCTGCAGACACTCCTCGACCCCAGGTTGAGACTGCAGATTCTCCTGTATGCTTTGTAGCGTGCGTTGTGGCCCCTCGCTGCTGTGCACTGACTCCAAGGGAACCCACGTGTCCCCTTTCCCCTTGTAAGGACAGCAAGATGTCCTCTCCACGACCGGTAGGGCCCCGGTGAAGCGGGGTTTAGACCACTTTTCTTTTGATGACCTTCAGGGCACCCATCGTTTCCGGGAAACTGCTCCCAGCCTGGCTTTCCTCTTTGTCTGGATTTTGTAAATTCTGCCCCAGGCCCCTGTAACTCATTGAAGAAATCTTTATGAGATAAATGGCAAGTTAAACCTTTCCATCCTGGGATGGGGGTAGCAGGCCCTGGAAACACCGCCCCTGTTGGAGCCATATGGAGAGAACCCCTTTTGTTTGGGTTTAAATAGACATTCCAGACATAAAAGCATGGGAAAAGAAACTCCCAAAATTCAATTTGGTATGTCCCACATATTTTTACCCAATTTTTGTTTAAAGTTTTTTTTAATCTCTAAACCTTACCTGTGTTTGGGGATATATACGTACCGAATAAATTTCTTAAAATCCGGCATCTGCTCCATTTTGCAATTTTGGGTTTCCAAAAATGAGTGCCGTTTTTCTGATTTACCTTCTCTGGAATCCATGGGTCGGAATGAAATGTTGATCAGAACTTTATAACAGTTTTACGCCCTTTTTTTGCTGGCCACCCCCGGGCCACCAGAGTATGCATCAAACACATTAATTCATACCTGTTTCCTTACGGGGCGTTATCATGTTTTAAAAATCAATAATAATTTCCCTTTACCGGGTTGTGTATGAAGGGGAAATGTCCCCTTGGGGTTGAAGTTGGTTTTGTTTGTGTTGCCACAAATTTCAAATTTTTTCCTGTTTCCTTGCCCATGTCCCCAAAAAGGATGCCCCGTGCTCTAGGTTTTTTAACATCTGTGTAACGCCCACATGCCCAAAGTAGAGTTTCCCCTGAAGAACCTGGATTTCATATTAGGGGAAAGAATTATTTTTAATTCGGTCCCCGCCAGAGCCCCTCCATGCAGACGGCCCTCTTGCTTTCCAACTGATGTTTTTAAGGTGACACGCTTTTCTGATGAGAAATAATTTTTCCCCAGGAAATTTTTTTTCCCATCTGCTCAATTTATTTACTTCCCTTTAAAAAAAGAGATGGCAGGTTCCAGTCCCTTTTAGCGGCCTCATCCGGGGCCCTTTTCTGCTGAAAACTTGGGGTCTTGTTTGATCGTCCCTTGCATTTAACCCCGCAAAAAATTGAGGCAGCAGTAATCCCTCCCCCAAATTCTTTCTTTTCAGTTTATTTTTTAGGGTTTTGTGCTGTGTTATAAACCCTGCTCAAGCCACTGAGGAAGTTCCCCAGTTACGGCACTAGCCACATAGGCTATCATGTATAGATTCACCCTCAATCCTTCAGCAAATTTTCGGGCCTCAACCATCGTTTCACTTCTGCTCTCTGTGCTGATTGGGCACCCTGTAACCTTTCTCCTTTAAAACCTGAAACTCACTGCCCACATCTTCCACTACACTATGCTGCTCTCAACCCGTCTGTGTCATGTTTAAAAGCAACCATCTGTGTAAAAAATTTTTTTACATCTTTACTCCAAAAGGGGAAACTTGTGGTCAGGTCTTTTTTTTTTTTTCCTTTTTTACTAACTCCTCACAGTTTGGGCTGCCTTCTTGCTCCTGTCAGCCATATTCACTCCGTTTGTACAAAGTTATATTAGGTGATTCCGAATTTTGCTCAATTTTTGTTGCTCAATGTTGTCAATTTGAATGTTTTGAATTCACATTGCCCACACTGTGTGATGTCATAATCTGCAATGGATGACCCATCACAATGTGTGCTGTTTTTTTAAACATTTTTTCCCACCGTGTGCTGCTTGTACATCAGGGGTGCCTTTCCCATAGGATCTAACTTGCATGACAATTGGAGAATTTCCTCTCACCCCCCTTTTTTCGAAACAGAACGCATTAACTGTCCTCTGTTTACGAAACATCCAAAAAGAACTGTGAAAATTAAATCAGGAAGGCCAACTGCACTGCAGCAGCCAAATTTTTTTTCAGGAAATGAAGCATTTCTGCCCCATAGTCCAATTCAGACATGGCTGGATCGAATCCCATGCTCTCTGACTAAAGCCCGTAGTGGTCCGTCAGTCCCGTATAGTTAGGAAGTAAATTCCCAAATATCCCGTCGTCCCAAAAAAAGAAACATTCCTTCACAGTAAGGTTTGGGGTGATTTAAAATTGCAGATTTATGACTGGGGGACATCTGGTGCCTGTCCCCGTGTAATCCGTCCCAAAAAGGAAACTTTTTTCCTTGCAATTTGCAATTTAGATTTGCTGACTTTAAAACCCCTGTCAGCGAGATGTGACAACAGTCGTCGTGTGGCTTCAACACAAGACTCCAACGTTTGTGCTGCCAGCATGAGGTCATCAACATACTGAATCAAGGTCACACCCTCTGGTAACACACAGTTCGATAACTGCTGTTTCAAAATCTGATTAAAAAGCCCCGGGGAGAGAGCAAAACCCTGTGGCAGACGCGTATATCTCAGCTGCTGACCTCTGTAGGTGAAAGAAAACACATCTCTACATTCCTCAGCCAACGGGAGACAAAAGAAAGCGTTAGCAAGGTCCACACATGAGAACCAAGTTTGAGAGGGATCAAGGTTAGTTAGTGCAACATGGGGATTAGGCACAGGCACCGTAGGGGTCAATAAAACAGAATTAATCGCCCTAAGATCATGTGCCATGCGGTATTTACCTGTCCCCTTCTTTTCCACAGGTAAAATAGGAGTGTTCCAGGAGGAGGTGGAAGATTCTAGCACACCTGCCTCTAAAAGACCCCTAATAGTTTCTGCTATCCCCTCCTCTGCCGCCCGCTTGTGAGAATACTGTGACCTCCAAATAGGAGGACCCGGTTGTAAATCAAAGGTGACAGGTGTGACATCAACAAGCCCCACATCAGTGGGACCTGTAGCCCACAAACACTCCGGCAAAGAAGACAACATTGCCACAGCAGTTGGATGATCAGTCAACTCCCTGCCATGGTGCCTAGGAAGTTGAACATGTCCCAAAAGTACAGAGTCCACAGCCGAACATTTTATTTTGTACGTGTTTGTAGAAGGAGAGAAGAAGAGGTCAGGAGCAACAGTATTCTGCCAGTCTGAAACTGCAAGAGAGCGTTTTACCACGCCCCCCAATTCCATGGCCTGATGGCCAGGATGCAGAGCCAAAGAAATATGTGGAACTGCCTCATCATGCATCTTATACCAAGCCAACTGATCCTGAGTCAGATTAACCGCAGCAGCAACACCCTCCGGTGCCACATAAATGTCCTGTGAAAACACAGTCCAATCTTTACCAGCTAAATGCAGCTCAAACTGCTCCTGGAACCATTCAGTCTGGTCTTGGTCATAAAACAAAGTTACGTGAGGAAGATCAGGAGTCGGCCCATACGGTGCAAGTGCTTGGATCCAGGGTTTCCAAAGCAGAAAACAGGACAGGATCCCAGCATGGTCAGTCGTCTCTGGCTGTAAAAGACCCCAGTATATGTCAGCCAGAAGCTCCTCAGATTGCTGGAGCAAAAATTGTCCATGTGTATATACTCGAGAACAGGCATGGGAAGATCCATCAGGAAAAGTGACAAGTAGTCCATCAGGTCCGCACAAAATAGTTGCCCCCAGAGCAATCAACAAATCTCTCCCTAATAAGTTCACAGGAGATGAGGGGGAACACACAAAAGGATGTGTCACTTTTTGTCTGCCCACAACTGTGTGTAAAGGTGTGGAGATAGGCAGAGTTTGTTTCACCCCAGAAAAACCAACCACTGATATTGTCTGATCAGAAAGTTTTTGCAAGGGAAGGACAACATTCATGGTGGAATATGTTGCCCCTGTATCCACCAAAAATGGCAATGTTTGTCCATCAACCGTCACATCAATCAGGGGATCTGCCAACGCTCCCTGATGCAGGTTCTTCTCAGGGGTGTGTCAATATTCTCCAGTCTGGTAGTACTGGCCAGGATGTTGCGGAAGCAATGCAGCAATCGGAGGTTCTTGTGGCGTCAGGTCCGGCAATGCACCCTCTTCGCCACAATAAAAACACTTGTCTCTGCGTCTCAAGCCTCGTCCACCCCTTCCTCGCACACCCGACCATGCGGCCGCTCTCCCTCTTCTCCCACGCCACCCCGGAAAACCAGACTGCCAACGTGGAGCTGCATACATGTGAGGACCAGGTTGTGCTACTGCCACAGGAGCCTGAGTAGGAACAGGAACTAATGGAGTAGCAGCTGTTAACATAGCCTTGACCTCCTTCCGGTCCTGTTTTATAAGATGAAGCTTTTGTCTGGCTTCACTTAACTGAAGCCTCAGTAATTGTTTCTTAAAATCCTCCTGCTCCTTCTCTGCCTCTCTCTCCTCATCCTGAGAAATCTGCAAATTATGCAACAAATGCAACTCCCATTTCGCATGTTCACAACCTTTCAACTCCGGGTTTTTTCTCATCAAGGCAGCGACAGAGGGAGGGACACCATCCAAAACAGCTTGACGGAAATGTTCCCTCATTAATGTAGCACCAGTTGGATGAACCCCAGTTTGCCGTCTCCAGATGTCTAGGGCTTTATCTAAAAATATTTTTGGGTGCTCTTTGGAGTCCCATAAAAATTTAGGAATAAGTGAAAGAGACACAGGGGGAAACATGTCCCTCAGGGCCGCACCCACAGGAGTCAGAACAGCTGAAAGAGGCGTATGGTCAGGCTGATTTGTAGTTCCAGCAGACAGTTCAACATCACGACAATTTGTTGTTGTTGTTGAACGACTTAAAATAGCTCTGAAATCTCCCAAAGCTAAGGTTAACCCTCCTGTTAGGGAATCCAACGCCTGTAACCAAGGAATAGCACCATCCACCAGAGAGGGTAACTTATCAATTAGGGTCTGCAGATCCCCAAAGGAGAAAGGCTTATATCTCTGACCCTGTTGTGTTACTAATAAGGGCATAACGTGATTAGATGAGCTCTCAGAATGTACTGATGTAGCCTCTGAATGACTCGATAAAGTAGAAATGCATGTGGTCAAATCATCAATATCACGCCGCAGACTCTCCTCCATTTGCAAAAAGCGCTCAGGAAAAGAATCTACGCCAGAGGGGGCAACCACAAACTGAGGTGTGTCAATGTCACAAGGGGAGGGACTAGCCTCCCTACTCTGCAGATCAATTAGATTGGCCCCATCCCCATGCAACCTAGGGGTGGAGGTAAACCTCACAGCGCCCCTCACGTGTGGGTGAAAAGATGAGGAGTGTCCTAGAGAAGGCGGAACTTCCTCTCCAAGACGTCCCACCAGTTTCATATCCATGCTCAGTTGTACCTCCCCCTGTTCCTCCTCCTTAGAGGAAGGGGCTAAGGTGGGGGCGGTGCTGCATGGTTGATGTGTAATACGAGTCATACTTGGTAAAGTCGCAGAAGGAGGCAGGGAAAAACAGAGTTTTTCACGCTGGACGCGATCTGCCATAGGAAGACTATCAGAAACAGGGCAAAAATGTATAAGGGATGTCGGGGATAGAGTCTTTGACTCGGGTGCCTCCTTTACCGGTGGAGCACCAGAAACAATCGGAGGAGGAGCTCCCACAATATCCCATTCTGCCGTACCCATACGAACATCCAAAACTGGATACAATCCCGTGTAAAAGGGATTGGTATTATTATATGGAGGCGGGAGTGGAGCATCAGATGGACTATGTAGCTGTTTAGGTTGTTCAGAACACACCTCCGGACGATCTACCCGAGCGTGAAATGAGTCCGAAGTCTGTGTAACTGACCCCTTTTTATAAAGGTGATCCGTTCCCTGCCAACCCACCAGAAGGTTAGCCCACAACTGTCTATCCTGTTCCGCGTTCTCTAACTTTTTAATTAGTCTTTTCTTGCCAAACAGACTAGCTTCATCCTTCTGTAATCGCACTGCATCCCTGACAGCTAAGGCTTGTTTTAAACAATCATTCAAAATCAAACCCAAAGGCTTTGTCGCAGTAAGAAGTTCATTCTGTTTGCGAACCGCATTTTCCAACATGATTTTCAGATCAACCGCCTTCAGATGAAGCGAAGCCAAACCAAGCTGCTGATCATAAATACCAATTAAGTCATCAATCTGTTCCCGCAGAGTTTCCCACGGACCTAAACCATAGGAATGGCCAATAACATCTTTTTGCAACTCGGAGTCCATCCTATCGTTACAATAAAAATGCGGCAAAAATCAACTCAAATCAGCACAAACAGCGGTTTTCAGCGTTCCACTCAGCAATCCGCACACAGACACACACACACAGAGCTCTGCAGATTCAGACACCACACACCACAGCAGCAGTCTCAAAAATTGCCACAAACATAGAAATACAGACAACACAAAACACAGTGTCAGACAAGCGGAAAAGACAGAGAAGAAAAAATAAAAATTAAAAATTAGGCGCCGGCTACAAAATATATATGATGCATCAATCTCAGTCCCTCACTTCAGAGCTGGGTCAAGCTCGAGGCGAAAATAAGCCTCAATTTAGTTTATTCGATCAATCAATCCACCCAGTGACAAAAGGTTTTTTTTCTTTTCCAGCTGGGGAGAGCGATTTAACCCTTATTAAATCAAATAATTTATCTTAGTCCTTTATACTATAAGCAACCCGATTAAGGGTGCCAAACAAAGGTGATCCAACCTGCTATTAGTCCTTTATTTTCCACGAGTGATACAACTCGGTCCAATTAACCCAAATAATTATAAGTCCACTGGAGATGAGTCGAAATCTCCGGGCTGATACAAGCCCCTGCTAATTAATACACAGATACCCGAAATTCTTTTTTAGAGGCACAGGGATTGCTCCTCAGGGTAAAGAATAAATTAATCTTTATTAATTAATCAATTAATTAATTAATCAATCAATAAAACCTTCTTTTAAAAAACCCAGCTTAAGTCAGAGTTAACGTAAAGGCTCTGTTTGAACTAGCCACAGTTCCCTGTAATGTGTATTTATCCAAATCCTTAAACAACCGACTCTTTTAAGAGAGATTCTATCTATTTCTGCAGCTTCTGAATTCTGTGAGGCCGCACACAGCAAATCAGCCCCGGTCCGACCACACGGCGCTTCAGACAACTAAAAAATAATCAAATACGGTCTTACCACACCGAAGCGTCGGGCCGAGACGGATCAATCAGGACCAAACAGCCGCTCGCCGAGACTCCAGAACCGGCACGAGCCCCCAATTTGTTAAGGAAGAAAATATTCTAAATAGTTAACTTTGGAAAAAGGTTGGGTGTTTCTCTTCCTCTCCCAGGTGTGCTCAGCGAGCTGCGTGTGGCCCCCAAGGAAAACCAGCAAGATATGCGAACGTCACAGAATCACAGAATTTAATCCAACAAAAAACAGCTTATGAGTTAACAACAAAACTGCAGAACAACAGAAACATACATTCAGTTACCTGAGGTAGAGAAAAATAGAAAAAGAGAGGCAAAGACGCGTCTTTGGAGAGAGCTGGTGCAAAAGCAAAAAAGTGGCAGCTATCTGAATTTTTGCCCCTGTGCCCAAAATTTTATAATGTAGATAAGTCCTTCCCTTTAGTATAAGGTCGTCCAGCTTGACCAATTGGAAGCTACTTTGGACACTCAGAAAAACTAATTTACGGCCGGGCCCCCCACTAGATTCTAACGTCATCTGGCTGTCATGAGATAAAGTTTAACAGAATCGATGTGGAATGTTGAGGGCCCCTTTCCTGCCATAAATCTCAAGAACAAACTTAAATTCAGTATTTTGGTTCAGGGAAAGGTTATCTTCACAGCTCAATCTTGCTCTTTTGCACCATTCCACCCCAAAAGATTGAATCCTGCCTTAAACCACATAGAATCAACAGAACATAAAATACAATTCCTTTTTCTCACATATAAAACATAATATTCAATCTAACATATTCAATTACCCCATTAAACCTATATCCTGAGCAATTTTCTAATAGTAAACAAAACATTTTCATTCAAACAATTTCAATTTGATTCTGATATTCACACAGATAGTACAACTTTCAATTAAAAAACATGATATTAATACTTAGAAAAATGTCTTAAAAACTAAATGTTAATGTTTTAACATTCTACATTTTATTCAGTATTACAGCATCTCAGATGTTTATTCTGGAAGACCTTTGATCTTCTGTAACCCAAGGAGACCTCTCCCCTGAGGCTCAACTGTTATTCACCCCCCAGGAGATACTCATTTTAAGGCCTCCTGTGCTTTGAATACTTACCCATTAGTAGTTTTAAATCATTAACACAGCCTTGTTCAAAATTCAGAAATATGGTCAAAATGAAAGTGTTCAACATACCTTTTACACACGCCATAAGATTAACTGTTTTAAAAACTAAAATAATCATTTTTCTTTAACACTATCTAAGCAAGACATCTTTAATACATTTTCCTAATTATCTATATGCTTTAATACCTTCTTAATTTCACTATACAAAGAGCAGAACAGGGAGATGAGACAGAGCAGAGCAGAGAAAGAGAGGAAAAGGATATGCAGAGATACAGTAGCAGCATGGCAGCAACCAGGCCAAAGGATCTCAACATCTGCATTTTTATTTAGCAGATAAGACTACAGGTCTTAAAAACATTTAGAAATGTTCTAGTTCCCACAGTTTGGCGCACAGAAAAAGAGCCTTTCATGAAATTTGGATCAAAAGCTTTAAATGGTTGGAAAATTCCTCCATCCATCTATTTTCTAGCACGCTTATTCTGAGTGGAGTCACAAGGGGTGCTGGTGCCTATCTCCAGCTGTCTATAGGCAAGAGGCGGGGTCCACCCTGGACAGGTTGCCAGTCCATCGCAGGGCAACACAGAGACAAACATGACAAACAACCATTTACACCTAAGGGGACTGTAGAGAAGCCAATTAACCTAACAATCAAGTTTTTGGACTGTGGGAGGAAGCCAGAGTACCTGGAGAGAACCCACGCATGCTCGGGAAGAACATGCAAACTCTAAGCAGAAAGACCCTGGTCCGGGAACCGAACCCAGAACCTTCTTTCAGCAGTGCTACCCACTGCTCCACTGAGCAGCCCCCTGGTTGGAAAATTCTTCAAAGAAAAAAAAAATGCTGGTTTGGGCTTTGCTTGTCGGGTATTTGCCCCAAGTTTTGAGATATGAAGTATCAGTGAATAATGGAGTCAGCAATTGGCAAAAGCCACTGAGCAAGTTTTAAAAATATAGAAAATGTTTGATCACCCCTAAACCTCTGATCCTAGAATTGCCTCTGTTGGCAGTTTATGAACTGCAAGTTACCTGCTAATCTTTCTGCTCATTAAACAAGCAAAATAAAATGCGTAAATAATTAAGCCAGAGCAGTTGGAAGGTTTGATTGTTAGAGTTAGAGGGAGCTAACATTATGAGGAGATACAAAAGGAAACATCCAGGACATAAATACTGGGAACCTCTGTTCTCCAAAAGCTGATAGCTGACAGGTCATCAGACCTTAAACTTATCGATGGACTTCTTTGTGCAGAGCTGCTTGTATCAGAAAACATTAATCATCAGTTTTAAAGGGTTGCTGACAGAGGTTAACTGAGGTCAGGGGTTTCTTATTGCTCCTGTTAACAAAGTGATGATCATCTCTATTTTTGGAGCCGCCTGGATGCACTGAAGGCACCGGGCTTTGGCCAGCATCCTCGGCTGAGATGTGCGGCCTTGGCCCAGGGGAGGGGGTAGCGCTCTGTCGGCCTCACGTGTTTACCTTCAGCTGGGAATGGGCCGCTTTGATATGCAACGATTGGACAGCTCATGAATCACCAGGGATGGAGAGGAACCATTATGGAGGCTGTAGGATGAAACCAGGGTTGTTATCACTGAGCAGTTAACCCTGGAGGCTCAGGGTTGGTAGGGACATTAATGTGAGATGTCACTGAATGTAGGGCTGTGGAATACACTAAACAGACCTGAAACCAGAGTAGCATTTTGATAATTAAGCTTGTTCTGTCCTTTGATTTTTAAGGTAAAATATTTAAGGGGTTTATATTTACTGTCCTTTGGTTTTAGGTTTTTGCAACTGCAAGTGTTGCTGAAATGGATAAAAAAAAAAATTATGGTCTATATCTGTCGAAATGACAATGAGGATAAGGAAAAAACAAAAGGAATAATATATTCTGATGGCTACATTTCAACAATTTTTCTTATAGTTTAACTGGAAGTAGCATAATATTTTTTATGAAAAGTTTTGCTCAGCAAAATGAAAATTTTTTTGCTGATCTCAATATCATATGAATTGTTTTAGATTAGTTTGCCATAGACTCACTTATGGTTCATCAAGTTAATTTTAAAGAAGAAATGGTGCGAGTCAGGAGATGAAGATGGGGATGGAGTAGCTTCCAGTGAAATGGCACATTTTTAAAAACAGGCAGGTTACAAGGCAAGGCAAGGCAAGGCAAGGCAAGTTTATTTGTATGCACAATTCAGTACATGGACAATTCCAAGTGCTTTACATGACATGAATTTGTTAATAGAATGGAAGAAAAATAAAAGCTGAACAAACGCAGATAAAGACAGAAAAAGCAAAGCAAATCAAACAGTTGGATTACAACCTCAAACTAATAACACCTCAGTTAATATTTTACATTCAACTGTCAAAGGCAGTTCTAAACAAATGGGTTTCCTCTAGGTGAGGTCCTGAATCAGATGGAATTTGTCACCGAAATTCAACATATTTAAGTACATATAAACACACAGGAGATTAAATTAGTGGGCATAATTTGCAGTTTATAAACAAAAGAAAAAAGTAAAATAAGTTGCCTTGGGTATATAACAACCCTGCCTTTTGCCCATAGCCTGCCGGAGATAGGTACCAGCCCAACTACCACCCTGATGGTTAATTGAAATTTCATTGTAAATTCAACATAAATTAATGTCAGGTTCTACATCACTTTCAGAATGCACACTACAAAAGTCATTGCTTTATTGTAATTATGTACAGCAAAATTGTCCTGTAATGTCCTGTAATTTTA
Source organism: Cyprinodon tularosa (assembly GCF_016077235.1). Classification (NCBI taxonomy): domain Eukaryota; kingdom Metazoa; phylum Chordata; class Actinopteri; order Cyprinodontiformes; family Cyprinodontidae; genus Cyprinodon; species Cyprinodon tularosa. The sequence continues at coordinate 175,003 of NW_024039448.1, read as the reverse complement.
TGATAATTGCTTTTTCACTGAGCCTGCAACATTAAAGTATACAGTGTGACCTTTACTACAATGCATTGTAATATCACAGGTATGAAATGACCGTAAAATGCTGTATGTTTCACAGCATATTGCTGTACTCCTTAGTCCTGCAAAACGTATCCAGTTATTCAGTGTAAAGTCACACTATGTACAGAAGAGACCTGTTGCTGTGACCTATCAATCATGTGCGCTGGCACAGAGGACGGTAAATCAGGTTTTAGGGGGTCCAGTGACCTAAAACCCGCTCCTGCTGGTAGAGATCAGACAGAATCCCCAGCAGGTAACCCAGGGTGAAATGTTTGGCTTGTTTAATGTCTGTCTGTATTGTCTAATTACTTGGCATATGGACCCAGCATATGGTGCTGCTTATGACACAGTATCAGTGGATGTCCTAATACCCCCACATGCCCAACATCTGCCCACAATGATGTCCCGCATACCAGGTGATTGCATCAGACAACCTGGCCTTGTGCAAACACCAAATACGAGCCCATTTAACTCCTGACGTGCTACTGATGCTGTGTAATTACGCTAAGAGGTGTATCTGTGTCTAACAACCTTTACGAATTCTTTTCAGCTACTGCCAGAAAATCTGGTAACCGTCTGTTAAAAATCAAATCACTTGAACTGTCTAAACCTCCCAGTTTCTTCCAGAATTGCATATTTAAATCCTCATCATTGGTCTTTATGTTCATTAAATTGTGCTATTTAGGCCATCTATGCTTTTTGTGCAGATTTATGCAGATATTTGCATGTGTTAAATGTGTGCAAATCAGAGTCTTGGCTTCTTCTAAATACTGAATATCAACAGGAACGCAAAATTGCACCTGAAATAGCTCTACCAAGCAATTAGAGTCTCTGCACCAACACAATCTGCTGATATTTAAATGATGTATTATGCATGCATTGCCAAGAATGTCTGCCTCTATTTATGCAAATGTATATCACAAATAGAGCTAAATGCTTTGGATTTTCAAACAGCATTGCTGCTTGCAAAATGAAGAGACTATCAAAGTAAAATATTTCATTGCTTCTTGGATTTTTTTAATAGTAAGTGTTACAAATGATTACTATAACAATATTTCCCTCTGTTTTTTGTAAAGGTTAGAATCTAAATAATTCAAATATCAAGTATCTGAACTAGGCAACATTTTGAATAGCATATTGTATTTGATTATTTAGTTTGAACCACCTTTTTGTATAATTTCCCCTAAGTTGATCAGTGCCTGCTCACCTTTGGTTTGTGCTTAAAGGTCAGACATAGGCTCTCCGTTGTATTGATGTAATGTGTTTTTGCTCTCAGCTGACAGATGCAGCAGCAGAACGAAGAATGGCAAGTTCCCTGACACCACTAATACTCCTCTGAGGAACCTTGCATTATGTAGAAAGGTAAGAAGAAGTATCTATTATACAAATTAAATCTACTGTGCCTAAAGCAACAGAGACATATTCAAGAGTGCTGCTAAACTTTATGCCTTGGCTACCATCAAGACTAATCCAAACAATAAGGATGTAATCTGAATTTGGCTCTGGTTCACTGTTTGAACCACAGACAAATGCACTGTATTAACGGTGAACTACAGTGAGGGCCGGATTAACAAAGATCCCAGTGTTGTGATGATCTGCAAAGATTGCTTGTTGAATTGATAAGCTGAGGAAACTGGTTGTTCATCATCTAGATTAACAAATTATGTGTGATACCGTCATTGTCCTTCCCTTTTAGGACTCTGACTTTTTAGTTATTTTAGTTTTTAGTGTTCAGTTATTGGTTATTCTCTATTGTTGATTTTTGCTTTATTTTCCATTATATTCAAACAGTCTTTAGTTACTCTCTGTTGCCCCCTTGTGCTTGTTTCCTTTCACCTAGGCTTTCTTCTAGTTAGTTCCACTCACACCTGCTCCTTATTCAGCTCATCAGTCCATCCTTTGTTCTGTTCCCCTTATAAACTCCACCTCTGCAGTCACTCAGTGCTGGTTCCTTGTAGTTGTTAGTCGCTTCCTTGTCTCTGGCTCCTAAAGTGCATTTCCCTGATGTTTTTTTTGGCTCTTTGTATTTTGCATTTTTGGATGTCTGCCTTAATTGACTAATAAATCTACAAGAACTAATCTCTGCTTCACTCATCTTTATTTCATAGTGCTACAAACTAAAGTTATAGCAATCACTTTAGTTTGAACCTGTTAATACCTTAGAAAACATGACTTAAATTAGCTGCTGTTTTTTTTAACCTTTTGGAGGATCAGGCCTGCCATTTAAAACCATTGTAATGGTGAACTGTTGCCTTTTTGTGGCAGTATGAGGCACAGCATTCGTGACAATTAGAAGATCAAAAATAAATCATAAAACATGAAAAAAACTACTTTTTCAGCTCCTCCCCGACTCCATCAGACAAACGGTCTGGGAGGGAGCCACAGTCAGATTAGACTAAAGGGGAAGGATTTATTTTCCCCAAACTTCTCACAGCACCCGCTTCACCCAAAATATTGGAAAGCACAGTAGGCTAGTAAGAAATGTATACAAGATATATGTGTTTTGTACTGCTCTGTAAAAGAAAACATATAGAGGAAAAAAAACCTAAACATTCTTACTACAATTTTTACACAGCATAGTGAACTTTTTTTTTGCGTCCTCTAATGTCCCATCTACAGGCTCCATAATGGTTGTTCTCCAGTGGAGATTAATATTCAATTTAGTCTTTTGTTTTATTTTTTTTCAAAAAAAATGCTGCAATGATTAAGTCATGTTTTTATTTTTATTTAATTTAAAAGAGCACTTGCTACCCGCAAAATTAATTTGTTCACCATAAAGTTTTTTCTCCTAGAGACATTATTCTGTTCTTGGTATTTCTAACAGTCCAAACATGTGCACAAACTCTTATTGAATGTTAGTATAAAAAGGCCTCCTTTTTTGCCAGAATGACCTTAAGTCATTACAAGTTTGCGCTAGACTTCCCGACAAACTAAATATACAAACATAAACTGTGCCTGCAATCGCTTTCAGGTTTTAGAAATCACTTTGTTGATGATAGGTATTTAGATTTACATATTCACCACCCAGTATTTTGTACATATTTGTTTATAAGCATAGGATGTGCATAATCAAATAGGCAAAACTAAAAAAAGAAAAAAATATCCTGCTAATTTTACACACCTGGTTTGAAGATCAGGTTTGCACATGACAACCAATTTGCACTATTTTTATACAAGGAACATTTTGAATACCAGGCATTAGGAGTTAGGCAGCTTCGCAATGGTTGAATGAAGGGATAATTTTAACACAACGAAACATTTTTAAGGGGAAATCCTCAGTTTCACTCCAGGGCTGCTAATATGAAAAGCTTTTTACCGCCAGACATCACTTATGTGAAAGTGATAAATTATAATGACTATTGACAACCCTTAACAAGCATGACCTATAGTTGGCCCATCATGAAAATAATCAGAGCAGCTTGTCCTCTAAAAAAACATTTTCAGATCACAGTAGCGTTTCTGCCCACTCAAACAGGGCCGCTCCCGCAGCTAAGATGAACCTTGGCCAAAACTGATTTCATGCCAACCCTCGTGACTGATTCAGACTCAGATGAGGCCACACCGTATGATCACAAGGAAGAGAATCGATGGACGGACAGTTGGGACACTCAAGCCAAACAGGCAGCTGAGTTTTAGACTCTAGATGACAGAGTTTACAGTAAAATAGGCCGAAGCTGGGAACGCTGGGAACACGGAAAACAGATCCTGGACCTGGACATATGGCGGTAGGAACGGCTGGCCGCCATGTTTTGCACGACGAAGGTGAGATTCTCACTCGCTCCTTGGTGTTCGGGTTGCAATGTTAGATCAGTGCAGGTGCTGAAAAAGGTGTGGGGTTCCTCTTTTCCTGCTGCAAACAATCGAGCATCTTTTAGATCCTTCATATTAGATTTAACCCTTGAACTGTGTGCAGCTCAAACAGTCAGAAGTAGCATCACTGAGTAGCAATCTAAAGATCCTCTCAAACCATGTGCTCCAACCCAGCCCCAACACCTACACCCTAACTGCTCCCTCCCCTCCCCCTTACTCTCTTTTCTAACACTTGTTTTTTATCTACATCTCCATCCTCAGTGGGGCTCAGTGGTCCTTATTTCCTTACGGGGGGGTTGTATGGTGAAGGCAAGGTGTTGGGGGATCAGTGTGAGGTTGGGGGCTCAGTCCTCACAACCTGCAGCCCTTAAACTTATGTGACAGCATCTTAACTGGAGGCTAGACTTCGTCACATTCCCTCTGCAGCCCTCCTCCTCCTCAGCATCCCTCTCCCCCCTCCCCACAACACGACTCCTCTCCACTCGCTCTGCAGCTTGTGAGACAGGAAGGCAGCCTCAGTGTGTGTGGAGGGATAGAGAGGAGAGAGGCTTTCCCAGAATAGAGAAGCAGCAGGAGGAGGTGAGCGGGATGATGATGGAAGCCAGCTTTGACACTGAGGAGAGTTTTGATGATCCCTCCTGTCTCGCCCCGCAGCCTCCAGGCTCTGTGTCACCGGCCAAGAGACAGATCAATGAGGTCAAGGAGACCAAGACCACTGTGAGTATTCCTAATCCTTCTCTTAGTAAAGTCTCAAATCTCAATCTTTGTTTTCTATTTTTTTTTTGGTGTTAACTGTTGACATTCCACCTGAGGTTGTGATGGTTCTTTAAAAACTATAGTAAAATTGGTAATTTGTGTTATGTTTGGTAGATTTACAGGTAATACAAATTAATTTGTCCCTTAAAGACCCTTTAAGATGCTGTTTTTCACTTAAAAAAAAACAAAATGGAAAAAAGCACAAGGAGCTGCAGTAGGACCTTGTGGTATTTTTAGTCTGTCAGGTAAACTGATATCAGTGTTTCTCCCATCCTTATATTCCTCCCATCGTTTTTCCTATGAAAGAGCTTCAGATGTAATCAGTTTGGGTTGGGAAGAAAACATGCTGCTGTTAGAACCATTCAGATTATCCTCCTGCAACTATGATTTCTTAGAGGTGTTCTGTAGCTGTGTCCCAAGACGCTCGGACAGAAGCAGGGGGTTATGTAATCTCTCAGCCCATTATGGGGGAGCTTCTAAAGGGCTGAGAAAACCAGACAGAGGTAAGGGTTTGGGTCTCACACCAGGCAGTAAGACCCTGACATCCGGAACCATCGCTGGGGATGGACATTGGGAAAAAATCTAAACCCACCAGACCTGGGAGAGAGGCAGCAAGTCCAGTTTCCATGGTGACAAAGGCAAATGCAACGATTAACGGGTGTTGAAATGGAAAACAACCACAAGAGAAGAGGGGGGAGACATTCAGGTGTTTGCTGATGACATGCTGTTTGAACAAGGAAGGGGAAATCTTATGTCTGCTTGAACAACAAGAGTCCATGGATATCAAACGTTCCTGCAGAAAAAAAAAAAAAAAACAGGTGATTCGAGTCAATCTCTGACACCCCCTCCCTCCCAGAGGTTTCTTTTGTTCACCACAGTGCAACTCACATTACACAACCCCAACCACAGTTGTCATGGAGACGCACACATCCATGACGGATGGCAAAATGGACCCATGCAGGATTCTTCACACATCAGAGAGAAGCAGCTGCTTTGCAACCTTGTTTTCACCTTCAGCGTGTTTGTGTAGGACCAATCTGGCCGTTTCACCATTTGAATCTGACGTTCGCTGCCGTTCAGATCAACTTGTTGCTGGGGATCATTCAGCCCCATTGGTGGGAGTCTTCAATACCTTGGGAAGAAAAAGCAGAGGTCAAAACTATGAGGATGTTTAGTATTCAAGCTGTAGTAACAACGCAAGTCTGTTACTGTCAGCTAAGGATCGTTTGCTGATGAGGGTTTGCATTTTTTAAAGATCCATTTAAAAAATATCTTCTTTACCTGCAACAGTAATTAAACAAATGCACACCATATTAGGTATAAATGTATTGAATTTGTCTAATATATGCAAACTTGGATTTTTACAGGAGACAAAAAGTTAAACTTTTAGTAAATGTAGTTAACTGAAATACAGTTAGTCAAGGCACTCAAGATCAATGATTTTGTTAATAAAATCATTAATTTATTCATTTTGGATTGTTGCTAACTAAGCTGACATATATGTATCACATGGAGGAGGCAGCACAAATGATTGAAGAAACAAAGCTGCATATTATTGGTTTGATAATTTAAACTGAATAGAGAATACATGTGGCCTTCAGATCAGCTTAGCAATGTTCTGCAGAGAGCTTCATGGAAAAGGTTTCCTTGGTCAGGCAGCTGCATGCAAGCCATACATCACCAAGAGCAATGCAAAGTGTCAGATGCAGTGGTGTAAAGCACACTGCCACTGGACTCCAGAGTGGTGAAGAATCTGGTTTCTCCAGCTGGAAACGTAAAGGATGAGTCCGGGTTTGGTGGTTGTCAGGACAGCAGTACTTGTCTGACTGCAGTTTGCCAAGCTTAAAGTTTGGTGGAAAGGGAATTATGGTGTGGGGTTGTGTTTTTTTTGGGAGCTGGGCGTGTTTCAATGAAACGAAATCTAAATGCTATTGGACAATTCCATGCTGACCGCATCCTCTACCAACTTGACTGGTAGCCAGTTCAGAGAGCAAGGTCCATAATGACATGGATGGCAGAGTCTGGTGTGAGTCCTGATCTTAACCCGATAGAAAACCTTTGGGATGAATTAGTGTAAGTTACTTCTGTGTAAGTAAGGCACAAATGTAAGAGGGCAGTAATACAAGAAAGGCCATTGATACACAAAAGTGACATTAAGAAGCAGCATTCTTATAAGAAATGTCCCCATATCTAGTGTATCTACTCTAGATCTAGTGTAATCTGTGCTCACTGTTTTTGGCAGCAGATGGGGATCAGCATGGGTGCTCCTGAATGAAACCACACAGTGATGGGCTGTGTTTTTTCTTACACCTCTCCGTCAGAACCTCAGACTTCCTTAGCTACTCCAGCTGCAGTTAATGAAGTAGATGCTGACCTCAGAACGTATCCTGGAAATCTCTGCTTCGCTCTTGTCAGGCTCTCTCTGCCTGTTTCCCTGCCTTTGAGGACATAATGTTCACTAGCTGCCTGAAATATTCCAACCACTGACAACATCAGTAATAATAATTGCTATTCACTTTATCTGTTACTGGGCATAATATTATGCCTGTTTACTATAGGTTAGAAAACCCTTGTGGTCTCTGTTAGATAATGGAAATATATCCATCATGACGAGCAGGATGACAGCATCACTGATCCTACACTGAAGCCAGAAACTGGTCCGTGTCAACTCTGCGTTACTGGAAGGTACATTTGTGGAGGAAGGGAGGGGAGGAGGCACAATGATATTTTACCACAAAAGTAATTTGTCGCTTAGCAACAGTAGTAGAGTATCCTGCACCCTCATCTGCTGAAATTTTCTCCTCAGAAATGGCTGTTTGATTGGCTGCCAAGAAATCTTTTTTTTTTTTTACATTTCTCATGGGCCATTTCCTTTACGACTTTGTCAGGATTTTTTTATTTTTATTTTGCTACATTCAGCAAATAACGAGTGTGAAAATAAATGAATCAGAAGTAAAACGTCACAGAGGAAGCAGTGGTCTCTCTCTTACCTGAGGCCCAATGCTCATAAGTGCTGAGTGAAGACAAAATGTTCCAATCCCACCAAACAGTTCTGTTTATGATTAGCTGCACTTAGATTTGTTCAAACATGAAACCCAGCTGCAGCATTCAGCAGACTCCAACTTTAACCGTCCAGCAAGAATGGCCTCGGAAAGGCCGATCTATTGCACACTGGGTCACAAAGGTAATCTGTATTAATATTTAATTCCCAACCCCCGGAGCACCTCGCTAAGCGACCATAAAGAAGTAAGTTAGCCAGACGGGCTCCCTTTAGATGAATGGTCTCATTCTGAGTGGGATGTCAGAGGTAGAAAACAATGCTTGTGATGGATGTGGAGCCGGCGTAATAGAAAATCTAGTGCACATGACAATCAGTGGGATCTCTGAGGCAGAAAATGAACAAAGCGAACGGTCGGAATGCAGAGTAAATCACACCCCTGCTCCCTCAGGTTACTGCTGTGCATGTGCTTATGCTCAACGTTTCCTCCTAATATAAAAATTCACATAACTGAAAAAACAAAACAAATGCATGTTAAGGCGTTCTTCAGCTGTTTGCATAAAGTGTTTAGATCAAAAACCTTCTTGAAGCCGGACTAAAAATTAAGATTCTTGCCTGTTCACATAAAGCTGATGAAAGATCTAATTAGATCTTATCTAATGCAGGTACATTTTCTGCACAATCCAACATTAAAGACTCTTTCATGTTTATCTAGCCACAGCAGAACACACAAACAGGAAACGCGTGAACAAAGCAGCGGATAGATTGATAATTAGCCGATGAGATAATTATTAATAAATGTACAAAATTCAATAAATGTATAAATTTATAAAATTACAGATAAAGTCAAAGTTTCCAGAGGATATACTGCAAGAAAGCCAGAAGTCATCAGTACTAATTCTGTCAAAGGTAAATATAGTGAAATATTATCATTTAGACAAATAGCAGCTGACAGAATCACCCCATCAGAAATATCAAGTTTCCTGTTACAATAAGCTGCTTATTATAGATATACATCATTAATTATGTGCTACTGCATATAGAGAGAGGATGACCTGATACTTTAATCCGTTTAACTTGCAGTTCTGCTTTCATCCTCATCTAAATTGTATCAGCATCATGTTTGAAAAACTGTCCATACCATTTGTGTGATGTTCTGTCCATGTCAGACAACCCATTGTTAACCCATTTGTTTTCAGGCAATAGCTTTTTAAAGGTAAATAATTTTTTTTACCCTTTTAAATATTTCAGGAAAAAAATAATTGCTCCAACATAGTAACTTTTTTTGCTGAATCGCAAACTTAACCCCATAAGCAATTTTTTTTTTTTTTTGCTGTGTGTGTTTGGCTTATTGGCTTCTTGTATCACAGCTTTTTTTACTTTTGCTTCTACCTGGAACATATTAAAGTGGCCCAAAATTAATCATGCAAACAACATACTTTCACGTGTGGTGCTAAATAAATCTGTACCTTGCCATCCAAATAAATATGGTCCTGTGTGAAAATGATTTTTTGTTAAATCAACTACGATTAATCTTTAATCATACAACATACATAAAACAAAGTCACCAACAGTTTTTCTGGAAAGGTTACAAAACCACTTTAAAGGCTTTAGGACTGCAGATGGGAAACCATCAGACCCAGATAAAGAAAAAAGGGAACAGTGGAGATCCTTCCCAAGATTTGTCAAAGATGTCAATGGCAACTCATCCAAATCTAAAGGTCTACAGTCATAAGCTAACATTGAACGTCAAAAATAGGCAGTAAAAACCTAAGCTGGGTTAAAATGGCCTCCATGGGAGAGAGCCTGACAGTTTTCATAGTGGTGGCCAGGGAGGGACCAACGTGCACTAATAATCCGCCATAAACATTTAGGCACCAGATCAATTTCAGGGTCAATCAACAATTAACCAACAGTAAAGATATATCAGCAAAACATTAACAAATAAATCACTGAAGACTGGCCAGATTTTCCTTATGTACTTATCAGGAAATATCCACAGAAATATATATGTTCATACAGCCTAATTTAAACATGGTGTACAAGTTTTTTTGCTTCTGATGCATAGCCTCTGCAACCGTCAAATCTGTCTCTGCATTGTTGCGCACCTCAAAAAAATCCTGACTACGCGTTTTACTGTTGCGAATCCACGAAGACCTCAAGCGGAATTGCGCAGACAAAAAGCAGCCGTGATTGGTCCTTGGTATGCCTTTCCGGCTGTCTGTGTGGCCGTCCTTCTCGATTCGGTGCCGGGGCACGCCATTTTTATAAACAGGAACAACTACATTGGACAATTACGATGAAAGGTTAATCAATGAGGTTCATTAAGAGATCCTGTTTCTCTTCGTTGTCTAGCAACTCTAGATCCATCTCCGTGACCGTGATATCTTGCAGAAGAGCCATTGTTGTTTTGGAAGATAGACACTCCCACCGGCGAAGTTCTCGTGACCATCTGCCGAAGTTCTCGACAGTTCTGGAATAGATTCCCCCTTGCACTTTGGCGGGAAACTGCAGTGCGTCCCTAGAAATTCCAGACCAACAGTGCAGAAGCATACCAGCAAAACTGGTTCACGACCAGACCCAAATGACATTTGATGTGTGCGGTTGCAGAAGCATAATCTGCCCTTTAGTCATGCAGTGGGACTGTGTGAGGAATCCGGATTATCCAGAGAAAACCCACACAAGCACAAGGAGAACATGCAAACTCCACGCAGAAAGAGCCCGGTCTGGGGATCAAACCCAAAACCCTGTTGCAGCAAAGCAACAGCACTACCCACTGCTCTACCCTGCAATACTTCAAAAGATTGTACTCTTTTAAAGTATTAATATATAAAAACATTTGAATTGAAAAAGCTTCGTGAAGGGGAAGCCAAACGTCTTCAAACCTTGGAAACCAAGTCCAGTGGATTGTTTTAACTTTTATGGAATAAAAACATGGGATGTAAGTAATGAATTCGTCTAAAGTCGATTGATCTTCTCCATCGACTAACAATTAATTAATTAGCAGGCCTTTTTTTAAAGACTCGAGTTTCTTCTTGTATCAAGATCATTGTTCCATAACATGATGGGCTTAAGGGTTTTTAGAACATGCTGAATTTAGCAAAGTAAATAATTTAATAAAATTTTATTTGTGTGGCTGGGGAAAGGTAACCTGACTCCGCCAGATTAATTTGCTCCGCATATCCATCTGGAAACCTTCAGTTGAAGTTATTTTGGGAAGGGGCGAAAATACTGGTTGGCTGATTGGTCTATGTTGGTGATAGACGGGCCAAATAAACCAATCAGATCAACGAAGCATATGACGTACTAACAGCCAGGCTACTCTTGCCGAAACCAGTTGGGAGAAGAGCAAAAACATCTTTTCCTCTGAGAAAAGCCTCCAGAGCAGTGTTTTGCTCTTCTTTCAGTGAAGAAATACTCTGTAATTCCGATAAAACTTGCTCAATAGCTAACGCTAGTTTCATCGGCTGAAGCCTCCATGTTCTTTAGACTGAACGGTCGCGCTTCTCGTTGCGTCACACCTCAACCCGCCTCAAAGCCAACACTGATTGATTTTCTTCAACAGAGAGTTTCCAGACTGATTAGCGAGTGAAGTCTTGAAAGCTCGCGAGATCAGGATGGTCTCACGAGGCTAGGGGAAAGGGACGTTTAGGCCTCCTTACTGAAACTGCTACCCCAGTGACCCGACCTCGATAAGCCGAATGGATGGATGGATGGATGGATGGATGGATGGATGGATGGATGGAATATGTTATGACTAAAAGAAACAAAGTAATTTTTTCTAATATATACTAACAAATTAAAATTTCGAATTAGTTAAAAATTCAAACTTCTTTTTCTGGAGGTTGACTCGGAACCAACCAATCACCTGGTAGGGGTGGCCAGAGAGGTGGACAATAATCGGCAAGGGGTGGCCATGACCACCACTGGCCCCCCTTTCAGCTCCGCCCCTGGTTCCAAGACCAGAACAACTGCTTCTCACATTAGCAAAATCCTGTTGATGATATGAAAGTGGACCTCCTGTTGCTTGGTGTAAAACTAATAAAACGTTCATAAAAAAAAAAAAAAAAACATTTTTTTTGATATTTGACCATTGTGGTGGTGGAGGTATGATGGTATGGGGCTGCCTCAGGATATGGTCAATTTCTTTTTTATTAATAGAACCATATTCTCCTCTCTTCCATAAAGCTCAGTGGCACTAGTGTTACGCAGCTGGACAGTGATCCAATGCCCAGCAGAACGTTCACCTCGGAACGGCTAAAAATAAACATGTTTTGGAGTAAAGTCTGCAGTTAAATCTGATTAAGCGGCTGTGAAATTACTATTTTTAGATTAAACTCCACTTTGAATCACATCAATTCTAAAATAGTCTTCACAGCACGCTGGCTCTTAAGAGGGATGCATGTGTACTTCTTTTTCGACTGGTATGCATCAGTCAATAAATGTTTAGCTGAAATCTACAACACTCAAAGGGAAGATTTCTGCAAGCCTGAGAAGAAATGTAGATGAAACACAGTAGAGGCAAAGCGATCTCTTTGATTTTTGTTTTTGCTGCTTTGATGCTCTCACTATGAGTTCTTTGAAATTAGAACCAGCTCTTCACATATCAGTTTTCCCAACATTCCTTCTCGCCAGCATTTTTGTAAACATTTGAAGCACACAATGCGCTGTTGTTCAAAACGCTTGGAAAGCTGTGCCAGAAAACGCTGTTGTTTATGTTGTTTCTGTATCTGAAATATGAGAGAAGAAGACGAAAGCAGCTCAGCTTAGTCAGATGTTTGTCGCCATTGCACCGTGACAGCAGCGCAGCGCCGAACGCAGGCTGTAAACACGATGAATCAGGGTGTTTCAGTGCGTTTGTGGTTGAAGCATCCTGCCTGCGTGCCCCGTGCCGTCCAAGGCTGAGGCTGACATGGCGCACATGGCAGGAGGGAGGGTTCACAGATGGCCAACATTACATAATTGCAGCCACGGGAGTAATTGAAGACGCTGCAGAGTGAGGAGGCTGGATTCAGGCTGAGAATGTTTATCAGCAGAAACACTGTGGCTCAAGTGTTTAATAGAGGGGATAAAGGTGCCTCTCTGTCCCCTCTGAGGCCCGTCAGGTCATCGCTTTCATGTACTCACATCTGAGCTTTTTGAGCTCATCTGCATGATCCTAATAAAGTTCAGCCCACTGGCCCCATTTTCACATTTTGCGTTGTGTTCTCATTCAAATGTCTCTGAGCCTTCAGACTTCATTTGTTATTGTCCTCTTATTGCAGGTAAACTGTGTGACTTTCCCGCTGCCTGGAGAAGGTCCAGAGCAGCAGCTACTCAAGCCCAACGAATGGAGCTACTGCGATTATTTCTGGGTGAGTTTTCTGGAGCGCAGGGATGTCAGCTCTGGCATAACGAGGGCTTTCCTAATATAGAATCCTGGGAATAAGTGAACTGAAAAGTTTCTAAACTGCAGCAGCTGTTTCTGTTCATTTCTGTCTCATTTAGTATTTTACCCAATTAACATTAGCTCTGTGACCTCCTGTGTAAACATCCCAGCCGCAGAGAAACTGATAAAATCTGACTAACTTCTGCAGTTAAACCTGGAAGGAAATAAGTAATTAGAAGGAAGAAATCAGGTGTTCCGGTTAAATCAATATCACACATGATGTGAAGAAACGTTTTTCTGGCACAGCTTGTTAATTCAAACATATCGGAGCTTTAAGTGAAAGAAAGATAAAAGTCAATTTCAAATGGTCAATTTCAAGTCTTGCTTGTTCCAACATAATTTTTGTATTTCTGGTTTGAAACCTTTATTTTTTACATAGAATATAAAAACAAGCAACCAAATCAACTGAAACAATTAGTTGCCAGTAAATAATTACTTCAAGTCAAAGATAAAAGTATCGAATCACCAGTTCTTGATCCGAATTCCTAAAAATGAAAGCTCCTGGCTTTTGTTTCTAGTTCTAGTCCCTTTACCTTCCATGGGGTCAACAGTATAAACTCTATCCAGGGTAGGAAAGGCGCTCCAGGCTGCTGTTTTGAGTCCAGATAGCCTTCAGCCTTATTGTGCATTGGACATGAGTGACACAGTTCAAATTTGGACTACAGAAAACCAAAGTTAGATAAATCTAACAAACAGCTGAAGCTCTCCTTTGGCAAATAATGTACCTTTTGCAAAGGATTTTGGGCAATTATATTGCTTCTAGTAGCACCTAAGGACGTCAGGAAGTCCCTATGCTAACTGCATCAGCGCTAGGAAGCATACTGCTTCCTGGTCCTAGGTCCTAACTGCTGGTACTTATTATGGCGATTTGAGGTTTGCAGGTCGAGCTCACACGTCGTCCCTTATGGCAATGGCACCTCTTTAGATTACTATTTTAAAATTGGTGTTGCCAGCACTGCAACAAAATAAGCAACAATGCTGTTACATTCATGGGGTATTTTCTATTTATGTAGTGAACCAAATGGCTGTAGATTTTCTTTGAGAATCTTGAAGAGAATGTTGAAATGTAGAGGCAATCATGTTTGATGCTTGTTAAAAAACAAGAAGTAGGAAAAAATCTGTGCTGGTTATTGCTTTATTTATAATAATCAATGGTTCAGCTTTTTCAGTATCTTAAACCAGGGGTCACCAACCCTTTTAAGGCTTACGGCCACTTCAAGGGTATTTAGTCATAGGAAGGGCTACCCATACTGATCCAAGGATCAGCTTTTATCCAAACTTTCTACATTATAAACATATTTTTATGGCTTTTTTTATTTCTTGTTTTATTTTAGGCAATGAAAACTTCTTAGCAAAGCTCTCGATTTACCGGTCGATCTACGTTCCTGCCCTCATCTCAGTCATAACTGAAGGACTCTGAGGACACCCCATATGGTCCTTGAGGGCCCCTTGGTGCTAACTGTGTTAAACTATTGACCCTGTCTCATTGGTCAACAAATAAAGTTGGACCAAAGTGAAATGTTGGATCATACAAAAGCATAACATATTTTTTCTTAGAATATATATACTTTTCAAGTGGTAAATGTGAATTCTTGGTTTAGAATATCACATAGTTTTTACTTTAATTAAATGAACAAACATAAATTTAAATCAGATTAGAGTTAGAGCCTAATTTAAAATGATTCCTTTTGCTCCGAGAAAATAGAGCAATTTTAAGTTGGTTCAGTGTACAGTCTTAAATTCAATACATATGTTTGTTAATTATCATTTGCATTTAATAAATGTCCTTTTCTAATTTATAGGTTTTCTAATATATTTCTTTCAATATCACAGTGTGATGTCCAATAAAAAAAAGTCAAAATCAACAGAATTGACTGAAAATTCTAACTTTTGAATGGTCTAGAATACTTTTAGAGTTAAATCTGGGAGAACATTTGTGTGGGAAATGGCTTGGCCGGTCAGGATGTAGAACACTGTCATAGAGTTTTTTATAGAAATTTGCGAGAGAGAGAGAGAAAAAAAAAAAACACAATCCAGAAATCAAACTGAAAAAGTTCTTAACCATTCAATTTTCTTAAGGTATTTCTGCTGTTTTATCAGATTTTTTTTCTTCAAATTTCTCTGAGCTTTTCTAATTGCATTCATTGATCACATTCTCCTTACTGCAAGCTGAGTACAAATGCTTACTTTTGAACGCACAGACTGACAAATAAAAATGCCCTCAGTAATGTCCAGGCAGACCAATAAATATTTGCTTTCGCTCCTCGTTCGAGAACCAAAGGAAATATGATCCCTCAAATACAATTTGAAAAATACACATTACATAAAACTCAATCTGAAAATGACAAATCTGAAATTTTAAAAGAATAAAATCTGACAAGAATTTAAAACATTTTTTGAAAATGTAAAATCTAAGAAAACTGCCAATTTTCACTTCTATCTTGATTTTTTCCCCCTAATTTCTATATAGAAAGTAGTTATTTTCTCACAAATAATGGAACCAATAAACTAATACACTTCTTCCATCAAACAGGACTTTTTGCACATTAGTGTCACCATTTCTTTCTGCATTTTAATATTTTACCTAACGTATTATTCTGTGCTTTAGTTTAAGTGCACAATATAAATATCAGATTAAATCTGGAGAAATCTTAAACTCCTTTTCAAGATCAAATTTTTTTCATTAAAAAATTGTCATATTTGACAATATAGAGAGGTGTGTGATCTAAGACAGATAGAAAACATTCTAAAAGTGATCATAATAGCAGCTAAGGAGGATTTATTGAGTTATGATTTCATTGCTTTAACAGGAGTCTCGCTGTGTAGAAATACTAACATGCCATCCATGTTTTTCAGCAGTAACAAGTCGTTATGTCATCATGTTTCATCTTAAGAGACATTTAAGAGAACAGCCAATAATCCAACACTTGTAGATTCATTTTCTCCAGATCAGCTAATCCATAACATGACTCACTGCAGCACTACTTGAAAACAATTACAAGATCAATTTGCTGCAGATTCAAACCTTTTTTTCTTATTCAAAAGACAAATTTAATCCTGAAAATCCAATTTTACAACCATCCTTGCTTTATTTGAATCATTAACAAAAATCAATGCCACTACTGTAAATGTGCTGTCTGATGTGGATCAAAGTGCTTCCAATTGGATTGTGCCTGTTGAGAACACAGGAAAATGTGCATTTACCTCACATAAACATAGTTAGCATCTGATTTAACCTCTTATGTTTTCATTCAAAACCCGTTTTGTATTAAAAACCTGGACGGATGCAGTTTCTGACTGAAATGAGGTCTTTCCTGAAGCGATGTTGCCGTTCCATTGCTTCCTGTTGGTTCGCTGACCTGCTGCTTAGAGCTGCTGTGGAACAGTCTGACACTTCTGTCCCACGCTCCCGTCACAAAACGCACCACAAAACTGCCACTCATGATCCAAACAGGGTTGACACTCGTGCTCTGAAAAACGCCCATCCTCCTAACAGTGACTGACGTGTGAACACTTACGAGTGGCCTCCTTGACAGGATGAATCATACATTCTCCTCATTTCTGACTCACCACGCTCTCAAACGCTCTACGACCGCTCCATGGCCATGATCAATGGCAAGGTGTTTCTAAATTACATGTGCTCCTCTTCCTCAGGCCGACAAGAAGGACCCCCAGGGGACCACCCATGTGACGGGCTTCGAGGTTCTCCTGCAGAAACAGCTGAAGGGAAAACAGCTGCAGAAGGAGATGGCTGAGTTTATTCACGAGAGGTAAAAGCTCTTTGTTAGCTGATTTAATTCAACAAATCTGTCTTATCAGGCTCAGAGGGGCTCAGGAGGAAGAAATATTTCCATATCAGCGAAAGGGCTGTTTCTAAAGGGCATGGGGATGCGGCTTTTCTAGATATGAACTTTTCTATGCGTCCCTTACATCAGGCCCTAAAAGCCTCTTAACATTTTAATATATAACTGACCTCTATGTATTTTATTTAAATCTAGAGGTAGCTATTTTTAATGTATTTTGAATCTCAAAAGGTTGTCCTGCATTAAGATTCAATTTCCTGAGAAAACACTTCCAGGAACGACCTTTCGCTGTATCAGTAGCTGTAGGGTTTTTTTTATGCTTTGCACATATAGACAGAATGTTTTTTTTCATTTTTCTATACAGAAAAAAAAAACAAGCTTTGTGTGACTTGATGGGACGCTTCTGATTGATCCAGGTTAGGGTTCCCTTATTCAAATAGGGAGTAATCTCCATGTAATGCAAAAAGGAAAAAAGCATTTTAAGGTTTAAAAGAATTTATTACAATTAAGTAACAGAACAATTGATAATGATACCTCAAGCTTTTTTCTCATTCATGAGCAGAAGGAAAGAGACCTCCTAACTGGGTTTTCACCCTCCTTACAGTAGTAGCCATTAAAATTTCACTTTCCTTGGCTGGTCCCCTACAATTCCTTTGTACTAAATTTTTTTCTTAAACTATTCCTTCTGTCATGATTTATGGTAACTAAAATCTAAAGAGAAGTGCCTTCTCCTAGTCAGACACAGTAATTCAGTAAAAGGGTGGAGTCAGAGTAAACAAATATGCAATCCCAGGAGAAGGAAGGGGTCACTGCAGTTGCTGGAAGTTCAAGGGGATTTTCCTGGGAGTTACAGGGAATAGGGCTGCCATTCAGTTGGCTTTTGACTGGGAATGGCCATTTTATATGGCTGTTACTGTATATACGAAAGCCACACCTCATTAGGCTCCATCAATCTCACCCAAATTGAAGGATTTGCAGTTCCTGCCTTGATCCACAGACCACATTATGTCCATATAAGGTAACGGAAATACACAGAGGAGGATGCATCTAACGATACACGGCTCATATTCCTTATCTATATCTTATACTTCTTTGAATATTTGTTTTCATAATCTTTCCATAGATTTTCAGCTAGATGTCAGGTCTGGACTTTGACTAGGCCATTCTAAAACATGGCTTCAATCTGAGCTGTTAGGGTTAGTCTCTCTGGAGGATGAAGCTGTGCTCCATTCTCAAGGCTTCTGCTGTGTAGTAATCAGGGGATGTTGACCCTGAACTGGTCAGGTGCCCCAAAGGACACATAGTTCCCCACCTGGTCAACCTGTAAAGGGCTTCTGAACTGAAAACCTTTGGCAGTTCTTATGCAAGTTTCAGCAGGAATCATACATACCTATATTACTAATTTTGTAGAAGTGATATTAATGAATCAGAGAAACAAAAATCAGCAACAATAAGTATGAAAACAACCAACCTGTTTATTGTTATCCAATACGCTACATCAACTTTGAATGGAAACAGAATTTTCCTATATACTTTCTTTCAAATTCAGATTTTATTCTGATATCTGATTTTTCGGCTAATATCGGACAGATTTTTAATATCAATACTGGATCGGATCTTTATTGCAGTCATGACATAACCTTGATCATTAGTGGTGTTTGAATGCAACATTTTCAGATCTGATGTTGCAGCTTTGAGGATTGTCCAATATCGATATTGACTCAATACAATATCAGCATGAATTATACACTGTTTCGTCACCAATTTTTCCTGTGTGGTATATTAGAAAAGGCTGGATTAAGTGCTAATATTCAAACACAGAATAATACTGAAAAAAGGTATGAGAACAGCTGACACATTTATTATTCATGAGGTAAATACATTTTAAGCTGAAACAGTGTTTTCTATTAGTGACATTTCCAAATGTTAAGGATGTTTTCTTAAAACTTAACCCTCCTTTAAACTTCTCCAATACTTTAGCTGTTTCCCATGGAAAATAACTGAAAACCATTTATTTTATCTAATAGTATCAGAGAAAATAGACATAAAAAGGCAACTAATACTTCATAAAACTTATGTTTTTAAATAATTGTACTTCCACTTTACATTTACCAACTATTTTGTGATTGTTTAGAGCCAGAAAACCAGTTAAACAGTGAAATAAGATGAATATATAAAACAAGTTTAATGTGTGTGAACTCTATTAAAGTTGCTGTAATTGCTGAAGTCCTTTCCACTGTAAAGGAAACTGTTTTTTTTTTCACTTCCTACTAATTCTGTAAGGAAATGCATCCAGAATTGTATACATACTGAAAGCTGCTGATCTATTTTTATATTTTGTAAGAATGAAAGCACTTTTCTTTTCACGAGTGACCTTTACTGCTGCGTTTCTGCACGCTGCCTGTAACCTGTAACAGTCTGAACATTAAGCCAAAGAATGAGCATGGTGACCTTCTTTACATGGAGTAGTTATTCAGGTGTGGATGGTAAATGTGACGCTGCTGTAGGAAGTGGATGTAAAGGGCACAAACGTGTCTCCTCTGGCTGTATCCCCCTCAGGATGAACTTCTTAGAAACTGCAAAAGAGGCAAGAACAGCCGCTCTGAAAATGGCCTCCTCTGTTAAACTCATTACCAGCCGGGTTATGTTCAAAAGTAGGTGTTGGTTTGCCATTAAGCTGACAGCTTCACATTTCTGTGTTTCAGGATAAAGATTGAGGAGGAATACGCCAAAAACCTCTCCAAGCTGTCCCTGAGCCCGCTGGCAGCACAGGAGGAAGGGTGAGTGCAGAAGACGGATCCAGAGAGCAAAGCGAAAGCTCCCGCTGCAGAACAGGGTGGCTAATTAGCAGAAAGCCTTCTAAAGAAAAGCCCATTTAAACAGACTTTTTCCAGACTTCAAAAAGCGCTCCAACGATTAGATTGTTCTTCCCATAAAATCAAACTGTTTGCACAAACCTCAAAAGGGTTTTCACTTAATAGCAGAGGTTAAAAATAGAACAAGTTTCCATGAATTCAACCAGTTAAGAGCATTTAGTGAGGGCATTGTTGCTGAAAGATTTTTCTAATCTCTTGGAGCTTTTGTTTACATTTTTTGGTTTCAGTTGTCAGTTGTGGACTTGTTTTTTTCTGTATCATTATATTACTTATATTACGGTATTTGATTTTAATCTGCTAATTACTGTGGTTATGACTGCTTTATTTAAGCCACAGCTGATTTGATTCTAAACAAACTGGATCCTGATTGAACGTTTGGCCGTGCATGGTACAAATTCAAGGATAAATATTCATAAATGACTTTAAAATCCAAAGAATCTTCCTGCCATTAGATCAATCTGTCAGATTGATGACATCACCCAGTTTTAAGCAAAAAACTGAAATCTCACTGCTGCATTTCAGGAGTTCTGCTTTTCTAGCTTTTCTACCTTCAACTTTCATTGACTTTCATTGGCAATGAGGAATGCTCTGATCTTTATATTGGAGAAACCAAACGTCTCCACAGATGCAAGGCCCAGCACAGAAGAACGACCTTATGGACAAAGGACTTTTTTCTGAGGACCAGAATATTCACATTTTGGACAAAGAAGACAGGTGGTTTGAGAGGGTATGAAGGAAGTCATCTATGTTAAGAAAGAAAAACCAACCTTAAACAGAGGGGGCAGACTCAGGTTTCAGCTTTCAAACACCTACAATATAGCATTTGAGTTCATCCCTTCCTGCTATCAATGCGACCTCAGCCACTGTACAGGAGAGCGGAGGACCTCGCCAACAATTCCCTTCAACAGTCCCCATTTCAGACACTTAGACAGGTATGGGACATTGCAGATTAACAAAAGTAGCCAAAAGACCCACATTGGAAACGGGGTGGACCCCGTCGTACGTTTCAATTTTCATGTTTTCAAAACAAAAACAAGGCTTTGTTTGGCTCTTATAAAATCTCAAACTCAAAGCTATTACTGAAATTTTGAATTGATAAAACGTCTTGCATGGGATGCAAAATATCTTCAAACTTGGAATAAAAAGTCCAGTGGACTGTTTTTTAAATTTCTTTTTTTGTTACTTTTATTGACCTTAAGTTTTCTTTATCTAGGACTCTTGGAGAGGCCTGGACTCAGCTGAAGAAGAGCCTCCATGACGAAGCTGAAGTTCACCTCAAGTTCTCTAACAAGGTAATATTTGATTATTCTGGGTTGCTTCAGCTCAGCTGACTGGTTAAACAAGAAACTTAAAAACATCTTTTAACAGAGTCACTTAGATTCAGATTTTTTTCTAAAAGTTAGATGGAACAAAAAGAAGAAAAGATATTGTACCTTGAGTAAAACTCTGCAGATTTTTTTTTTAATGTCCCAGCAGGAATCAATAACATGATCTAACTCCCTTTATTACAATAATTCCTGCTGTTGGTAAAACAAAATTTCTATAATTATCATCAGATTATAGACAAGATTTTTTCTTAATTAATTCAATTTGAAGCACAAACATAAGAAATGACATGACAAAACAAACATGTTTTTAATCTGAGCTAGAAGTTTCAGCTTTGTTTTCAGCGACTTTATTTCAGATTAGTGACATTAGTCACATAAAAACTAAATGCTGCTTCTTCATGTTTGGTTAGACTATCTCTAAGTCCTATTTTCTGAGATAGGGAGAGCCAGTTGAAAAATTGAGCTGATATTCTCCACTCTATTAGTTTTAGTGAGGACGCTGGCAGCAGCATTCTGATCAGCTGCAGCTGTCTGAGACATTTTTTAGGCAGTCTTTTGAAGACACCGCTGCAGAGATCAGTTCTACTAAAGCTAAAGACATTAATTCGTTTTTCTATTTCCAGAAAGATTATTCCTTAATCCTGATTAAAGGTGCATAAGTAATGGAGGGCCGACTTGTTCCTGTCTTACTGAGCATTCGAAGGTTCAGGTCTGAGTCCATTTCTACACCCAGATTTAAAACCTGATTGGTGTTTTCTAGCTGGATTAAAGCTGTGTGTCTTCATGTATGGTTATGGTAACTTAGACAATGTTTTAAAAAAAATTTTTTTTTGGTTGTTTATTTTTATAATCTGAGTTTAGGGAATCATATCAGTGTTAAACAGGAGGGGCTCTAAGATGGACCCTTGGGGAACACCACTCGTGATTTTTGTTGTCCCTGATGTAAAGTCACCTACTGATACAAACACTTCCTGTCCTTTAATAGGATTTAAACCAGTACAGTTTGACCAGTTATCCAGACACTCGAATAAAATCCCCCACAACACTATGGGTCTTCCACAGTTTGCATTCAGGTGAGGGATAAATGTGGTAGCCTTGTTTCAGTCACCTGACCATCAGTGTGCAGCGGCATTTGGGGAAGGGGCCGCACTGTGCTGCTATCTCGCCTATGCAGCAGAAATCAGTTGATTAGAAATTTAAGGATGCGTTCGCCATAGGCTGTACCTTTAGTACTTGTAACGCCTCTATAATTAATTGTGACCAATAAACGAAATTAATATTAAACCACAAGAATACTGATTGCTTAAGAAAAATCCTAAACACTATTGGAGCTGCCTTTTTTTGTTTTGTTTTTGTCAGCCGAGAATAAAGAGAAAAGAAAAGTATTTATGGCGATTGTGTATCCGCCATCCAACCACGTCCTCAGGTGTATTCTAGCCCCCACAGGGGGAAAATGAACCTGATTACAAGTGATGCAGAAAGCATGCACAAGCTTCAAAAGCAGAAACAGCCCCTCCTCCATCTAATTAATTAGCTGCTAGTTCTGACAGGCCTGTACCCAGGCAACGCAGACTCGCCCCTGTTCCACATAGGCTGGGTGCCACGTTAGTCGGGAACCAGAACCAGGACTCCTATCAAGCCTGCAGAAGCTGCAGCTCGTTTCGCTCAGACTTTTTAATAAGCCGCATTCAGAGCTCTGGCTGCAGCTTATGAAACTCATTCTGCACAACAAAGCTGCAGGACATTTGAGGGTTTATTGCAGTCCCTATAGAAAATTATTTCTAAACAAAGGCTAACAATGAATTTGTCTCCTCTAAACTGATGCTTCCTCGGTTTTTGTTTATTAAGAAACTGCTTAAAAGTAAAACGTTTCAGCTTCATTTGTAAATGTTTTTATTTCAGAAAGATAAACATGTGTCAAACAAAAAACATGTCATTATTAAACAAAAAATTGCTGCACTTCATCAAACAGTGTCGTATTTGTTGGGATCCAAGGGTTTGCCCTCCAGAGGGCTGTGTGGATCCCTTCCGTTGGGCTTCTATTTCTGTTGGGATCCAGAGGTTTGCCCACCAGAGGGCGCCGTGGATCCTCTCCTGGGAGCTGGTTCTCAGCACTCAGCTGATTCCAATCAGCTCTGCTGATTAACCTCCCACTATATAAGCTGTTTGATAGCTTCACTCTGGGCCGGATCGTTTCCAAGCCTTGCCATGTTCTCCCATGTTCTGCCATGTGCTACCTTGCCATGCTCTTCCATGCCATTGCCATGCCTGCCTGAATCTGCTTATCGGTGCCTGTTAAACCCAGTCTGTCTGAACCAGCGAACCAGTGAGTTTGAGCTTGTTTATCTGTCCCTGAGTTAACCTGTGCTCTGTCTTCTCTGCCTTCCAGGGCAGAACCTTGTGTGTCACTAATAAATATTGGACTTTAATCCTGCCTCAGTGTCTGTGGAGTTCTGCATCCTTGGGCTAGCAAACCAACCACGTATCATGACAGTATTAAACTGTAGAAACCATGAATTTAAGAAATAATCACAAATTATTGCATGCAACAAAATGATAATATAAAAACACAAACTATTTTAAAGTAGAGAAATATATCAGCCTCATCATTAATTCTTCACGCACGGTCATCTATTCTACAAACTACTACTCAAAGGTTAAAGAGGGAGTTTTATCGTTAAGAAATAGAAGGTTTCATGTCCTTAAATCCAAATACTGGTCAGATACTGGTCTTAATCTAAGAGATGACAGAGGAGAAAGTATAATATTCTTTTTTTTAACAAAAGAATATCAGGCTGTTGGATTTATCAACAAATCATCAGAATCTCTCCTTGGTTCTCTTATTTTATTTTGACCATCAGGGAAATCTCAATGTAGCTTCATTCACCCTAAAGGTCCCTGAGACTATTGTATATATTGAGCTTTTGGTTTTAGGTCAGTTTGTACAATATGTCAAATTAACTACAAACAAACTCTTCCTTGATTAATCAATTCAGTTTATTAATTCAAAAAGAGTAAGCTCAGTCAGACCAGTCAGTCGTATTGGTTAAAGTTTTTCTATCAAAAGAAAATTGTCTGATTTCATCCAGTCATTGACTTTTTAACCAATCCATCAATCAAACTTCTTTATTGTGAACTACAATTTACATTGCAATCAAAATTTCAGTTTCAGTACAACCGTTCATCACAATACGTCACATACATTCGGGTGGGGGGGCCGAGAGGGGGGAACGGATTGACTGAGGCTGCGTGCTGCAGAACGCTGCCATTCAGCAGAACAGCGCATTCTTATGGTTTGCCAGGTTCCAACCGGTTACCTGGCTTCCAAGGTCCCAGGCGGTTACCTATAGCGCTGCCTTTATCTCTGTGGAAAGATAGGAGCCTCATTGGGGGGAAGAGAGGGAAAAAAAGCATATTTCCCACATTATTCTTGACAGAATACAGTTTGAGATGTCAAAAAACCTCTGCAGAAGAAAAGCACATGTATCACAAGACAGAAAATTCAGCAGAGGGGTCACATCAGAGGCGTAGTCACATGAAGTCAATCTGACATATTGAGACATTTATTGTGTGTGTATGATGAGTGCGTTCAATTTGTCCATGAACGCTGACCACAGCTAATGTCCTTGATAAGATCAAAGTTTATCAACAGTCACTGTGCGCATCCACAGATGTTTCACGGGTAGGGTGGGGGGATGGGCAGTTCCTCTGTGTCCTTTCGTCATAACATCCAGGGGAGATCAGATAAAGGGGGTAGGTCAAATCGAGAATAACACTTATTGTTTTGAGAGCAGGCTGCACAGGAATTTCCTTCAGCCTTGAATCTTTTTCTTGCTTGCTCTTTCATGGCGAAATCCAATATTCCAAATGTGTTGGGCTTTTCTGCCTTAAAGCGAGCATGCTCATCCAGATCTTGTCCCATCTCACCTTTGAGTTCAACCACAGCAGCCAGCCTGCATTCAATCGCACCCAGCATACGTCTCAGCTCTCGATCCTGCTCGTTCACCGCCTTATTGAGGGCGTCAACCGCTGCCGGCAGCCTGATCAATGCATAAGGGTTGTGTTCCTCCATAGGGTTAAGTTTTCTTGACTATTTTTCCTCAGTTGGTTATGCCATTTCTTGTATTGTACATGAAAATACACTTATTAAAATATGAGTAATCAAACTAAAATATACTTCAATATTTGTGCTGAACAGGAGGACATTTTATTTCAACACAATGTCTTTTTACTTCAAATGGAATATTGGGTCTGAATGGGTTAGACGGTTCTAACTGATGAGTAGTATTAAGAACTGGATGATTTGTTTCTGCAGCTGCACACAGAGGTAGAAAAACCTTTGCTGACATTCAGATGCGATAACTTCAAGAAGGATCTGAAAAAGTACGACCACCATATCGCTGATATCAGGAAGCAGCTAGCAAGTCGCTTCGCAGGCGTGGAAAAGGTAAATATGCATGAAAAACTAAAAAAAAAAACACTCACAGAAGGCAGTGTTTGTTTACATCAGAGAGATGACATAACTGTGACAGCTTCTGTAACTCCCACAGTCAAGGCGCAGTTTTTGTGTTTCTTCCTCCCACCTGCTCAAACAGCTCATGAATGGAAGCTGCTTTTGTTTTTCACTTTTTATTTTCATGGCATCTTGTGGTGGGTGGCAGCCATATGTGGGTCCTGTTGTTTCCACCAGCAGGAGGAGAAAAAGAACTAGTGCATCTAGAGAGTTCATGTGGGGCAGCAGACTGAGTATTTACTGTATCCTCCCCAAAACATTAGCAGGACCAAACCCTGCTTGTTGTCACTCAGATTTTTTCTAGTTATAATTTCCACGTTGTTCTCTAGGATGTTTCTGTTAATACCAAGATTAGTGGTTTAGGTATTGCACAAGTAAAAAGAAAAAACACCTCAGACATATGGAGTGAATTTTGTTCTATTATTGTTGGAAGCAAAGAACACATTTTTCTTAAAATGGA
The DNA here is from genome assembly GCF_016077235.1 of Cyprinodon tularosa. Classification (NCBI taxonomy): domain Eukaryota; kingdom Metazoa; phylum Chordata; class Actinopteri; order Cyprinodontiformes; family Cyprinodontidae; genus Cyprinodon; species Cyprinodon tularosa. The sequence goes on along the minus strand of NW_024039448.1, from coordinate 148,974 downwards.
GATATGGAAAAGAAATGCAATGCAGAAATTAAACACTTTAGAATTGAAGAGTAATTTTATTGTAACTTTATTGTTTTTTTTTTTTTTTAGATTGTGTTTTTCTCTATTGGTCTGCATGGATGTTAGCTACATTCTCATAGGCTGATGCGTTTTTACACCAAGCATAGGTATTTGTCTTGCATTGAAGAGAACATGATGCAATTTGAAAAGACTTCAGTTCATAGAATTTAATCAGAAAAAGAGAGATTTCAAAAAATTAAATTTTCAACAACAAAATCTGTATTAAAGAAGTTTAAAAAATAAAATTTGAAAAACATAAAATCTAGATAAAACTGAAAAAAATTGTATTTATTTATCTCAGTAAACAACAAAACCTTTTGTTAGTTAAGAAGTTTCATATCTGTTTCATATTCTATCTTAAAAATTTTCTACATCTACATAATGTGTCCTTTTTCTTGCAAAAAGTGTAAAAAAAAAGTTACCCAAAACAATCTGGAAATGTCTGAACACCAAACTCTCCACCTGAACCCAAAGTAAACTGTAACCCAGTGTTTATTATGACAGGCCTTTTTAATTCACTGTGGATAAGCTGCATAAAGGGGCTGCATTCATTCTTTCAAAGAAACACAACTACAGTAAGGTTAAGGATGAGGATGAGGATGAAGATGAGGATGAGATGCTCTTATTGTATTATTCTGTGTGTGTGTGTGTGATGCAGGCTCGTAAAGCCCTCGCAGACCGGCAGAAGGATCTGGAGGTGAAGACACAGCAGCTAGAGATTAAACTCAGCAACAAGACAGAGGAGGACATAAAAAAGGCGCGACGGAAATCTACACAAGCAGGTCTGAGGTTTGAATAGGGAAGTTTGCTGCTACATAAACATACAGTGACTTTGGCTGCATGATCACATCTTGGTTATATAGGTTATAATAGAAATAAATAAATTATGAACAAAGTCAGGTTTTCTGTGACAGAAATAAATCCCTTTGGATCCAAAATGACGTTTTTATGAGAAATGTCAGACTGTGTACTCTGAAAAAAAAAAGTTACTTTAGATCAACTTAAAATAAATGCTGTAATTTATTACACTTCAATTCGTCATCCTTCAAATTAAATACAATACAAACCATACAAATTAAAACTACGGTATAACTTTGATCATAAACAGATTTTATCCATTATCCTAACTGCTTATTCCCTAATGGGGTCACAGCGAGGACTGGAGCCTATCCCAGAAGTCAAGAGGTGAGAGGCAGGGTACGCCCTGGATGGTCCGCCAGTCCATTGCAGGGCTGTTTTATACTTTGCTAAATCAGAATTTTTTCAATTTGGAAAAAGCTTTTTTTTATTTATGTTTTTTTTTTTTTTTGTTTACAATTACATATATGTATAAACTTACCTTGGAATAAAAACAAAAATGTAAAATTTAATGGTCCAACTATATTTAATCACCACAGACAGGATTTATTATTCATTATAACTTACAGTCCGACTAGAATTATTATTTTTTAAATCATTAGTTTATCTTGAAATAAAATCTTCTCCATATAATATCTGAGACATTTCACTACATTCTACATATAACTACATTCCCTGCGCATCACAAACATTTCTGTTCTAAAACTGAGTAGACTGCATTCGTTGTCACGGCAACCTTACTCATGGTATCAAAGTGCTGGCCACACATATTTTAAATTACTCAGGTAATGAGGTCACATTCATGTGACTTACAGCATTTAAAATGATAAACCGGTAGTGAAAAAATTACCTTTGATGTTCCATAGATATTTACTTTGAATCTAATAGTTTCAGATTATTTATTAAATGATGAGAAATTTTAATTCCAGGTAAAGTGAAATCCTTGCTTTATATTTAAGCTGACAAAATGACATTTCACCTCTTTCAGTGTAGTTTTGCTCCGCCGGAACAGATCTTCTCTCCGTGGTGCGATTAGTCACAGCCCAGAGCAATAATCGATGGCGTTCATGAAGCACAATTAATTAAACAAGGTCAACCTCAGGCGTAGGCTACCCGATATATATGAATTTAAATAAACTTCAGTGATTATTCTTTTGTTTCTGTCTCTGTTCATCCAAGCAAATAAAATACTTAATTAATCATGATAATGAAGTAAAATTTTAGATTTAGGTTCTTTAAGTCTTTTTAATGTCGTTAACCCAACAGATCAGACTTCTTCCATCCATCTTTAGTTGTGATAGAATTAAAAATGAGATGTGAATGTATACTGAAAGATACAAAACAATTGTTTAGAATAGAAAAAAGTTATTTGAAAGAATTTACTGAGAGATTTATTTTAATTGCACACATATTTGTTCAGTATTTTTGCCGTTTTAAATGGCTTATGGCTTAAAGTTGGCATGGCTTGTTTTTTCTCTTAATTTGAATTAATCTTCAGAACCTTATTTCAACTTGGAACATTAAAATTTTAATCAGAGCAATCCATTTATTTAAGGTTTTACTTGTAAAAGAAGATGCCGTCACTATTAAAATATCAACAAACAGATTTGAATGACAATAATGAAATTGTCATAAAATCATAAAAAGGCATAAAAACAAGTTGTTCTGATGTTTTCATTAATTATTTTAATATAAGTTTGTATAAAAATGTGAATATCACTGTAAATCTATGATACATTTAATTGATTCGCTGTCAGACTCTCTGAAAGATGATTCTCTGGTTCCCCCTGGTGGACATTACAGGCTACATTAAAAACAGCCAAAATGCAATAAGAGAAAAGTGATTATTGTTTGAAGCGTATAGATATAAATAATTAAAATGATTATTAAAGCTGTATTTTTTTTTTATGTTGGATTGTTTGCAGGAGATGATCTAATGCGCTCTTTGGATCTCTACAATCAAACCCAGTCCAAGTGGTTTGAAGAAATGGTCACAACCAGCATGGTACTGTTGAAAGTCCAGGAGGCTTTCACATTAAGTCACACAGCTTCTAATTCTAAAAGGAGAAATAAATGTTGCTTTAAATTCTCCATATTATAGGGATTTCCTTAACAAGTTGTTGTAGATGCTTAGAGTCCGTATCTCCTGTAGTGGTCTGTCATTCAGCTGATCTGGAAAAGCCTCTGGCTGAAAACACTCTGGGCCGGATTTATCAAGATCCAATTTTGTGTGCAGTAATTTGCGCTCGCAAACTGGAATTTTGCGCGAGGGGCTGAACCATGGTTTGCGGGTGATTTAACAAGAGTGATTGCGTAACTGGTGGCAGGTGCAAAACTGTTGGAGACACCCTATTTAAATGATGGGTTTGCGCATTTTGTGGTTTGCGGCAAAGTAGTTTGTAGTTGTTTGTAGTTTGTAGTGCATTAAGAAATTTTCTCCCACCCCCTCCAAAAAAAGAAATATATATATATATATATATATATATATATATATATATATATATATATATATATATATATATATATATATATATATATATATATATATAAACTTTGGCAACCTTTATTCCCTAAGGTGGTATGTGGCTGAATTTCTACTTCACCGCAGTAAAAAAAAACAACAAAAAAACAAAACCCAGGTGTTTTGTATTGGCCTGTAGAAAAATGCACATACCAAATGGCTCACAAGAAGTGACTGTTGATAAGATGACTGCGCGTATGCATCCCCGCAGCATTGGCATGTTGCTCCACAGGCGAAAGGCGGGAGGTCGGGGTTCTCTCCGGTAGGGCGTCAGGGCGACATGGCATTCAGAACGTCGGACAGCACTTTTGCAAAACTAGATTGGGAGATCCCAGCTCTCGCTGCAACCGTACGCTGGAATGACCCAGATGCAAAAAAGTGCAATGTTGCAAGGAGTTTTGTGATATCTGGTATTGCGTGGGTCCTCCTTGTGGCTGGCTCCAAATCCATTCGGAGTTCCCCCAACAGCTCCAAAATGACAATGCTGGATAAACGATATGTTTTGATGATCGTTTCCTCCTTCATTCCACAAATATTCACACGGAGTGAAAAAATGCGTTCTCTGCGTCTCCTTGCTTCATTTCCATGTCTCCTTCTTGCGACAATAACCGCTGCCATGTGTGCGCAATTACGCATACAGACCATTTGCACCTTCTTTTGAAACGTGTTAAATATAGAGTCAGATACCGTTAGCAAAATTGCTTTCAGGTTTGATAAATCACTTTGCGAGTGCTAAATTAATATATTTACATGTTCTCCTCCCACAAGACGCACTTTTGCGTGTAAACGCCCCATATTGCATATTCATTGCAGAAAAAGTACTAAATGGATAAGAGGCGCTATTTAGCACGTTTTAAAGACCAAATCCTTTTAGCACGCTGTTGATAGATCAGTTTGTACATTTTTTTGCGTGCGCAGTGAAATAGCTCACGTTTTTATACACGCAAACCTTTGATAGATCCGGCCCTCTGTTGTTAGATGATGATAAGTTAAACATTACATTTTCTGTTCTTACATGTGAATAAAGTTTAACCTTCACCCACTAATTAAATAAAAAAGTTCCCTTTTGACTCCTTTTGACATAATTTGGTCCTTCATTGCAAATTAAATGAATTATGTATCCGTCAACAGTTTACATGCTTGTTCCATTACTGTACATCCAAATTGGATCAGTATGTGAATGTATTAAAGGTTGATCTTTGTTTCTGGCTGCACTGATTCTTAAAAGCTTGTCTTGTTTCACCTGCAGGAGCTGGAGAAACTCGAGGTTGAGCGGGTTGAATGGATTCAGCAGCATCTGCGTCAGTACACGACTCTGAGGCACGAAACAGACATGTTCAACCAGAGCGTGAGTTCACATATGTCATTAAGTTTGCATGTGTTTACTGCTTAATTGTGAGGTTTCGCCCCAAAACTTGATGTGACGTCTTCATAGAATGAAGCATCAACTCAAATTTGTCTTTTACTGTCAAATAATTGGCTTGAGAAAATCACAACTCGTCACTGCACTGTAGCCACAGCTGCTATGGGGCACACTGACAGGATTCTCTGTTCTGCCATTTCTAAAATCCTAACTGAGGAAGGTTCCAAAGATATTTTATCCTACGCTAAAGCAGCAATGGTATCCTGTGAAATATGGGTTTAGTCAACAAGGATATTTTAAAGGACCTTGAAGGAAAGCTGAGTAAAGCAGCTGTGTTCCTGTGGCCTAATTGGACAGCTAATCCAGGGGGCTGATTTCTCCTCTTATGGGCTTTGCATTCGAAAGAGAAGAATAAATTACTTTGCATTCAATATAGTTTTTGTAACCAAGCATCATCATAATCATTGTTCAACATAACCATGTTTAAATAGTTAACTTTTGGGCACTAGTGTCTAAAACTGCCCACGGCGAGCGTCCACCTTTCACCTAGCGCTTAAATATCCTGCAATAGTTCAGGCCCCAAGGAAAAAGCTTTGATATTCAGGAAGTAAGTCCTGCAGATGTGATGAGATGTTTCTTGTCAGCTTCATGCAAATGAGGCATAATGTTTGGATTCTCTCATGTGTGCCTATTGTCAAAATTAATGATTTAAAGCAAACAACAGGTTCTAGGAACATTTAGGATTAAGGCTTTATGGAAAGAAAACAGCCAAAAACTCTAAGATTTTTTTTTCCCATTTCCTAATTACTGAATTTAATTTATATTAAGTACTAAACTAATCGGCTCTCCTTACAACTGAAAGCTCATTGTGGTGTCAAAATAATATAAAAGTATTTCTTTATAGTCCAAGACTTTTGGTTTTAGTAAAATAAATGAAGGCTTTTAGTCAGCAGAGTGTCAGACGCCGCCCAACAGGAAATCAAGTCCAGACGTTAGATGTGGGACTATGACAGGGCTCTCTGAAGGGACTAGGGCATGCAATTTGGAGGAACCAAAATATGACTCTGGTATGAAGACAGAGGACTCAATTGACATTTTATTTTCTAGTCATTTTCAGTTTACCTCAGTAGATCATAAAATGATGTGTAGAATCATTCATTCCCTTATTACAAATTAATAAGGAAAATTCTTCCCTGATATAGTTTAAATCTACACAAAATTTGAATTTGGAGCTAATTAAAACCCAAACAAAAGATATTATTAAAACATGATTTTAACAGAAGCGATAGACCCAACGTAATAATGAAGACAATTGACTTGTTAATTGTCCTGCTCGCAGTCATTGTTCAGGATATCGGCTGTTCGTAAAGTGCCATGTCCAATGGAAAGTTAAGTGGAAGGAAAACATTTGGTCGAGAAATTGTCCTGAGCAACAGCCTTGAGAAGATTATTTAAGCACAGCTTGTTCAACAGTCACAAGTACAAAATGCAGGTTATTGATACATGAATTAATCTAAAGTTGATTGATCTGATCAGTCCACTAATGATTAATTGATACCTTGCCATTTTTCTAAAAAGTGTTTTTTTTATGGTATCTTTCAATAACATCTGGGGTATAAATCTCTCTAACATATGATGAAAAAAAAGTATTGTATCAGCTGTGTTAGATATTGAGTTAATAAACAAAAAACACATTCTTTCTTACATGTTAAGACATATTTATAAGCTATAACAACCTATCAGGTTACTGATTAAAATGTGTGAAACATGATTTCCACTTAACTGAGAAGTAAAACTATCACCAAAAGACGTGTATGTAGCTCTGACATACTGTCAGACAATTTTCCACTTCTTTTTAATGAAGTTATAATATACTTTTTTTCTGTATGTTATTTATACTGACAAAAAGATGATCAAAAGTTCAGCAGGAAGATGAAATTAACTGATTTTATTCAATTAGTTTTTCTTGCAAAAATAAGCTATCACCCTCTAGAGGGAGGCAGTAGCACTACAACACTGAAAGAAACTTGTTTCAGTGTTTAATTTTATTTGAAAATAAAGATCTCAAAGTCTGTAGGAGAAATGGACACATTCAGTCCAATATCTTTGAGGTTTTGTATTAAGTTTCCATAGATGGTAATGATTTCTTCCATGTCAGCATTGATCAAGATCTATTATGACACTTTGTGGATTAGGGCTGTAATCTTTGCAATTTGTCTCCGTTTTCCTCTTCTAGACGGTGGAACCGGTTGACCAGCTGCTGCAGAACGTGGATCCAGCCAAAGACAGGGAGCTGTGGGTAAAAGAGAACAAAACCGGCGAAGTTCGACCTGTGGATTTGGACATATAGACGAGCCTGACCTGAACATCACCTGGCCTGCTTTCAGCATCAAGACACGTCCACACAGTCCTGGAAAGTTTGTGATTGCACTGATCCGTGGACAGTGCATGTTCAGACTCCTGAGCTCTACTCATCCTCTCTGACTTTAATCACAAGGAGGGAAAGATTTAATGCAGTCGGAGTCTTGGAGAAAGGAAAGGATCAGAGTACCAGCATGTTCCTTCAAAATTCTACCCCTATCATACACAGTATTAGCTTACTGAATGCCATAAAATGTACTCTGCTGTTTAACTGTTGTAAATTGTATTAAAAAAAATCCATGTCTATAAATTCTTTAATTTTAGCTTAAATCAGCTTGTTTCCATTTTGTGCTAACCAAACAAAAGTAAATAAAACTTAAGCCTGTTTATGGATATAACCTTTATTTTAGATACAGATTCTGACACTGAATGAGGAATTACAAGGAATATGATATATTTTCATATTTTTTCCTGGTTCATTTCATCGGAAATGCATGTTTTAAGTATTTCACTTTTACAATCCACGAAGAGCCGAAAACCTTTCTGCTGTCAAAATAGTTGTTTTGTGAAGTTCATTGAATTTGGGGAAAGTAATCAGTGTCCTGTAGTTGATTTAGGCTCTTTCACAAATACATAAAAATTTTCCAAATCCAGTAACCTTTGCTGTTCGAAGCAAACCCTGCTTTGGAATGTAAATTTGATTATCCCAACAGGTGGCAGATAAAATTTGGATCCAGTGTGCAGGGAAAAAAAAGGTGGTCCAAGTTACACTAAAGCACCTTTTAGTGCCTATCAGTTTATATTCCTGGAATGTCCTTGATATATGTTCTCTGCATCAGTGTATATTTGTAGATACTGCTTAGATGTATTTTGCTGTGAAACGTTTTAGCACATCTGCAGATGTTCCGACCGACAAGGTGTGATTAACACAACCTTGTTTATTTTTGGTAAATGTGCAGGGAATATTTTTTACGGCGAAGTCAAGCAGCGTAGGAAAAAAAGGATCAAGTTGTTTGCTGACAGTTCGATTATGCAGCTTTAGATTTGCTTGATCCCGTTCCTCAAAAATGAAAGCCCATCAGATCAGAGTCTGCATGTAACGTTTGTCTTTGTGCTTATGTGTGTGCATTTGTCTGTTGTCTGCAACATTTGGTTGTGATCTGTATGTCTCAGGTTGATTTTGCTCATTTTAGGACAATTACATAACAAATGACAAGCCCCCCCTCCAAAAAAATCATTTAATTGAAAAGTAATATCTGGAATATAAATGTATAATCTCAATTTTATGCAACAACAAAAAAAATGTCTTCTTCTTTAACCTTTCTTTTAGGCAAACTGTCTAACATTTTAATTTGGACCCATTTAGCTACATGTGCAGACTTTAGGTAGTGTGTTTGCTGTAGAGGTTTCATCGTCGTGCATCAGTGTTGTGCACTAAATGTTGTTACGTTCCAACTAAATGTTCCTGACAAGAGTTTGAAGATGACGTAACGGTTGACCTTGCTGGTGAACGTTTACATTAAACCCAGTGTTTTATGAATGTTTTGATCATATGTGACCTCTGTCCAAATCGTGAACTGAGGAATGCAGTGTAAAAATAAATTTCCTCTTTGAAAATGAAAGAACTCTGTGCAGTTATGTAACTTTACTGGGAAGTTGGGATTTTAGCAATATTTCATCTGGAAGACGTTGGATTTAGAAATGGGATTAAAAACATCCAAGGGGAAAAGGTGCTGAAAATTTACCATGTAGCATAACATACATTTATTGTATTCAGTATTACTTATAAAAGGAGGGAACATTACGAACCAATAGTACATTAATGTTATAAATCTGGGAGGGACAGACAGAAAAATTGATTTGGAGGATTGGAACATGAGGCTGTATTTCCGGTCTGTCTCATGTTATTTTATAATTGGCAGACATGATGTCTTGATTCCAATTATCATTAATCAGCTCTCTTACATTTAACCCATTAATTGTCATATCCGGTCCTCGGAGACCTGGGTATGTGGTGCTTCCAAATTTGAATACTGCCAAAATAAAGCTACTGATCGGCATTGCAACAGCTTTATATGGCATTCCAGACCTTCCAAAGGGTTAAATCAGCTCCTGATTTATTTAATGCTTTTTCAGATATTCATTGTGGGTTTAAGGGAAAATGCCCAATGCATTGTATGAGAGCAAACCAGAATTTAAAACCTGTGTAAATACACTTCAGTTTCTGGAAGCCGCCTGTTCATCAAATAAAAATAGTTAAAAAATAGATCATTTTTTTTTATAGGGGGGGGGGGGTGTTAAATATTTAATAAAGGGGTTTTTAATTACAGCTCTAAAAAGGTCAAAGGCCATTTTCCTCAGACATTTAAAATGTTATTGCTACTTCATAACTGAACATAGAAAATAAATAAAAGATATGTCAGGAAATGTAAAGACTGTAGAGCTAATGCATTATCATATAAGTGACTCAACTGTGGAAGCCATGACAGGCGGATTAAAATATTTTCTCACGTAGTCAGAAGCTGTAACTCCTCAATCTAAAGACTTTTTTTTTGAGAAGAGATCAAAAGGACCTACTCAAGTTTTTGTTTTTCTTACGACGATCCATTTTCAGAGTCAGTCAAAATGTTCTTTTCCTTCCAGCTTTAGAAGCTATCTGACAAAATATGTTCCTTTTTTTCTTGATGATGGAATATTGTTTTTTCCAGATATAAAATATGAATAACATAATGTACAGAATCTTAACAGTCATTTCTCTGTTTTTGTAATACACTTTTTGAACACTAGAGGCACTAAAGAGAAGCATCATTGAGAGCTTTGTGGAAAGTACATTCGCAGTGAATGAGAGGCAGGTATAGAAAGTTGGAGCAAAAACTTAAACCTTTGATGTTTAGATAGAAAAGTCAAAGGCGGGTCTTGACAAATGCGTGTTGACTATTACAGTTTTCTTCGAGTTCATTCCAGATTAGTGGAGCACGATAATTCAAAGCTGCTGCTCCATGTTTGGTTCTGGGTAGGCAGAGGAAACTTGAATCAGAAGACCTGAGAGGTCTGGCTGTTGATCCACTGACAGCAAGGCTGTAATGTATTTTGTAACTAAGCCATTCCGTGATTTATAGGCTAACAGAAGTTTTTCAAAGTTTATTCTAAGATTCCGGGACCCAGTGGAGGGACTTTAGAACTGGGCTGTTGTGCTTTACTTTAAAAGTTCTGGTGAGGATGCAGGCAGTAGCATTCTGGATCAACTGCAGCTTTCTGACCCACTTTTTAGGCAGACCTGTTTGGGTTGCTCTATCCAGGGGCAGAGATGGCAAAAGTACTCACTTTCCGTACTTGAATAAAAGTACAGATACTTGTGTTAAAAAATACTCTGGTAAAAGTTGAAGTACTGATTAAACTTCTTTACTCAAGTAAAAGTAACAAAGTACAGGCTTGTAAATTTACTTAAAGTATAAAAGTAAAAGTAGAAACCACTTTTTTCATGCCGTTGCCTACATTTTAAATGGATGTCTGCCACTAGGACTAGATCTTCGTTGTGTTCATTTTCAATCATCTCGTCGTCCATGCTACTATGCTAACGCCACCGCCACCAGCTGCAATGATTTGCCGCCAGTGAATACCGCCGAATCTGTCGATTCATCTTGTAGTGGTGCGTCAAATGCAACGTAGATTCCCATCCAATTAGATTGAATTTGGTATTGATGACGTGAAAAATAATAACGGTAACTCCATTGAAATGATTCAAAACTAAAGTAACGAGACAATTTTTTAAAATGTAAGGAGTAGAAAGTACAGATATTTGTGTAAAAATGTAAGGAGTAGAAGTAAAAAGTCGCCATAAAAATAAGTAGTAAAGTAAAGTAAAAATATCAGAAAAATCTACTTGAGTACAGTCACGAAGTATTTGTACTTCGTTACTTCCCATCTCTGTCCAGGGGTCAGTGCCCCTTTAAAACTGATCCTGCCCCCTATTATGGCCCCAGTACTGAAGACATAGTACAAATTTTCTTCACCATAACTGATTCACCTTTAGGCTGATTTATACCTTAAGTGAAATGCTTAAACGGTGACGAAGAAATAATAACAATAATATATAATAGCTTTAGCCATGGTGAAATAGAATCACAGGTTTCATCTGTTACTTGCAGCACCAGAGACCTCCTGGTTATGTTCTTCAGCTAATAGAAGGCCGATCTTGTCTTTATGTGTCTGATTCCATCATTACACCCAGGTTCTGGGCCTCACCAGTGGTTTTTTGTTGAAGTATTTGAATGTGTGTCCAAATTGTTTTTGCTCTTCTATTGGTCCAAACATAATTACCGGTACTTGAATTTTGCTCAAGTTATTTGAAAAATGGCGCTGTGGTTATAAAGGTGAGTTTTTTCCTTCATGAAGCACTAATACACACCAGTGTTGTATATTAACCTGAAAGATCATTTCATATATTGCAAGTGAAGCAAATACTTGGGGAAAAGTTTTAACTGTGTTACTTTATAGTATATTTAAACATATGCATATTATTTTTTCCTTAAATTAAAAAATAATGCAGCGTCCGAGTAAAAGCTTGATTTCCAGAGGTGTCGAATAGTTTTATTTACTGCAGATAAATTTCATCAAATAATCTTTAATTTAATAAAAGACACCAAAAAAGAGCCTCACCACCAACAAAATACTTTTATAGTTGTCATGGTAACCAGAGGTGGAGCACAAAGGAGAGGGAAACTCCAAAAAACCTCAAAAATATCTTTATAAGCAAGAGAAATTTATTGCTTTAATTAATTCCTTTATGAATTTTTTTCTTAATGCTAAATGTAAAAAAAGAAAAAACACACACTATCTTTGCATTGTTGCATGTTGCAATCCTTCTAACATCTTTTTATTGGTACAGCTTTTATCTGTGAGGTAAAACTAAAAGAAAACTAGTTTGATGAGTGTTGAAACAAAGACAAAATATACAGATTCAAGCTATTTATTGTTCCTCCAAGTCAAGCCCCTGTTGTTCTTACTGGATGCAGTAGCACATACATTAATACACAAGTGTCTCAACCGACCTTCAGCTTTTAATTGGATTGGTTGATGCAGGTGGACTGTTAACATGATCCTAATTCCCAACATAAGAAGCTCTCCTTCTGACTTTTTCTCAATTAGGCTAATGAATGAACCAAAGAGTAAAAAAAAAGCACGTAGATGTCCAATCTCTAATTGGTTGGTGCCATCTTGGCAGGCAGAGCAAAGCAAAAATTGAGTGAGATGTCAAGAGACACAAAGATATTCACTTTTAATTACATCATAAACTAACAGAGCTCTTACAAGCTCTTAAATAAAAGCTCTTACATTAATGGCGATTTGAGGGCTGCCTCTCATTAATCACCCATTTACTAGCCCCCAAAGTTAAAAACAGATTCACAAAAGAAACGTAGCTCAGACAGGCAGAGTAAAAAGGTAAAACATAAAGTCATGGGTAATAAAGTCTTATATCACAAGAGGAGGTGATTTTAGCTCCTGAACTATTGCTTCTTTTCTTTCAGCTTGTCTTTGATTTTCTGAGGTTCATCGTATTGTATCAAGCGCAGGATGTCCTTGTTGTCCATCACGCCCTGAATGAATTCTCCCTCCGTGATTTTATCTGCAGAGTAAACAACAAATGTCTTTGAGATTGTTTTCATCTAAAAGCAGCCACAGAGTGAAGAAAGACTCATTTCAAGGAATTTAGCTCACCGTTTTCCTTCTTTCCAAAGAACGCCCAGATCTTTTCAGCCCTCTTCTCAGGAGTATTTTCATCTTCGGGGAGTTTCTGCTGATCCTCTTCAGGGATCATGTTAAATATCGACTACAGGAAAAGAGCAGAAGATGTTTTCAACATTCTCTCTCAGTTAAAGCAGTAAATTAGAACTATTACTATAAAAAAGATAATAAAACAGCTGGTATTTCCAATCTTTACTTTACTCATTAAATATTTAGTGCTTGAAATTAAACAGTAAATGTTAGTTTTTAAAGGCCTCAGTACCCTAACAATCTCTTGAATTTCACTTTTGCTGATGGTTCCATTGCCATCCACGTCATACAAGGCAAAGGCCCATTCCAGCTTCTGCAGAGTCTTTCCTCCAGAGGTGAGGTGCAAAGCAACAATATACTCCTTAAAGTCCAACGTGCCGTCTGCATTTGTATCAAAACTCCTAAAAACATGCCGGGCATATGCAGTGGGGTCGGCGCCCGGGAAGAAGCTGGCATAGATGCCTTCGAACTGCTCCTTGGTGATCTTTCCGCTTGGACACTCTTTCAGGAACGACTGGTACCATGCACAGAGCTCAGCTTCACTGTATTTGGTGTTGGACTTCAGTTCCTCCAGTAGCTCCTTCGACAAGGCGCTGCTCTTCGTGTTCCCCATCCTGCTCAGAGATGTGGAAACCTTGGCCCTTATTCCTCGGCTCCTGCGTTTGAGGGTTAAACTTGTGCAGAGTGCTTAGAGGAGTTTCTGTGCTTTGCTGCCAAATGAGATTATGGTCATCACTATCTAAATCCAGACAGCTGTCTTAAAGAGGATAAACACGTCACAGTATAATGACACCTTTTTCAGGGAGATACAATTAAGACATATCAATCAGATCTCATATATGTAATAGGAATGTTTTATTCTACTAAATCTAGAGTGAAGATTTTTTTAATGAAAAAAAAAACAAAATATCTATTTATTTTTTATACAGTAAAAAGTTGTAATATTTTATTAGATTTTATGGTGCCTTTTAACTTTTTTATTATTATATTTGTTTGTTGTTTGATCTATTATAAAACTGTATTTTTTTTATCTAGATTTCCTCTCTTATTTTGAAAATCCTGCCTCATTAAGATGGTTTAATTTTTTTGTTTGGAAACTGCATTTTCTACTCAGTCTTGAACCAGGCTTTGATTTCTGCACTTTTCCTAGGCTTCCTAAAATCATATTACAAAAAGTCTTTTTTTTTTTTTTCAGAAATTGCACAGTTGGTTTAATCTTTCAAAAAGAAAAAAAACTTAGATATGTTTATTTTGAAAATGCCCAGCCTGTAAATGATCAATTCAGAACAATAGGATAGTTGTTCTATTATGGGGAAACAAAACCCTGACAGGAGGGTTATAAGTGGATGAAGTTGGCTTATATTTAAAATCATTGTTATTACATCCACTACAAACTCATTTAAAAGGTCTTCAAAAGGCCATTTAGGAAACTTACAGAAACCACATAGATTGCTGCGAGAGATTACGCCTCTGAGATTTCTTGTTGTTTTTTTTTTGCATTTGCATGTCAATAGTAAAATAAGATCAACTAAAAAAATTACGAAGTCAGTCTGTAAAAAGTTGTTCATGCACCTGTTTTATTGTTATAAATACCTCTTATCATTGTTATACATCTTTTGTACTTGGTTCCTTTGTGTTTTGATGGACCATTGGGTTTGTTCTGATTTGGTTTGTGTTTGTTTACTACGCTGATGTGATTTCCTGCATCCATCTACAGGACATGAGAATGTCCATATAGGGTAAGGATACACATAAGAATATACTGTTAGGACTCCTGTCCGTGTGGTTTGTGTTTTGTATGTTTGTCTTCCTTCCTCCACCAGGCGTCGCCTGGTCCTGATTCACCTTCCTCACACACCTGCAAAGGGTTACCTCATTAACGGAGCGCTCTTAAGCTGCTGACTGCCACTACCTCGATGCCAGCGTGTTTGCCAGTTTTGGGAAGTCATCCTGCAAACTGGACGCTTCGGACCTTCTCTCCCTGGAAGGATCAACTGAGCCTCAAACTGAGCTGGGGATTCAAACTGGAGGTTTGAATCCACTTTTCTCCAAGGGATCGTTTGAGTTTCACAATAAGCAAGGGATTCATGTACACCACAGTCCGTTCAAGTACTGCAGGAAATCTGAGTGGCACTCAGTTTCTCCGTTCTCCTACAAACAACCGCATTCTGGGTAAACCCTGTCCACCCTCCACCGAATCAGACAAACACTGGAACAACCCACACCAACTGGAGTCAAAGAGTCAACCACTTTTCTGGAAATGTGAGTCTGCAAACCTTTTTTCCTCTTCAGGTTCGAGAATCAATTTTTCCCACTGAACCTGAACTAACCGCAGTGTCTTCCCCTCACCTTTCAGTTCCGGTTGAGCAGTATTCAGAGCAACAATGGAATCTCCACAAGCTTCTCAATAAACCTCTTAATCTTTTTCCCTGGTCTCTCTGTTTCTCTGCATGTGGGTCCGAGCTCTTGATCAAATGATGACATATACAGATAACATTTCTTACATCTATTTCTAACAGTCAACTGATAAGAATTGTGAATAAGAAAAACAAAGACTAACAGCAGGATTTAAATTAAGATCTTTGAAAATTAAAAGGCAATTACATGCAACCATTACGGAGACCTAAAGTAGTTGAGACCATAAAATGAATAAATAACTCCATTTTGTCTTAAATGTAAATGTATTTTATTTATCTGCAGGCTGGACATGGCAACAAAATGTGAGCTTATGAGTATGAAATATGGTTAAAAAAATGACAAACAGGTGATGTTTTTATCCCTCATGGTTGCCTTTTTAACAGTTTTCACGTTTCCCTCACACAGAATATTTAGCGCCAGGTTTTAATACTGACAAAATGCCCTAAGTCTTTAGATTTCACCAGAAAATTGTATTATTCCTGAACTTTATTTATCATGCAGGAGTCACAGCTAGTCCTAAAATGACTCACAACAATAAGCAAATTTACCCTCTTTCCTTGGTTGATTCTGGCTTTTCCTTTTGGGGGGAAGCTGGGAAATGGGTTTTACCATCCTTACATAAGTTGTTGTATCTTGGTTAAATAAGTTTATATGAATCATATCGACTGTTCTCAATCAAAAATCAAAATGATGTAACTTCTGTTTGATCCACATCCAGGGTTGAAAGCAAGGCCAGGATATTAGCCAGCACCAACAGAGCAGCAAAGGGCTGAGCCGACTCATCATGGGTCGTCCTGCCACCCCCGCCTGGTGTTGACTGCTCGGCCACAATGTGATCAGATTATCCGCGTCTCCACTGTTATAATCTCTATCCAGATAGCGGGACCATCTGCTGCAGTGGTGCCAAAACCACAGCAAGTGAAGGTAATTAAAGAAAGAGGAATGGCGGCTGAAGAAATTACTTAACCATAATCAAACCTGGATGAATCCTAGATTAGAGATTATGGTTGATGTGCTGAAAGATATGAAGCTTTAAAAATAAATGCTTAGATAAGTATAAGAGACATTCAGGGTTATTGTTTTTAATGATACAACCCAGTTTACCAATTTTCTGCATACCCTCCAGCCTTATTACAAGCCTTTGAAAGCCAGATAACAGATAAATCTTTCATTCTATCATAATGATATTACTGTGATTTTCTGTTTAAATCCAACTTTCATATCGAAGTAATCTAATACAGCAGGAATAAGGCTTGTGTTTGTGATGTGTGGGTTAAAGTAGGACCACACAGTGCAGACATGGCATGACCATGATGGCAGTCACAGAAGGAAAAATGAAGCACGGAGGAGAATTGGACGGTTTAACCAGAGGATCCAGTAAAAAAACAATCAAAACCAGTTTGCTTTGTTTACTCAGAAAGGAGGGAATTCAGACTGCAAAACTTCATAAGTAGAGTTAAGTGATTTGAGGATCGTGACAGCCAAATTTATGAACTTAAACTATTAAGTTTATTAGATAAATCAAATTACAACATAACGTGAGCATAACACGTTTTAACGTACTTTTACATTCAAGTAACTTTCCTTACAAACATGCATTTTCCAATTTTCTAATTAATAATTTCATATTAGAGTACATTAGATATAATACAGTATTCTGCATTACAGAACCAACCAACAATTGTATAAATGATGGATATTTCACTATTTAGTGTTTAAGATTAAATATCTTGACATTTATGAAAACTTAACTGTTCAAAGTTTCTGTTTCTATCTAATATCAACCTCACGCAGACCCACTGGTAAACAGTAATAGTAGTAATAATAGTATTAACTATTTCATTAAGTTCTTTACGTCAGGCTTAGTTAATAAGCAAACAATTCGGATTAAACTAAATGTTTTATTGAATGTACTCAAAAATCAGAACTATGTTATGTTAACTCAACTATTTAAGCTAGAAGAATTTATACAAAATTATTTTAGAATTATTTACAGTGCAACTAACTTAGTCAACTAACTAAACCACACTTGACTTTATCAACCAAATAACTATTTTAAAAAAGGGTTGTAACAGTAAGATAGACAACACAACTACTTTCCCATGCAGAGGATGTCCATAGATCTATTTTAGAGCTACATTGGGTTGATTGCTCCTTGTTTTAAATTAGCCCATAAAATTCCAGTAACATTTCGTATAAGTAAAAAAAAAACAATCCACTGGACTTGGTTTCCAAGATTTGAAGACGTTTCACTTCCCCTCCAGAAAGCTTTCTCAATTCAAATGTCTGGATCCGCAGTGAGTTTGAGTCTTTATATAGACAAGGCCTTGTATTGTTTGGAAACATGCAAATGAAAACCGATGAGTGGGTCGTTTGGTTCCATTGTTCTTAAATTGAAACATAGATGGTTCCTATAATCTGCAAGTTTCCTAAGCAATTTCTCATACTCACACGTTATTCCGAGGGTATCATTCCCAAAATGGAGTGCAACATGCTGATGAAGATTCTCAGTTATCCAGGTCATAGTCATTCCGAAAAAGTTCAAAAACAGTTCCAGTAGCATTTGGACTTATGATTGGACATTATTGTCTCTATAAAGTTTATTGAGACAACATGTAGTGTGGGGGTTGTATAAATAATTGAATTGACCTTTTTATTTACTGTATTTTGCTCAAATTTGACATGACATGATTGTAAGCTTTATTAATTGAACAAGCTTGAACATATGCTTGGATTTTTTCATATCAATAAATATAATTTTTTTCTTTTTCTTTTGAATTCACATGTTTTGTTATAAAGACAGTTGTCATATATACATATATATTTAGAAAATCAACTCAGGGAAAAGTTTTCCATACATTGAGTAATAAGAGATAGATTTGTTAGAAATTGCTAGTAGCTTGGCATATCATTAAAAAAAAAAGCAAAGTAAACCGAAGGATAAAACCAAGCAGTTATCTTAAAAATGTTATATCAGTTTAGAAAAACAGCATTAATGTACACCTAATATTTATTCAAATCATTACAGTATATAGCTAAAGAGATAAATTATAAGGGGTTGTGTGGAATTTTAAACCATAACAACTCAAAACATTATACCTGGATATTATTCCAACAACATTAATCCATAAATTAATTATGGTAGATGTTTATCAAAACACTTAAAAGATTTTCCACAGCAGCCTAAAGCAGTTGTCCACTTTTTGGCCCAGCCAAGTCTTCATTAGGTCCCACTGCATGCATGTTGGTCCAATTGAGCCGTCGAAGAAGAAGTTTGCAGGATTTTTTGTTGTCAGTTTGTTCCTGTACTCAGTGATGATGCTGTTCATTCAGTTGTGTTGGAGCAAAGACCGATCTGACAGCTGCAGGAAACTGGTTCTTGAGGAGTGGAGTAGGCCACGCCTTAAATTAAGGCGATAATAGAGAGATCCTCTTAGTTAGACTTGGAACTGAAAATTATCAATATGCCAGTTGCCAAACAGCTTTTAAAAGTATGTGAAAAACTTTTGAGTTTGCTCTACTATTAGTGCTGGGTAATTAATTGCATTTACAATATACAGTAATCACATTTTAGAGAAATGCAATTTGCAGAAGCACTTCATTTTAGTCACATTACATTTAACAAGAGTTCTAAGATACAAAATTTCACTGCAGCCCTTTAGGTGGCGGTAAGACACTTAAAGTAGTTTTTCCGCCACACAGAAGGGAAGAGAGTGGCCACTTGCACGCAGATTCAGGCATTATAGAAGTAAGAGCTTTTTCATGCAAAGGTTACAGAAAAGTACTGCAATATTCGATCTGGAGAAGCAATCTTTCAGGGTCACGGAATAAAAGCTGAAGCCCTGGAGTAAAAAAATCTACATTTTTGTGCTTATTGCAAAATCACAATAAAGTTACAGTATTGGTTGAAAATAACCCCAGGTTGGATTTTGGGAAAAATTGTTCAGCTCAACTTTCTATGTAAAGCAAACCACTTATTTATGATCCTTTCCTATCCATTCTTCCAATTGAAGAAATACTTGTGGGATTAAATGTTCATTCACCTACAAAGAACTAAATAGTTAGCTTTTCAAAACTTATTATGTAATTAAGAGCTAAAAGTTTATTTTTGCTGTTATTTGCCAGATTTACAGAGAACATGAATGCAGCAGACCTGCCTAATCTGCTTCTACAAAGTCATAACAGGAAAATCCCAAATCATTCTTTAATCTTTAAATATCACTGCAAATTTTTACATAATCATTTCATTTCATTGTGGAAAGCTTTTTAAAATTGCATCCTTTTTCCAAAAGGTATAATATTTTGTTCAGTCCTTCCATCTGCCAGGTATCATGCGACAGATGATGCTCTGTAAAAAGTAATGAAGGACTTACTCATTCTGTGTTTATATTCTTCATGACATGATTGTGGAGTTTCTGAATAATCTCTCTTTTTCAGGAGAACTGCTCAAATAAAATTGGCAAGTGTAGAACCACATCAGAGTATAAACTCTCATTTTGCATTTGGTTTTTTGGGGTTTTTTTTGTTTGTTTTTGAAGCCTGTGATTGGGGTTCCATTTTAATTTAGGAGATTTTAATCACTGAGTAGTTTGAGCTAAAATAGGGTTACAGGGTTAAAATAGGGTAATATGGTGTACATATGATATACAAATGTATGCAACCTTATGGATAATATAGTTTTACAACCTAGTTGTAGAATTACCAATGGAACAGGGTGTTCAGTCTTTTGGGTTGGTGTTTTAAGATTCTTATGGTCTAGGGGTTGTAATTTGTTTTTGCCAGAATGGATGACAAAAGGGGATCACATGCACATTCTAACAAAAATCAAACAATAAACCACAAAGCAATTACAATTCATAAGGATCTCATGTAAACAATTAATTATTTAATGTTACTTTTGAAATATGAGGCTTGTGCATTGATATATTAAATATTTATTTAGATTTTAATAATAAAGTCTTACAGCAACACAAATACTTTGAAAATGTTACACTGAATCAACAAAAACAAAAAAATAGTAAAGATATATTGTTGCGGTCTACACAATCACAGTGAACACTACTTACCACATTTGGGAAGTTTACTTTAAAAAGTAACTAGTTATAGTCACTACTTGCTTATACAAAAAAGTTACTAAATAACACCAACTTTCCCCCAAGCCGCAAAAACAGTTTAAATCTGGGAAGAAGTAGCATATTGTGACATCAGGAACAGCTCACTGACGTGTGTTCACCCGGGTCAAACGAGTCAGCAAGTGAACCGATTACAATCCCCTCGGCTTTGATCTGCATGCTGTGGTGATATTCTGCTTTGTTTACATTCGATAAACATGTCGCAGCGCTGATAAGAGGGATTCAGAGAGATAAAAGAGCGAAACAATAAAGCACAGTGACTACTCCCTGGCTTCCTTCCATGTTGCTCTCCATTGTTTACTTTCCTGATTTCTGACGCACTGGTGGCATAATCCACACCAACTTAGATTGATAATGTCACCAGGGAATGCAGCTTGCAGTCGGGGTTAGATCTAGCTTTTTATGCCATTAGGAAGGGAGCCAAATGCTGATTGTTAGCGTGTCAATCCATGTTTAAAAAACCCGGGTTATCCGGCTATTTTCAATTCAGTTCAATTCAGTTTATTTATAATTCACAACACATGTCATCTCAAGGCACTGTACAGTTCAACGGATTATCCAGTCAAATTGATTAAAATTTTCTACTTAAGGAAAACCAGTTGATTGCACCAACTCACACAGCATACTTGTTGCAACAGTGGGGAGGAAAAACATCCTTTTAACAGGAAGAAAACCTCCAGCAGAACCAGGATCAGTGTGAGCGGCAATCTGCCGAGGCCGACTGGGGTTCAAGGAGACAGAAGCAAAGATACAAAAGGCAACTGTAAAAGGCGGCCCCAAAGCCAGGCCGACGAGCTCCGAGCCAGCTCCCATGTCAGAGGATGAAGAGAGCACATCCAGTTAGTCACAGTCAGAGAAACAGGACTACACTGAAAAACAGGCCGATCTCAAAAATCTATAAACAAAGGTGTCGATGGCAGAAGCACAGCTGATATTTCTCTCCAGGATGAAGTCACAGCCAAACAGGAAGAGATGATGCGAAGCTACTATGAGAAAAAGCAGAGAGAGCAGAACGTTAGAGATTGAACTAACAGATTCTGCAGATTGGGAGAATAGAGATAGAATGAAGCAGAATGATGAAAAAGGGGTCCAGTGAGAAGGAGGTTTTAGAATACCTTTATATGCAGTAACTAAGTTAGTAACTTAGCCACTGCTCAATTAAAGAACTAACTACTAATCAAAGTGTCTACGCAGTTACTTTTTGTGATCTACATTTCAAATAATTTGAATAACTGTTCTGTTATTAAAACTGTAAATACATCAGATCCAATTTTAAAATATATATAGTAAATTTGATATTAGGAAACGAATTAGATCATCACCATTTTTGGTGTGTGGTTGGTTGTACATCTGAGCTCAAATACATTTACAGTATGTAGATGTTTTTATGATTTTTGTTTATAAATAAAGAAAAAGCAAGTTAAATGTTTTAGAATCTGAAGCTTCAACTGGACATAAAACCAGTGTGAATCTGAAAAATTATGCTTTTCAGGAATTGTAACAAAACAAAATACACTTTGCAACAGAATCAAAAAGATTTAAAACTCTTCCAGAAACAAAAGTCATTGACACAGAAAATAAAGACTAGTACGTGGGTAGCCAGTGTTGAGATGATAGGGGTACTGTAGCAAATACAGGACCAGAGGGTTGTCGGTTCAAGTCCAGCCAGGTTCGACTAGACGCTTGGGTAAGACACTTCACCTGCATTAGTGGTCAGAGGGACTGGTGACGCTAGAGCATGGCAGCCTCACTTCAACGATTGAATTTATTCTGACTTGATATAAAATAAAATAAATGTTGGTTGGAATACGCAGCACTAGAGCTCAAATTCTTATTAAATAAGATATAATTTTTTTCCGTTAATACACAACATGAGTAAATCACAGGAACATTTATCATTTGTCTTTAGATAGTGATTTTCTTTAGGAACGCTGTCTTTGAATCAGTGGCTCTGCACCATCGTCCCACCTCTTAGTCTGTTTTCATGGCAGCCTGAACAACAGCAAACATTGCAGCAGGTCTATCTATTTTAAACTTCCTCAACCAACACCCCTCATGTTGCTCCCTGTTGTTGGTTTCTGCAGCAAAACTTTCTTCTCACTGCACAGAAAGGGGCCTATAGAAAGTCGCTTTGACTGATTGAGTTTTAGTGACATAATGCAGTTACCAAGATGCTCTAATAATTAGTTAATAATTGGCCTAGTTTTTCTATGACTGACTAACAACATTAGTTATTCCCTGCACTACTAGTGTATCCAAGCATTCTATTAGAAAGTTCAATGTACTGAAATACATTGGCAGAAAAGCAGTAGGGGCATCTAAACCTTAAGAGAAATGCAAAGGAAAATCTAGTCAAGAGTTTGGGGGAGATTCCCAAAGGTTCAACGCTCCTAGAGCTTCCACAAACGTTTGACCTTGGACAGTCCTAATGTTAGGACCTTCTTACCTGAGCTAGGACTGTTGTTTAGTTGCACTTGACAATTTGAATTTGATAGGGTTTTTTTTTATTTATTTGCTTGACGCCAAACATTTATTGACTGGATTTGTTCAGAGGTTGGATACAGGTGTTCCTGCTGTAAGTCATTTTGTAAAGATTACCTTACTTATAAGCAGGCATTTATGTAAAATATGAATTGATACCATCCAAGCTGCGTGTAAATTTCAGAAGGCACATGTTGCATTGTTTTGCTGCTTCACTTTATAAAGTATCTCAGTATGTGGGACCCCCTCGACTTGGGACCCCCTCGAAAACGAGATGGATCATCTCAAGGGGCTATCCCTTGAGATGATCACATGTTGCATTGTTTTGCTGCTTCACTTTATAAAGTATCTCAGTATGTGGGACCCCCTCGACTTGGGACCCCCTCGAAAACGAGATGGATCATCTCAAGGGGCTATCCCTTAATAAAAGAATTGAATTGAATGTACATTTTCTTTATTTCTGCATGACCATCAGTTGGCCATTGGAAGGGATTTATCCCCTGTAAACACTCACACACAGACACACATATTATGGATGGATTTTTATATGAGACTGCGCACATTATGTCACTGGTCAAAGTTAAACCAGCCCTTGATCTTTTGCCTCTGGCTGCAATCACTCTGAAAATGCTGGGGATATGTAAGCAGCAAGAGCCTTATTTTGATTATAATCTCAGCCTGGACTATGCTCACAGGAAGGTTGGACCATAATTTGCCATTTGTAATGGATAACATTTTATGATGAGATTTTCTGATGGGGAGGAGCAATGGGTTTAATTTGATATACAGCATGAAATGGGGGTGGGGGGGAGGGGGTTTGAGTGAAGCAAAGACAAAAAAAATGGGTCTTTTGTGGTGTGGTGAAGAAATGCAGAACAGACGAAGAGCTGGTGGATGGAGGCTCTCAATTCTCACCCAAGGAGCCTCAAACGCAACGAGATTATGAAGATTTGACATATCTGCTGGGAAGCAAAAAACAGTGGCTACATATTCCAAGCCAGGATTAGTCGCCTTTCCATTTCAGCTCCTTTGCCCTGGCCTCAAACATGAGGCTAGAGCGCGGGCGGCGAGCTTCCCTGGCAATTACCCTCAACTTTGTGGCTTTGGCTTTTGCCGTGTCAGCTGTCACCACCAGCTACTGGTGTGAGGGGACCAGGAAGGTGCCCAAACCCTTCTGCTCAGGACCGCCTATGAAAATGAAACAGTCGTACTGCATCCGCTTCAACAGTTCAAACCTCAACGACAGCCGGCAGGTGCAATATATCTTTGAGACAGGAGAGGAAAAGTTTATTCTGAGGAAGTTCCATACTGGAATATTTTTCTCCTGTGAGCAGGCTGCTGATATGAACGGTAAGAATCCCAGACTTTCAGTCACTGACAGATTGATGATGGAGGACTCAGCAAAATAATCCATAACATATGTCCGTGTTTCCCAGCCCTGATCCCTGGGAACCACAGCTCTGTGGATTTCCAGTGCTTTACTGTAGTGAATAGATTTTGTTGGGTTATTGACCAATTTCCTGTGAATAAAACCACAGCATCGTGCATTAATGGGAAAACTATTTTCATAAACTATAAATGGACAAAGAATTGTTAAATCTCACTTGAGATTAATTGTTTACCGCTTCCTGAAACCTCTTTATTTAAACTTTATTTCCATTTACTTTAGCTCTGATACCAATTTGGTCAAGTAAAACACAAATTCAGTTGTGATTTTTTTAAGCAAACAATAATTCATTGATACTATCTATGGATGTTTTAAAACCAAATTTCTTACAGCAGAAGTGTTTTAAAGTGATGGTTCCCAAAGCAGGCATAAAATGCCCTCTGGAGGGTATAAACTCATCCATCATTGAAGCAGTGGAGAGCATTATTGTATCTAGAAGGGTGAAATGATCAATAACAATTATTCCTAGGTTTATCACCATCCATTCTTATTTATAAATCACTTAAAAAAACAAAGACAGATAGCAAAGTTCTTTACAAAGTCTAAATGGATTTAAAATAACACCAACACAAAAAATTTATAAATTAATAAATACAAAAATATAAAAGAAAAATTGGACCAACCTAAAACCATCCACCTCAATGAGTTTTACTGACCTGAAAAGAAAAGAAAAAAATGCTTTCAAAAGAAACGTAAAAAGTCCACAGATGAGGCAGTATAAATGAATGACCCAATGCAATTACCTGTTTTTGTCCATCATATGTTAGTTCCGGCGCATAGATTTTCCCCTTAAGCAAATGCATTGCAAGCAACTGTTTACCTCCATCAATATTGAAAAATAAATGGCCTTATTTAATCAACTATTTATGTCGGCAACATGCTAGACTAGTGGGAGGGATTGCTGCAATGTAAATGACATGGTGCAATCAGCTGTTAAGGTCTTCCTGATGGTAGTTCAGCGGGAAGAATTGCTGCATAATATTGTTTACACCTACCACATGGGGTACGTGTTAACATGGTAGTCAAGTGGTAGGGATTGCTGCATGCCAAACTACTCAGTGCATTGAACTGCTTATATCTCTTTAGGGGCAGAGAATAGTGCCATCTAGATAACTTAATTCTATACATTGTTAATCTTCATCACATTACAGTTAAGTGGTGTTATGAAATTAACCTTTACACATGTTACCAATTTATAACACTTTTATAATTGAAGTAAATCAATTGTCCGTTTACTGCATTGTGTCATTGCATGGTGTAAGCAGTTTGATGCAGTGAGGAATTCTCTGATCTTTATAGTGGAGAAACCAAACAACCTCTCACACAGACCCATGGCCCAACAAAGACAAGCTACCTCCTATGGACAAGACTTGGCGGTACATCTGCACCTTATGATTAAAGGACCTTCTTTTGAGGACTGGCATGTTTACATTTTGGACAAAGAAGACAGGTGGTTTGAAAGGGGTGTGAAGGAAGCCATTTATGTTAAGAGAGAAAAAACAACCTTAAACAGAGGGGTTGGACTCAGGTTTCAGCTCTCAAAACCCTACAACACAGAAATAGAGTAGAGTTCTTCCCACTATCATCCCAAACCCCACCCCCAGGCAGTGGACTAAAACATTTAGCCTGGGCAGCCAGGCCAACAATGACCCTAATGACCTCCTTTTTAGCAGCACAGACCAGTATCAGCTATTGCAGGTTATCAAATAGCCCAAACAACTCTCCATTCCAAGGTGCCAGACCCATTCTTTTTTTGTTCAATTTGCATGTTTTCTAAAACAAGTTTTTTTGTGCAACTCTATAAAGCTTCGAACTCAATGCTAATTCAGACCTTTTGAATTGAAAAAGATTCCTGGATGGGTGCCTTTCTTTCTTCTATGAAATCAGAGGGGATGTTTGATGGTTTGGGAACCCTACATTTTTATAGTTTTCTGTGTGCTTGATGGAGAGAATGTTTACATGCTTAGCTTTTTAAAAAGCCAGCACTTTATCTACTGTATTCCATATCTCACATGTCATTGATTCTGCAATGAAAAATGATAGCATGCATGCAGCAAAGGGGGCAATCTAATAGAGGAAGAAATGAAAGGACAGATCAGAATCAAAGGATTAGTGCTCAAAAACAACAGCAGGTAGTCCAATAAAATCATGCAGCCTTTAGTTCTCGATCTAAAGCCAAATCTCTTCAAGCAGAACATAAAGTCAAAAACGATCACTGTCTTATTTTTCTTCCAGGAAATAATTTCAGAGTCAGCCTGAAATCAATGCAATGAGTATTTCAAGTTAACAAATAATGTACTGAATTATTATAAAAGGTTATATGGAAGTATATTTGTGAAAGAACAAAGTGAGAGGAAGTTTAACAAGTATGCTAATGCTACTTGATTCTGGTTTTGTTCTATTTCTATTTTTGGAGCTTAACAACAGTAAAACTGATGTCACTACATGCAGTATCAGCCACAATTTTATAGTTTCAGAAAATCAAAATTTTAGTTGAATTTTAAGGTATCAGCTGCATCTCTGAGATCATGCCACATCATCTCAAACTGATTTATAGCTGCATCTTACTAGGATTCCCCAAAGCTGAATTGTCTTTTTGACTTTTGAGATGGAGTTGCTTTTTTCCTCTCGCATCAGGGTCATCAGTGCAAGAAGAATGAACCTGAGCGAAAGACCGGCAACCTTTGGCCAAACATTTACCTATAGGTTAGGAGTTTCTTAACAGGGCAGAAGATGCATTTCTATGAATGGTAATAACCTGTCCAGGTCTGAAGAAGCAACTACCTTTTCTGACCAAATGTCGTGCGTTAACATTTTTGTGATGTTAGTTTTATGCCAGTCAGTTTAAAAACAAATTCCTTTCACCTCCATAATGTGATATTATCCCCACAGATGCGTCTTGTCAATGTGCAACAGGTTTTGGCCCCCAAGCTGCAGAAAGGGTTGCATTTATGCCCATTTTTGTTCCACGATTGAATCATGAGCATTATCTCTAATTTAAACTATTACCAAGTAATGGGTCCTACTGCAAAATAGACCACAGACCCTTTTTAATTTGATTGTAATTTTCTTTTAGGGTAAAATATGCAAAGGTTAAATATAGTGTCCTTTAAATCAGGCTTGTCCAAAGCTGTCTCTGAGGGCCACTGTCCAGTGTTCCCAGGTGAGAAATGTAGGATTATCCTACCAGAGACGTAAAATTACCATATCTTGAGGGAGATTACCGTACAATTGCCATAACCAAAATAAGTTTATCGATATAGTGTCATCACTATGGTGTTGAGTAGTGTCTAACAGGCACTCATAGCTTTGTGGCATTAGTACTAAATGGATTCATCAATAGCCCCCCTGTTGCGTTAGGGTAATGTGCGTCCAATAAAAAATCCTTCTACAATGTTTGTTAGTATGAAACCTTCAAATATATATACTGATGTAAATATATATATGTGGACATGAGACATTAGGGGTATCTTATCTTTAACAGGTTGAAAGAATTAAATGTGAATAAAGCAGCCATACTGCATGAGTAGAATGCAGAGGTGTCTAAATTAGAATCAGAATCAGAAATAGTTTAATAATCCCAGAGGGAAATTACTTTAAATTAATAATGTTTATTACTCAAGTAGAAGTATAAATTAGTGTTGCACCGATACCAGTATTGGACGGGACCCCGATCCAGCACTAAAATGGTGATATAGGTGAGTACCAGCAAATAGGGCAACGATACCATTTTAGAGCCAAAATTTTATTCAACTATTGTCACCCATTCCAGGTAGGCAATAAAAAGTTGTACTGGATTTACTATTTATTAGTCTTTTTCCTGCGTCACAAAGGTAGGCAATAGCATGACAAAGCCATGATGGAAATTATTTTACATCCAAGTAGTATGCAGTTCTTCATATATACACACACACACATCAATTTCAAACAGATGTTATCGGTATGGTATTGGCCAATTCTGCACAGCCAGGTATCGGTTATTGGTATTGGGGCCAAAAACTGGCATCGGTGCAACAGTAGTATAAACCCTAATGTTTAAAAACACTAAGCTAGAGTGTCAACTTAAGCCTTTTACTCAAGTAAAAGTATAAAATTACAATTTTAAGGCTAATTAAAGTATAAAAGTAAAAGTCATGCAGAAAAAAATGTTAGGGACAGAAGCTTCACTGCACTACCCTATAAAAGGATTATTTTTTACCATTCTGGATAATTTCCTTAGACTTAATTATCCTAGTTTTATAGCTAATGGTAACAGTGTCAAATTAACTTTGCATCATCTTGAAAAACTTTGGTAAACAACAAAAGAGAACAAAAGAGTCCAACCACAAAGAAATTAATTGTCTGGATGAAAAACAAACATTTTGATGATCTTTATCTTTTTTAAATACCAACATAACAACAATGAGCTTAAATGAAACAAAAATATTGAGGATATTTTTTAAATGTGAGGAGTACAAAGTAGAGATAACTGTAAAAAAAATGTTAGGAATAGAAGTAAAAAGTTGTCTAAAAATAATTAGTCCAGTAAAGTATAACATTTTTACTTAAGTAAGGAAATGAAGTATTGGTACCGTGTTACTTGACACCTCTGGTAGATTCTTCCCTTGTCCATGTGTGTTTTTTATATATTTTTTGCTTCAGCTAACACCTCTGTGTTGCAGAAAGCTTTGCTCTTTGAACCAGCAACAGGTCACAGCCATACAAATAGACTCTCCCCTCTTTTTTATAAGTCTTTGGGCGGAGCTGCTTACTTTGGTCCTGCCCTGCCACCTTCTTAAACTTTCCTCCTTCTCCCCGTTCTGTTTGTCCAAGAAAGCTGATGGCAACCAATTACCACACATTCATTATCATACATGTGGCCTTTTTTGGGTTTATTGAACGTACATCGTACGGAGGGCAAAATTGTCGTACAAATATGATAAATATCGTACGTCTGACAGGACTGCAGCTGTCTTGCGGCTTTTATAGGTTTTCCTGTTTTAGCACAGCTGATTTTCACTGATGGCTGATTAAGAGGCTTTTGCTGAACTTTAAAGATATTGTGGAGGTTTTTCCCGATTTTTTTAAAAGACCCACATTCTCCACTTTAAAAAAGAAAAACATGCATGCACGAGCGTGCATGAGCCCATTTCTCCTAGTGCACGCTCTGTTTAAAAATTGCTGTTATCATAGCTCATTCAAGCTTATTGAGTCAGAACGTCCGCTCTAACCCCTAAATCCCTCAATCACTATATAGAGCAATTGCTATATAGTGGACTTTACTGAACTTAGTCAACTTACCGTTCCAACAGATGATCACTTCCCCGTTGGTCCACTGCGCCGTACCTGCACGATCTTTGTTATTAGTTGCCGTCGGGTAGCAACAGCTTATTGCGACAGTGGTATGGGACAGCCAAATCCCATAATGCTTTGCACGGAGAGCTCTCCGCGCAAAGCATTCTGGCATATATCTGCCTCTTCTGACGCCTTTCTTTTCTTCTCATACACTTTGTCGACACTTTTCCTTTTATGACCCTCAGCCATTTTTAGAAAACTGAGGTGAGAAAAGTGAAGTTCAATGACTGTCTGAAACCGTAGCTCCATATATATATATATATATATATATATATATATATATATATATATATATATATATATATATATATATATACACACTTGAAATTGCACATGCGCCTAAAAAGATAGCTAACAGGACGAGCACGTAGAACGGTCTTATGTAAACATAACAAGCTGAGAAACATTCAAAACGTGAACGAAAACACTCCTCAAGAATTGACTTTAGACATACCTGTTTAAAGATACATAATCATATTATTTGGCTCAACAGAAAAGACCACAATCCAGTTGATTATTTATGATAAAATAAGGTATTAATAAGGTATAATTTGGACATATAATTCAAACTTCCATACTGATAGTGATTTGATTTTCCTTTTTGAGCCTTAAAGGAATAGTACACCCAAAACAGGATTAGCCTTCATTTTCTACTCACCCCCATGCTGAACAACACTCTGGAGTACTTTTTTGATATCTCAAATGCATCTGGAGATCTGGGAGGCTTCTTGCTGTCTGCTGACATTCAAATAATGGAGGTCTATGGCGCCCGAGGCAGAAAGGTCCATAAAAGTCCACAAAAAACGTGTCAATATTCCTCCATACTGCTCGTCCAATGTATTCCAAGTGTCCTGAGTGGGAAGCGTCCATAATTAACTCGAAACGAAGTCATTTAGAATGTTTTTAGAGCATAAACAGTAGTGTATAGGATTTCCTGAAAGCGCGTTCACGAGTCTACGGAAACCGCGGCAGACCAAACCAGATGAAAGTGCGCATTCAGCTCAGCAAAGAACTCATGCTCTTCCTCAACACTGAAGTCCTCGGACATTTTTCTTTCGTTGTTTCTTTCTTTGCACAGGTAAACAGCACATTTCTTCTTCTACGCTTGCATTATTGGCAGAGCAGACGCTGAATGCGCACTTTCATCTGGTTTGGTCTGCCGGCTTCCGTAGCGTCGTGAACGCGCTTTCAGGAAATCCTATACACTACTGTTTATGCTCTAAAAACATTCTAAATGACTTCGTTTCGAGTAAATTCTGGATGCTACCCACTCAGGACACTTGGATTACATTGGACGAGCAGTATGGAGGAATATTGAAACGTTTTTTTGTGGACTTTTATGGACCTTTCTGTCTCGGGCGCCATAGACCTCCATTATTTGAATGTCAGCAGACAGCAAGAAGCCTCCCAGATCTCCAGATGCATTTGAGATATCAAAAAAGTACTCCAGAGTGTTGTTCAGCATGGGGGTGAGTAGAAAATGAAGGCTAATCATGTTTTGGGTGTACTATTCCTTTAATAGAACTCCCAACTATGACAGAAGACATTTAAAAGTCTAAATAATGTTTCTCAGTAAAGCATCAGGTCAAATTATAGATTCATAGTCTTTTTTTAGCTACGTATATCCCGTATATCCTTGCAGGCTTTCTAAGGTCTAATCTTATTAGACCATAGAAAGCCTGTCATTTTAAGAAAATATGTAAACAATTTCCTTTATTTATGCATGTTTTGTTTTTAGGAATACCTTTAGCAAGAATTTTACTTATCCTAAAAAGTAAATTATTTATTAGCAAATTAAAGATTCTTTTCTGATGATTACAGCAAATTATCTGCAAATCATCTGCCTGAAATAATCTGTTAAGTTTGAACAGTATATTTTATTTATTTATTTATTAAGTTTATTTTTATTTTACAGGATTTGACTGTCGAAGCTTTGCTGAGATTGCACCTGAACATCATAGAGGTTGGTCAATTCATGATAATGTGAATGGTAATTTTTGTTTTTCTTTTAAATTACTGATCAGTTGTTCGTGTTTCCTTGGACAGGAAAACTCACCCACATTGCCCTCTTATGGTCAGAGGGCCATTTTTGCCTAAATATAGTAACACCTCACTTCTGACATCTTCCGGCAGTGACATCAAAGTGCAGTAAGCCGAAGGCAATTCTGTCGCTTTACAAGCAAAATCAATGGAAACTACTAGACACATCTGCAATCAACAACAATTATTTAAGTTTTTGAGAGAATTGAAATTCATGATGGCTATAGTTAAACTGACAATGACGACGTACCGTACATGGCAGTTGGATGTTGCTATCTTGTAAAAGTGAAAAAAATGTTTAGTTATTTCACCTCTCCAAGTCATCATCCTCGATGGACGGGTTCATTGTTGGATTGCCAACGAGAAGAAGGAGGATTTGCCAACAAACTTCTGGCCAGTGACAAAAAATAATTAATCTGTTACTCTCTGCTTCGCATAGTGCACTTGTCATCGCCATCATGGATAATAGCGCATTATGACAAACTCCAGATACAGCACTGGGACTTGATCAACAGCCGATACCGCACCGTGACGTCACAAACCGATAGGTGGCAGTAGTGTTCTTTGACAAACATGGATGTGTCCAATAAAGCACATTCAAATGAAATTACCCTTTTTTAAAAACACTTAAAGCTACAGTGTGTAATTTTCAGCGACATCTAGCGGTCAGACTGCAGACCGCAGCAACATGAACATCTCCCCCCCACCGCTTCTCCCCCCCAACAGTACGGCGAGCATTACGGGACAAAATGTCTTCCACGACGTCCGCATCACCTACCTTCTCAAGTGATGAGGCTTGTTTACATAGATAATTTTAATACTGCCATCTATTGTTCAGTACCGTCTCAGTTCATCTCTCTCAACTTGCCGTAGTTACTTTCGAGCGTAATGGGAGATCTCGCAATCGCTAGATTTGTTGGCTCTGCGCTGCCGTAACGCAAAGATGTCTGCCTCCATGGCTGCAAGACCCGCTCCTATGTAATTATAAATAACAAATTCTAAGGCAACGCAAATATTAAGGTTAAGAGGCTGAGCTCGTAGATGATGATAAATAACATAGTTATGTATAATATATTACATTTCTGACTGTATATCCCTGTAATTATTACACCCTGTAGCTTTAATTATTGAAAAAGTATGTAATAATTTCATACTTAAAGTACTTTCAGAAGTTTGTATTCTTAATTTGACCACACTTTTCCTTTAAAAGTATGTTTTATTATGTCATTTTCCATAATTAATATTCCATAGAAGAAACTCCAAACTTACACTTCTTTAACTTTTTCTCTCTATACTTAGTCCAACATAAAAAAAAAAAATTCTGTTGGTTGTTTAAAATGGAAGAAGAATGCAGAAGAAAAAAAGATTGAGCCTTGAATTATGAGGTGGAATGAAAAAAAAGAGAAACGTACATACTTAAGCTAAAGGGTCAGCAACACACATTGACCTTTAGCCTAATCCTCATAGAAAGGTTTTAATGACGTGTGCTGGACATCAACTCATCATTCTTCCACATATAATTTTCAGGAAACTAAAGCTTATATTTTCCATTAGCCGTAAGCCATCCTCTTCAAGATTAACTAAATGAATAACGTGTGTGTTATGAATCTGTAATTTTTTTACTTCTTAAACTTTACTAAAGTAAATTAACCTGCAATGATCATTTGTAATTTACTGAGCTATATT
Source organism: Cyprinodon tularosa (assembly GCF_016077235.1). Taxonomy (NCBI): domain Eukaryota; kingdom Metazoa; phylum Chordata; class Actinopteri; order Cyprinodontiformes; family Cyprinodontidae; genus Cyprinodon; species Cyprinodon tularosa. The sequence continues at coordinate 115,498 of NW_024039448.1, read as the reverse complement.
TTTTTATTTCTTCAAGGTTTGCAGATTCAAAAAGTAGATAGAAATCAAGGGCGTAGGTTTGATTTGAACTTCGGTAGGGACACTATCAGTCGGGTGTCATTGGTGCTATGCAATATGCATGCCCTTTTTTATGCACGGTGTGAGGATCCGTACTGATAAGAGGAATTCATTGTTAAAAGAGAAAAGCATCATTTTGGTACATTAATAAAAATTGTATAATCACTACACTCATTAGATGCTGTTTATTAATGTTTGAAGTATCACAGGCTCTGATCAATGTGGAATTAGGACTGTTTTCCACTTTGAAAATGGTTTCATTTGAACGACTAAGAGAGAAGGTAAATACAGTATTTTCTTCTGAAGATATAGAATTGTGCAGAGTTAAACCCCACTCTTATATTTTTACCTACTATTCTCTCTCTGTATCAAGCAAAATAATACATTCATTAAAATATTAACTTCACCATAAAAGTGGAACATCTGGGCTGTAGTTACTCTGTATAGCCCATTTCAGGTATTTTATCTGGGACTGAAAAAATGAATCATATTAATTGATTATTTCAATAATTGTCAACTAATTTAGTGAGTGATTCATCATTAACTGGAGAAAAGACTCTAAAACATAATAAAAATGTAAAATATGCCTTTCTCCGACAGAGCAACCCACTTAGATCAGTAATTATACCAAAATTTTAAAAATAAAACATATATATAATATATAAGATTAAAATAAAATGTTTTTGTCTGTCAATATTCTTCATCCAGAACTCCTCATGTGGAAATATTTTAGTATCACCTGGTTTATTTAGACATCACCTGAAGCACTGAAGGGCAGCTGCTTCACCTACAAGCTGGCCTGCATTATTATTACTGGATATCTGTGTTTCCTATAATCATATAATGTATAAGTGCATTTTTAATAGTAAAGGATTAAATGTAACACAATCTTTTATCACCATCCTATATTGCTTACTGTCTGACTGTTTAAATAGCTCCTTATGTCTATTTTCTTTTTTAGTGGCATCATCTACAAACACAACACTGAGAATGAGCCTAAGTGTATTCAAATATAAAATCACTTTTAACAATTATAAAAGACATTATAACACTATCTTATCTGTAATTTAATAATATCCCAAATAAATAGCCAGATTCAAGCATTTTTACCAGACATTAATGTTTGTACTAATTTACTTATAGACTGTGTGGGAATCTATGTAAGATAAAATCAATGTTAATATTCTTCCTCTGTTTGTTCTTGTCTTTATCCTATTTCTAGAAGTATAAATAGTCAATTCAATTATTATTATTTTGTGGAACCCTAATTATGCTTTTTAAAGAAAAAATAGCAGATGTTTAGGCACCATTTCTTGTTGTTATAGGCTACTCTATAGAAGAAAAACACCTGCTAATAATTATACCTGAAAGAGTCATCAAAAAAATGAAAACAGTAATAGCAACTAAATATCGGTAAAAAGGAAACCCTCACATTTTCTTTTTTAGGTGGCTGTGGCTAAGAATCAGAAATGTTGATGCTTACAGCCTTTATTTGCCCATTTTTCCAGCAGTCTTCAGAACTCCTGGCTGACTCAGAATATTTCGTTTTATAAAAGAAAAAAAAGGTTTTTGTTTTTTAGTGCACATGATATTTCTTTTTTTTTTTTTTTAACTGGGACTAGTTTTGCAGCCTAATATTAATGGGCTCTATGCACAGCTCCACTACTTCCTGAATTTAAAGCAGCTCCTTTGTTTCCTGTCTTTCATGATTGGATGCACTGATTAATCCAGGTGTGTATGACCTAAGTAACTGGCCAGACACACCTGGATTAATCATTTCGTCCAGTAATGAAAGACAGGAAACAAAGGAGCTGCTTTAAATTCAGGAAGTAGTGGAGCTGTGCATAGAGCCCATTGCAGTAACCGCGGCATTTTAGTGTGAATAAATGTTCAATTTTGTGCTCCAAGCACGGACGGACTAGAAAACAGCCTATCAAGGAGAGAGAAGGCGGGACCTAAGGCAGAACAACCAATGAGAGTGGAGTTAAACAGCGCAGCACAGTTCCATGCGCTGCTACATGAAAGGGACAGGAGAGACCAGGCAGAGGAGCTGCGAGAGGAAAAGAAGCCACTGCTGCAACAACTACTGCTGTAAATTATAAACATGTTGCTCACATCCAATTATTGGTAGGGACAATTAGGTCGGTTCAAAACTTTGGTAGGGACATGTCCATATGGTCCCTATGCAAACCTACGCCCATGATAGAAATGCTAAAACTGTCTCAAGGAGTCTCTCATTAATTTTTCCCAGATTTTAACAATTCAATTCAGTTTTCAATTCAGTTTATTTCTATGGCGCCAAATTCACAACACATGTCATCTCAAGGCACTTTACAGTTCAACCAGATCATCCGGTCAAATCGATTCAAAGTTTTCTATCTAAGGAAAACCAGTTGATTGCATCGACTGATTGACTAGAAGGCAGTCGCTCACAGTCGCTCACGCATGCCTGTAGCGACAGTGGAGAGGAAAAACTCCCTTTTAACAGGAAGAAAACCTCCAGCACAACCAAGCTCAGAGTGAGCGGCCATCTGCTGAGGCCCACTGGGGTTCAAGGAGACAGAAGCAGAGATACAAAAAGCAGCTGTAAAAGGCGGCCGCGTCCAGGAAACACACAGCCAGGCAGACGAGCTCCAAGGCAGCTCCCATGTTAGAGGATGAAGAGAGCACATCCAGCCAGTCACGGTCAGAGAAACAGGACTACACTGGAAAACAGGCCAATCTCCAGCATCTATAAACAACGGTGTTGATGGCAGCGTTGAACAGAACATGCCTGTTGGACAATTGGGATTTTCCATTAGTGTCAAGCTAAAATAAGGGCTGCAACAGGTGATATTTTTTCTGTGTTCCCAGGTGTGCTGTGGCTGTGTGTCGTTGCAGAGAGTCTGTACCTCGGTCTGCTCTTCATAGGCGGAGTTCTCCTGATTATGGAGCAGGGTTCCTGCTTCAGCGTCATGAACAAGTTAAAACTCAGTGCCTTCGCCGCCATGTGCACTGCTCTTTCAGGTAAAAGCAAAACAATCTAATAAGTGACAGATCTATGAAGGTGGTGGGGATGGGGGGAGTTTCTTCCAAAAGGAAACTTTGGCATCAACAGGCAGCTTATTAATGTCTTTGTTCTTTTATATCCTGATTTCTGTGCGAATTGGACATTTTAGAGGTTCGCTTATGTCAATGCAACGGGATTTACCGTAATGTTATTAAAGAAGCAGTGCAGCAGCTCAGTGTGGTTGAATATGATGAGACTGACAGTCAAGCATCAGAAAAGCTAACTGATCTGTGGCCACTCGCTGCCTAGGAGGATTTACTGGTTTGTAGAGTAATCGGATTGGAACCGGGGCAGCGGGTTTGGACTGTGCCAAGATCCGCCCAAATGACCTCCCTCCCGCCCCCTCTGACCCCCATCCCTGCCCCCACTCCCACACACAGTGCCGTACTCCTGAATCCCATGCTATCCAATCCCCCCTGTTGTTCTGTGTTAATCCCAGAAAAAGCAGCAGCAGAGACTGAGTGAGAGTCGGAATGATGTAGAGTTCCCTCACCCCTCCGTTGTTATAATTCACATGGTTCCTCCTAAATCTGGAAAACTCTGAGAATTTCCCAGATTTAGGTACTTTCCAGCTGTGGATGATGATTAAAAAACTGTTAAAACTGTGGAAACATGCGTGTGTTTAAAGAGTAGACGAGTTCATCTGTCAACCTGTCTTTAAACCCACACAGCTGTTTGTCCCTCCTTCCGTCTCTCCATCCATCCATCCATCCATCCATCCATCCATCCATCCATCCATCCATCCATCCATCCATCCATCCATCCATGTACATTATAAGCTCTTATTTCTGTCCTCTGACCTTGCTCCTTCCTTCCTTCCTTCCTTCCTTCCTTCCTTCCTTCCTTCCTTCCTTCCTTCCTTCCTTCCTTCCTTCCTTCCTTCCTTCCTTCCTTCCTTCCTTCCTTCCTTCCTTCCTTCCTTCCTTCCTTATTTCATTGGTTTGTTCCTTCTTACCTTTGTTCCTATATTTGTTCCTTCCTGTTTTCCTTCCTTTGAACTCCATACTCGCTGAAATATGCTATAACAAAAATACAAATCTGGACATTTGAATTTTACTTCTGGTCAAGAAGAAAAAAATTAATAATAGTTGAATCAGTCTGCAGCATCTGGATTTTTTTACATGAACATATCTTGCTTTAGTTGAAGCACTGTTTTAAGCCTTACAGTAAAAAAAAAAAAAAACATAAACCATATAGTTTTTACAGGTTGGACAAAATCCAGGATCTACTCCCATAACCTCAGGGGGATTTTAGTTATGAGAAATTGTGCTTTTTTTCTTCAATAATAATTACATTTCACAGCTAAATTATTACTACAAATGCACAGCACATCCCAGATTTTTATTTCCTCATACACTACAATGAATGCTCTACTTTGTGCTGTTCAGATAAAAATAAAAATAAATACATTGTGGTTTGTGGGTGTAATAATCGCAAAATGTGAAAATTTAGAGGGAAAAATATGCAAATGAGTTTGTTCTGGGCTATATAACCTTTACCACATAATTCTCCTTCCTGGAATTTGATGAATCTGTGAGTATGGGCCCATATGCTCTTTTTTTTCAGGCCTTTGTGGGATGTTAGCCCACATGATGTTCACCACCATATTCCATCTTGCTGTCGCTATCGGACCTGAAGACTGGAGGCCCAAGACTTGGGACTACAGCTGGTCTTATGCGTAAGCAAATCCTAAATCTTTCAAAGAAAACATTTTGGTTACTTAATGCAACCAGAATATATCATTTTATAAAGACAGAAACAGTAACACCGGAGTGTTAGTTTTGTTATTACAATTGAAATAAAACAGAACTTTACTTTAGAAGCTGAACCTGATAAGGACTAAAATTTTTATTCCAAAACAATATATTAAATTATAAATAATTTATTTTAACTCTAAATAATTATTCATGCTGGTCTAACTCCTAATGTGTAGTCCTTTGTCTTTCTTCTTCCAGCTTAGCCTGGTGCTCTTTTGGCACCTGCATGGGCTCTGCAGTGACAACCCTGAACAGGTACACAAAGACCATCATAGAGTTTAAATACAAGAGGCACAGCATTGAGAAGAACCTGATGATCAAGCAGAAGATGGTGGAGCTGGGTCTGCCTGAGCAGATGTGGGACATGTACTTGACTGCTGTTCCGGGTGAGGCGGAGGTACCACCAGAACCCTTGGTAAATGGCCACAAGCCTTCGACGGGAACGCCGTATGTGTTTGAAGAAATGGATCAACCACCAGAACAACAAGTGGAGGCATACTGTTAAAAACACTGCATGAAAAAGAAAGAGGATATTGACTCTTTTTGTTCTCTGCTTCAAAGCTCATTTGTATCTGCAAGATTACAACTAAGACAGCACCCTTCTGCATGAACTTGAGTGGAATTTGCAGGTTTTTGTCCAAGATGCATTAAAACTGTAATTTGCTGCAGATGCACTGGGATGAACAGCGGTTCTAAGATTTATGAACTAAACAATCTGTGGTGTGTCAAGGTTGCATCGCTGAAATGGAGCAGGACACAAATAAGCAAAACTGTCTCTACAGCATTTCCTGAATGCTGATGGAGTTAAATGGCTGGAAACAGGCAAAGATGGATACACTGACCTCAAACTATTTTATTTTTCTTATTTTTCTTTTTCTTCTTTTTCTTTTTTCGGGGGGGGGGGGTCGCCTCTGTTGGAAAATGGGAATTAAAAAAATGCTAATTATGTGAGTGGCAGCTATCTTTGAAACATTCGTTGAAAAGCCTGGAAAAGTAAAGAATATTTTTTTTATATTTTACCATTAAATCTGGGACTATGGAAAAAGCTTCAGATCTAATTTCCATCCTCTGTTTTATAAAAAACTAAAACTTATTCATGATTTATAAATGGAGTCAAACAGGGACCTTTTTTACAACTGTTTGCGACTCACTCATTTTGAACTCAAGTGATAAGGTTGCATCAATGTTTTTTTAAACTGGTCAGATTGCAAGGTCCAAACAAAGCACAATGCAAACTGGGGGTTTCACTCCAGCTTTAACTCCAATGCTCATTAGACAATTCTAAACCTCATATTCTGAAACAAATCTGAATTATTTTAGTTCACATTCCAAAAGCATTAAAATGACCCCAAACTTCAACACTCAAAGCCAATTATTGGAGGCTACAGAAAAGCGTGTTTTAAAAAAAGGAAGAAAAAAGAAAAACAAAAAAGTAAAACTTCAATGAAAACTGGAAATTTAAATCAAAGGTTTTAAAAAGTATGGTCATTTTAATTGTAATCCTTAAGAGTCTAGCATTATCTCCTTACATATGATTTCCTAGAAGTTGATTTATGTTAGTTTTCCTGTTATGAATTTATTTGTTGTTGTTGTTTTTTCGCTTGTTTTAGGACTGAAGGATCCGAAAGATCAAAAAGAGGCCAAGCAACAGATGTAACAGACAGAGAGCATCACTATTTAAACCAAACTCAGGGTTTCTTATAAAAATAACATTTGTTTGAACCTTATGTGGTCTGACTGTGAGATCCTTTCACACATTTGTGTCTCTTTATGTCAGGACATAAAGAGACACAAGGACTTGACTTCATCTTCTACTGATGGCTCTCAATAAATAAAAAGAATTTCTGTTGAATGCTTGTGTTGGAAAAAAAGATTGCAAACAGAGCATAAGCAAATGTGGTCATAAGTTTACATTCACAAGGATAACCTTTTATTATGCCATATTTAAAAAATGTCAGGTGTGTGAGCAGCAAATAAGGGAACATTTTTACAACATCAGTGGATCACATCCCTGCACCTTCAGATGCGGATGGGTGGGTCTCTGACTGTTGTTTCGGGCCATAGGCCAAGCACGGGTATGAAGTACTAGGCCTTCTTAAGCCATTTTCCTACTGAAAACTCTGTTTTTTTAAATCCAGTCGTTGACCCACTAACAATCTGCTCTGGCTCTGTTCCCATTTGACCGAAAAGCCGAGTCTGACCCCCTGCTAGAAAGCTGCATGGCCACTGTCCCCCACCACTGCGTGTCTGATCATGGCATAACGCTGGGAAAGCATTGTTGATGTCAACAATGTGACAGAAATCAGAGAAGTAACTAATAGACAGCAACATGGACAGCGTCCAGAGCATAGTCATTCTATAGTATTCTTTAGTATTTGGCTCTTTTATCGGTCTGAATCCCTCTTACTAGTGCAGCGCTATGTTTATCAAATGTAAACAGAGTTCTTGCGGCTTGTTAGATCAGAGGCGACTGGCGTAGTGTGTTGACATCCGTAAATTAAGTTCAATGGTGTCACGTAACTTAGTAGGTCAACCCGGGACTAAAGTTCACACAGCACACGAGTCAGAGCTGAGTGTCTTTTTTTTGGCCAGTGTGAAAGGGGTATTAGTGTCACTGACGTGGTAGATATCGTTATAGATCAAACCTTGCTGGGGGACTTCAAGAAACATCAGTGACAGAAACAACAGTGAAACCTGAAAAGTGTCATCAGAAAGAGAAACAGACACTCAACTCTGAACATGACACGCTAGACCAAAGGTCAATTATCTTTGTTGTCGTATATTCTGACCTTCAGTCGCATGTCTTGGGTGATGAGAGGAGTTGAGCTATCCAGAGATGAGCACCTGTTGAAGTGTTGGATATGCTTGAAGAACACAGAAAGACTTGGCAGGCCAAAGGAGTAGTGAGATCCTGCTGGGAATACCTGGTTTAGTCCTGTTTCAGGGACAAATGTAACTCCCACCTCTGAGCTTCTCCCAGATTATGTGTATGTCTGGGAACATGGAGTCACCATGTCTGGATTACGTTCTATAGCTGTGGCTATTGTCTGTGGTACCTGTTTAGCAGCAACCCCTTAATCCAGTGGAGGACACTGATAATTTTGGATGCAATCAAGCTGAATATTCAGTCCTATACAGCCTGGTTTGCTTGTGGGGCTCCTGAGGAAACGAGGAGGTAACATGAGACCAAGTCTGCCGCGGCCTAGATGGTTGCCTAAGCAAAAACTCTGGCCTGGGAGGTGTTTGGAGAGACAATCAAGAAAGACTATTAGTCAGACTCAAAAGAATTATGGTAACCTTTTCAGTGCCTCTGGAGGGGAAGCAGTGCTTTGCTAATGCTTTTTATCATTAGGAGTGGGGAGCTGCTGACCTTGACTGAGGACATTTTTGGACTGTGCAAGGAACACATTGAGGGTCTCCTCAAACTGGCTGTAATGCCTGCCCTGGTGGACGCGGAGGATGGGTGGTCAGAGCCACACTTATTTATCAAAAACAAAAAACTCCATTGAGCCAAGGATTCAGGGTTGGATTCCCTAATTACCTTTGGTCTCTAGATGTTGTTGAGCTGTTGAGGTTGACATTCCTCTACAACATTGTATGGCAGTCAGGGACAGTGCCCCTGAACTGGCAGACTGAGTTGGTGGTCCCTGTCTACAAGAAGGGAGATCGAAAGGTGTGTTTCGACTACAGGGGATAACACTTTTCAGCCTCATCAGGAAAACCTATGTCAGGGTGCTGGAGCGGAGAGCCTATGAGGCTAACTGTTGAATATTAATGCTTGGCTCCAGTAAGAGCAGTGTGCTTTTACTGGCCATGAAACCCTGGAGTGGCTCTACACCCTCAAGGTTGATTGGATTTAACCTAAACGGTCCACGTTTGCTCTGTGGGCTAGGTACCATCCAGTAGCTGAAAGCGGGGCAAGAGTCTGTTCGGTTGCCTGTATTAAGTTTTACCTGTCCGTGGTGCATGCTTACTCCTGCAGGGCTTCCCTCTTTCACTGGTCCTGTTCATAAATTTTAAGGATCATTGGCTTTCTCCTGCCAAGATCTATGGACCAGTTCGCAGCCGAGTGCGAAGTGGCCAGCAGGAAGATGAGCTCCTCCAAGTCCGAGTCCATGTGTCTTAATTGGAAAAAGGTGACTCGCCCTCTTCATGTTGGAGAAAAGTTCCTGCCTCAGCTGGAGGAGTTCGAGTCTCTTAGGGTCCTGTTCACAAGTGAGAGGAAAATGGAGCAGGAGATCAAAAACAGATCGGTGAAGTTGCTACAGCAATGCAGACGCTCCAATTGTCTGTTATGGTGAAAAGAGAGCAGAGCCAAAAAGGCTAAATTCTCATGAGTTAAAGAGAAGGATCCTGGATACTAGTGGCTAAAATGAATATCCCCCGCAGGTTGACTATTAAAAGCTTTGCCGTCCGGTAGAGGATCTGAGTGGAGGTGCTTCTCCTCCACATTGAGAGAAGTCAATTGAGGTGGTTCAGACCTCTTCTTCGGATGCCCCATGGACGCATCCCTCAGGAGGTGTTCCAGACATATCCGACCAGGAGGAGGCCCAGGGGGATGGTTGGACTATAGCCAACTAAGGAACCGAACTAACTGACTGAAGCTCTGCACAGATTTTTAGTTTTCAGAGGGTAGTGTAAGTGGTGCTCATGTCCCTCTCAGTAAGTCTCTCTCAGGTGGACTTTCTCACTTAAAAATAGATTCAAACTACTTTTTACCCACTTATCACAGCAAATATACCTGCCATTGTTACAGGCAAAGAAAGGATAGAGTAGCTCCGCCTAACGTGCTTCAGACCCACTTTTTTTTACCGCACAGCTAGAGCAGCGAAGATGCTTCAGTTCTGCGTCAGAACTAAACTTTTACAAGCATCAAAAATGAAGCAGCATGTGCACTTTGCTGCTCTTGCTGTTTTAGGTGTGAATATAGCATAACAGTGCCTAACTTCCAGCCCATTGTTCATGTGTCAGGGTACGTACACAGGGGGAGGGACAAGCAGACGACCATGATTGACGTGTCAGAAACCAATAGTGTACAACGGACCGTGTTTTGTGATTGGCAGGGGTTACTCATTGATTTCACACCAGAGCGGGGACCATTTATTTTATGCTCACTTCCAGACCTTCTATTTCCCTGCTTGCTAAGCAGCTGTGGGGAGATCTTCAAGCCACATATTAAAAAATGCATCAGAAAAGATCTCCTACAGCACCTTTCTGTCTTTAAAAAATATAAAATGTATACCTTTCACTCCTAACATAGTGAAAGGTATACCTACCACTTCAAACGCATAGACATACACATACAGATATACATCTACTCTCATGGGTTTTTCTATTCGACAAAGTATTATTCCATCCAACAAGTCTCAGAGCAGTCTTGTTTATCACAGCAGTTTGATGCAGACAAACTACTAACTTCATTCAATCATGATTACCAAGGAGAGTTAGATAAACAATATGAGTGCTCCCAATTCTTGTTTTTAAATGTAACTACAGTTGTATGTGGTGAAATCAGTCCAACATGAGGAACAACCAGCTTTAATAAATAATTGAAAGCCCCAAGTTATTATAAAATTAATATTCAAATTAGGTGACTGTTTATATATATGAACGTTCCTTGAATGCAACTGTCCTGCAGCTTAGGCATGCGTCCTGCTCCAACACACCTGAAACAAAATGCCAAATTACCTCCTTGACATGTGGGTAGGCTTACCAGAGGCCTAGACATTATCCAATCATTTGTTTCAGGTGTGTTGAAGAAGGGATGCATTGAAAAGCTGCAGGACAGTGGGACTGAGGACCAACATTGCCTACCCCTGGTTTACCTGATGTCAATGGGCTTGCTTTCTCAATAAATAAAACCCCAATTCAGAAATGTGTATGTATGTAACTACACTATGAAGATATATAGTAAAGCGCGGCTTTTAGATTCATTCAATGTGAGCTCTTCAAAAAGCTCAAAAACGGCAGAGAAAATCCTATTCACATCTGTTTACAGCATCCGGTCTCTGATCGTTTAGTTTCTCAGTTCATCTCTTTCTGATGGACCAGCTGTTGCAGTGGTACATTTAATCCCACTCGACTGCAACAATATAAGCCACAGTATGATCTTATTGTTTTATTCTAGGCTAAGGATGAGAACAAAATGATGACACAATTGAAGTTGCTTATCAACTCGTGTACAATACAGCTCATGATGTTTGGAAAGCTTGAAAAGAGTAAAGTATAGATGTCTTTTGTAATTAAAAAATAAAATACCTGCTTAAAATTCAATTAAGATTTTTTTATATTATTGATACACTGAAATTGATGAAACATTAAGGATCATAATGTGTAAAAACACAAAAGAAACATCTTTGTTTCTTCATGTCTGGGGGATATCCAACCATGCATCCATCTCTCTGTCTGTCTTTGTCTTTCATGAAGGTATTTTTTCCAGCTTTTATTGTCATTAAATTGTTACAAGTACAGAGCAACGAAATTCATCCTCTGCATTTAACCCATCCCCTTGGGAACAGTGGGCTGCCATTGTGCGGCCCCCTGGGAGCTATGCAGGGTTAAGGGTCTTTGCTCAGGGACCCAGAGTGGCAGTCGTTTAGTGTTGGATTTCCCACAGTAAAAACATATGTCTTAAATTCATGCTGAAAAAAATGACATCAAACCATTTAAGATGGATGGATGGATGATGGATGGATGGATGGATGATGGATGGATGGATGATGGATGGATGGATGGATGGATGATGGATGGATGGATGGATGGATGGATGGATGGATGGATGGATGGATGATGGATGGATGGATGGATGGATGATGGATGGATGGATGGATGGATGATGGATGGATGGATGATGGATGGATGGATGATGGATGGATGGATGGATGGATGATGGATGGATGGATGGATGGATGGATGATGGATGGATGGATGATGGATGGATGGATGGATGATGGATGGATGATGGATGGATGGATGGATGATGGATGGATGGATGGATGGATGATGGATGGATGGATGGATGATGGATGGATGGATGGATGGATGGATGATGGATGGATGGATGGATGGATGGATGATGGATGGATGGATGATGGATGGATGGATGGATGATGGATGGATGATGGATGGATGATGGATGGATGGATGGATGATGGATGGATGATGGATGGATGGATGATGGATGGATGGATGGATGGATGGATGATGGATGGATGGATGATGGATGGATGGATGGATGGATGGATGGATGATGGATGGATGATGGATGGATGGATGGATGGATGGATGGATGATGGATGGATGATGGATGGATGGATGGATGATGGATGGATGGATGGATGGATGGATGGATGGATGATGGATGGATGGATGGATGGATGGATGATGGATGGATGGATGGATGGATGGATGGATGGATGGATGGATGGATGATGGATGGATGGATGGATGGATGATGGATGGATGGATGGATGGATGATGGATGGATGGATGGATGATGGATGGATGGATGGATGATGGATGGATGGATGGATGGATGGATGGATGGATGATGGATGGATGGATGGATGGATGGATGGATGATGGATGGATGGATGGATGGATGGATGGATGGATGGATGATGGATGGATGGATGGATGGATGGATGGATGGATGATGGATGGATGATGGATGGATGGATGGATGGATGATGGATGGATGGATGGATGGATGGATGGATGATGGATGGATGGATGGATGATGGATGGATGGATGGATGATGGATGGATGGATGGATGGATGGATGGATGATGGATGGATGGATGGATGGATGGATGATGGATGGATGGATGGATGGATGGATGATGGATGGATGGATGATGGATGGATGGATGGATGGATGGATGATGGATGGATGGATGGATGGATGGATGGATGGATGGATGGATGGATGATGGATGGATGGATGATGGATGGATGATGGATGGATGGATGGATGGATGATGGATGGATGATGGATGGATGGATGGATGGATGGATGGATGGATGGATGGATGATGGATGGATGGATGATGGATGATGGATGGATGGATGGATGGATGGATGATGGATGGATGGATGATGGATGATGGATGATGGATGGATGGATGGATGATGGATGATGGATGGATGATGGATGGATGGATGATGGATGGATGATGGATGGATGGATGGATGGATGGATGGATGATGGATGGATGGATGATGGATGATGGATGGATGGATGGATGGATGGATGATGGATGGATGGATGGATGGATGGATGATGGATGGATGGATGGATGGATGGATGGATGGATGGATGATGGATGGATGGATGGATGGATGGATGGATGGATGGATGGATGGATGATGGATGGATGGATGGATGGATGGAAATAAAAATGTTGGGCCTCATGCCATGCAACATCATTCTTGTACTCTTGGTGTAAATTCTCTTACTTTTTCTCCCACTGTGGGCTCCTGTGGGTGCACCACATCAGATTCAACCCTTGTTCTTAACTTCAGTCAATGATCATGAATAATCCCTGCAAACTTAAAACATTACACCAGAGTATAAGTGAGCGCGCCTTCATGAAAATTGCCAGTCTACATAATTACCGCTGCCCATAATTCCATATAAGGCGTTGAATTTCAGGGCTCCTCAGTTGGTGTTCACTCACAGAAAGGGCATTGTAGACGAAAAAGAGAGATTTTACCAGTTTGGAGATCAAAGTTCTTCTGATTGAGAGCTAAGCAGCAGAATTAAAAGACCAGTAAAAGCCAAGCAGAGGGGAATAAATCACAAGAGATGTAAATGATGTGGTTACATGGACATTTACAGTTTATTTTTATATTCACAAACATAAAAATAATTTGATCCAAAAATGGTGTCAAAAACATGTTTAACAAAAGCAAGACCGTCAATAAGAACTACTGCTGGAGGCAAGAGGTTCAACATATGATGTAAATGCTTAATACAAATTTGCTATTAACCAACACAACAAGATTCTGCAAAATCTCCTTTCAATTCAAAAACATGCACTGTACATCTCATAAGGCAGGAATATGAAGTGAACTGAATGCAGTTTCAAGCAGTATCATGTTGCTAACCTCCTCTCTGAACTATCTATGTATTTTCTGTTCCAGGTGTTATTCAATAGTAGCTTGAAGGTATGCACCGATATGAAAATTTGGGCCGATACCGATATCTGAAATATATATATATATATATATATATATATATATATATATATATATATATATATATATATATATATATATATATATATATATATATATATATACCATATATATATATATATATATGGTATATATATATATATATATATATATACCATATATATATATATATATATATATATATATATATATATATATATATATGTATATATATATATATATGTATATAGATATATATACATATATATTTGTTGCAACAGTGGCGTTGGATGTAGGAGTTTGCCCTGAAATCGAAGGATTGACGGTTCGAGCCCCGACTCAGACTTTCAGTGTCGTTGTGTCCTTGGGCAAGACACTTCACCTGCATTGTCTACTGATGGTGGTCAGAGGGCCCGGTGGAGCCAGTGTATGAGAACCCTGCTTCTGTCAGTGAGCCCCAGGGCAGCTGTGGCTGCAATGTAGCTTGCCACCATCAGTGTGCGTGAATGGGTGACTTGAATAAAGGCGCTATCTAAGTACATGCCATTTGCCATATTGCTTTTATGGCCGATAACCAACATTTACCAGTATTGCACTTTCACACACATACACACGACCCCATAGTAGCATGTTTGGGATGGTTGTACTGTATTTGGCACCAACTTCAAATAAACAAAGCTGATTTTCAGAATCGTCTCACTTTATTACTGAAAATTTATACTTTACCATTTCAATTCTTAAGTGTATACAACTCTTCTTCCCAAACTAAAAAAAAAAAAAAACTACTAGGAGAAAATTTGGATCACAAATTTAAATGATATCAACTATAAAGAAACTAGGGAAGAGTGAAAACCATCAGTCCCTCCATATACTAGCCATACCTGTGCAGCGTATCTATCCAAAGCAATGCTCTGTTCAACCATCGTTCCAGGCGACTGGTTGTCAGAGAGCTGATTGGATCAGTCCGATAAATTTCTCTGGGTTACTCTCCGGCAGTCACCTAGTTCCCACTCAAAGCTGTGCATCTTGTGAAACGGCAGAGGTTTAATCCTAGAGTTAAAAAATGGAAATACAGGACTAATTTTACAGCAGAATATGCTAAAGTATATCCACGTCTAGTGAAGGTGATGAACAGTGGCGGACCTAGACCAAATTTACCAGGGGGCCAGGAGGGGGGCAGCATGTTTTCATAGGGGCATCTCCCTGAAATGAGTTTTTGGAACTTGGGATGTTACACAGTGGACACCTTCTCATTCCACCATGATGCATAGGACAAACAATCTTACCAATAACCAACCAGTTTTAAAACATTGATTAGAATAAAGTGTGTAATGGATTTATAAAAAATGGACTACAGTGTGGCTCCCGAGAAGTCCAGCATTCATGTAAAGAGTTGATCACAACTGAAATGCTTCAAAAACTATGTCTTTTAAATGTTAAGTGTTGTCCAAAATGTTTCCTAACAACATTTATTGGGTCTTTACTGACCCAAATGCACACACAACTACAGTTGCACTGTTAAAAAAAAACTTATAAAAAAACGCATTTAATTAAATCTTTTAGGGTTAATTTTTGTTTTAAATTTGTTATTTTTAGTCTATGTTTAGGTCTGTTCGTGAAAACAATTCAACACCCGACATTTTAAATTAAAAACACATTTTTATATTTTCTAAAATTAAATTTTTTGTATTTCAGTAATTATATTTCATATCTTGACATTTTTATTATTTAAAAACACGTTCTTAATGCTTAACATGATTTCAGTAAGGACAGGAGATATCGTGAAATAATTAGTGTTTTATTTAGTGATCATTTGTCGACGGTAACCTCTCTCTCGGAAACAAGTGCTGCTCCCGCCTCCATGCACTGAGTCTCGCTTTGATTGGTCTGTAGACTTAGCAATAATTTCAGAGAACCAATCAGCGTTAAGAACTGGGACCTTTTGGATGACGTTGAAGGCTGCATCCCGGAAGAAAGGTCGCGTGTGTTAACCAACCTCTAATGTTCCATGGAAGAAGCTTAAAGTCATTTTTGGGTAATAAAGATATCAAAACAGTTCAGAAATGTCTAAAGACTTTTAACCAAGATCTCGTGGACGTTAACCACCACATGTATCAGGCGTTTTAATTAGCGGCTGCCGTATTTAGCATGGTTAGTGTCCATGTGAGGCTCTGTATGCAGCTGGTTGTGAAAGGCAGAGCCCTGTCTGCTGCTGTAACGGTTCCACGTTTAGATTCTACTTTCCGCAGGACTGTTTTCTACTTCCACCGGTCAATGGCGACCCTTGAAAATGAGTTTCCATCGAAGAGGCCACAGAAGAAGCAGAAAGAGCCGCTGCGCCGGGTGAAGACCAAGGAGAGCCGCAACAAGCGAGGGGACGTTCACGGTCCGTCCACCGTGTACGTGCAGGTGGTCGGTGCTGGTAGCAGGGACAGCGCCGCGTCGCTTTATGTCTTCTCCGAGTTCAACAGGTTGGCACTTTATAACCCAAATTATATTAAACTGTGTTTTTTAAATAGAAATGCCATGTAAACAACGCGTATTAGAATATAATAACAAGTTTATCTAATCCCTGACATCTAATTTCAGTTTCCGTACAACCAGTAAACGTTACGTGTATTTTGCAGAGTTTCCTTTGGATTTCAGATCAATTGTTTGCATTTGATCAAGGGTGTAACTTTGTAATGGAAGTTGGTGACACTCTAAGGGTGGAGGCTGATGGACCTGCAGTTACTCCACCCAAACCCCTTCATTAGGTTTTAGTATTTTCCAAAAATGAGCTCAAATATATATTTATTGAATGTTTTCCTATTGTTGACAACACATGAGTACCATAATACACTCATATTTATATTTATTGATAGTTAAGAGAGATGCCTTTTAGAGCATTATTTATATATATATGTATATATATGACCTAAAACATTAATGTATTAAAAATAATGAATACCAGCCAATTATGATTCAAACATTTATATATTACATCCCTAGATTGTACAATTTCAATTCCATCCATCCAGAAAACTATGGATATGCTGCATTTTAAATATAGCATAGCATATCTTTTTCTTGTAAACTTGGAAATAGATTTTTTTGCATGTTGCATATCCCAGTAAATCTGTTTTACCTTTAAATTTGCAGCTCTCCCTTTTTCCTCCTTCTCTCTTTAAAAAGATTAATTAATGAGAAACTAAACTTCAAGATATGTAGAAGCTCTGTAGTCTGATTCTGTCTGTTAAATAAGAAAGAAGTGTTAATTTTAACCTGTAACTGGGAGTCATGGTCCTCTGAGAAGTCAAGCTTTTATAACTAGTAAAGAAGAAAAAACTGTTTTCTCAAGCTTCTTGCATTATATTACTAATTTGTATAAACTTACAATATGTTGCCTTTTCTATCTGAAAAAGCTCCATATGTCTAATGATCAGATTTTTCGATGGCATGATGTCAAATTTTTCTTAACCAACCCGTCTCCTAACTTTTACTTAAACATCTATCGAAGTGGCTCCAGTTTAATGCTGCTGTGTGTCTCTCCTCCAACCACGTAGCTACTTTGTACGCAGCGAAATGTGACCTCAAATCAAATGACTCAAAGTGACAGATCTGATGATGTTACACCGAGAGGCGGGACGTGAGAGCAGCACGATAGAGGAAGAAAAACACGGACTGAAAACGCTCTGAACACAGATAGCTGCATCCATCCTCTGTTACCGTTGGCTAAAGTAAATGAGCGGAAAGGGGAAAAAATGCGGAAATTATTGGTGGGGACATATCCACACCATTCCTTCAGAAAGTTACACCTGTGCTCCCTCAAATACAGTGTTTTTTAAATACACAAAAAATACTTAAGATAATTAGTCAAAGTGTCAAAGGTACAGTGTGTCTGGAAAACAGAACACCTAAATGCCAGAACTATGAAAGCTTGAGGCCCCGTCCACACGAAGACGAACCCTGGCCTAAACGCACAAATTTTTCACCAAACCAGCCTCTCATCCATACGAAGCCGGCGTTTCGGGGGTCTGTAAACGATCTTTTTTTTATTCAGCCTTCAGAGTGGGAAGATTTCGAAACGCCGTTTTCGCGTTTCCATCTTTACGCCCTAACCGCATATTTTTTTTTACACGCATGCGTCATAGCGTCGCCTCTAAACACGCATGCGTGACCAGTATCACAACAACAATGGCGCCGTTGCTGCTAATGCTACTCACCCTGCTGTCGGGCTTACAACACAATCTTCTTCTGGAATATCTCCAGGAAGAACAGAGCAATATCGACCACATAGTTCAGCACCTGAATTTGACTGAACCACCAAAATGGACCCACAGGGCAACCATGTATAAATATTACTGCGCATGCCCAACATTTCGTCGCTTACTTTTGCTTTGGCACCACAGCGCCACTTACAGGCCTGGCATACATTTTGCAGCGTTTTCATGCATTCGTGTGGACGCTCACATTTATTTTACGTCTCCGTCTTTACGGCAAACGTTTTGGAAAATATCAGCATTTCGTGTTCGTTTTGACTTCGTGTGGACGGGGCCTTATTCTTTTAGTAAAAGATCTTTATAAAACGAATCCTCTTGTATCATCTGCAAGTCAATGAGCAACATCACATCCACTAAACTTTCCCTTTCATTTTCACATAATGGCATATTTACCATATTTTCTTAAAAAAGATCAAAGATATTTTAAACTTAATCATTTTAATTGAGTTATAAAATAATACAACATGCTATACTACTAATCAAACTATGATATACACCAAGTACTCAAATCTGTATCTGATGCAATAGTGTAGGATATCCAGTGGGTGTCCGTATAGAGCAAAACAGTGACAGTATCAATACTGGCCTAATCTATCCATCACATCATACTGGTATTACTAATCTATCCATCACATCATACTGGTATTACTAATCTATCCATCACATCATACTGGTATTACTAATCTATCCATCACATCATACTGGTATTACTAATCTATCCATCACATCATACTGGTATTACTAATCTATCCATCACATCATACTGGTATTATATGAACATTCAACACGAAATCATCACAGTACTATTAGTCAATAGCAGTTGTAAAGACAGTGAAAAATGCTTTTTAGTTTTCTGGTTTTTAATAATTGATAGTTAAGAGTTAATATGAGAACTTATTCAAAATTTAAAAGTTTCTTTTTATATTATTTTTTTTTTAATGAAGCCCTAGTGAATTAGATAAAACAAATAAACTAGAGTATATAGAAATACAAAAGAGTTGTATCTGATCAGTTTTGCCCCATGTATTATTTTTTCCTATTTAAATTTTTATGTAAATAAACACTTCCATGTGTTTTTACCTCTGTGTTGCAGGTATCTCTTCAATTGTGGAGAAGGAACTCAGAGACTCATGCAGGAACATAAGTAAGCAGCCTTTAACCTCGTCTTTATCTCCGCTCGGCTCCAGGATCCGGTAACCAACTTTAACACGCCGTTTCAATTTGGCAGGCTGAAAGCTGCTCGGCTCGACAACATCTTCCTGACCCGACTGAGCTGGGAGAACGTGGGAGGCTTATCAGGTCAGAGGTCGATTCCGATCTGATGCCATGGTTCACTTGTCTGGATAGGAAAACTGAAGAGGAAGTTTATTTGATTCTGCTGCTTTTGTTTTCTAAATGCAGCTACAATTCCGGGCTTTTTAATTGGCAAGATAAGATCTGTCCTCTCGCCCGTAGACAGCTGGAGATGCGGGATAAGCGTGTCAGAAAATGTATGGCTGGATAGATTTCTAATGCTACATTCACACCGAAAGCAGGAGCAGCTAGTTTACGTGCAAAGTCAATGGTTGACGCGCATCAAGGCGCAGCAGAAGGTCCTGCAGCGCGTCTGAGCAGCTGAAGCAGCATGACCTGAGCATCTAAGGCACGGGACGCGCTGTAAACGCAGCAGCTGCTGGAGTTGGAAAAATGTAACTTTTGCTGCTCGACGCGCCACATCAACCAATCAGAGAAGCTGGTCTGGGAGCTGGCAGGGAGACAGACACATCGCTGATGATACCGACCACCGCTATCACTCCACTATAACAGTTTATTAACGCCTACATTAACTTAAAATGTAGAAACCTGTCGGCAGGTCACTTTTATTATCCTGGTGCCGGCAGTTTGGATTACGTACATGAACAAAAATACCAGCTTTGCATTTCAAACTGCTCTAACCAGCTGTTTTTGGGTTTTAGGAGAAATATCTGTCCGTTATTTTAACCATCATTAAGAATCCAGTTTATTGCCAAGTAGGGTTGCACTTAGAAGGAATTTGACTCGGTGTTGCTGGTGCAGACAAATTAGATAACCTTTTTTTGAATCTCCTATGTATTTCAGGGATGATATTAACTTTAAAAGACACCGGCGTTCCTGAGTGTGTGCTTTCTGGACCGCCACAGCTGGTAAGAAACTAAATATCTTACAGTCAGCTGCAGAAACATTTTATGCAACATTTTTTCATGTTACAGAAGAATTACCTGCACGCCATCAAGTCCTTTTCTGGCCCTCTGGAGGACATCAAGCTGTGTATGATGAGTTTTCATGAGCGTTTTATTATACTTCTATCATGTTTTTCCTGGTGGCATATCTCATAATTTGACGTCTTTGCAGCCGTTCGGCCGTACACTGAAGAGATGCACAAAGATGAAACCATGACCGTGTGTCAGGTGCCCATATTTGGTAATTGATTTGTTGGTTTTGATTTGTGTGGAGGATACTTTGTCTTCTAAGTCGCTTTCACATTTTCAGATGTTTTGTTTTCTTTCTTTTTGTAGCCAAGTCAAAGAGCGACAGACGGCAGAATTCACCCAGGGCTGGAAGAAGCGGCTCCTCTTCTCCAAAGAGGGACGGCTTTCACCATAACGACAGACGAGATGGTGATTATGGATTCTCTCAATGCAAACAGGATCAAAATTAAACTTGATGGCTTTACGTTTATGGTCCGTGTTCTATGGAGGATAAAAAGTGCCAAAATTAAAAGAATCTGTCAAACTCACCCATCAAAGTTAGGGTTATGTGCAGGGTGACCAATCAGGTGTTAGATAACCGCCCCCTAACTTTGATGGGTGAGTTTGACAGATTCTTTTAATGGTTTCGATGCACTGCGACACAGGACCATGAAATAATTAAATGCACACTGAAATAATTATATATATATTTTTAATAAAATGAGGACGTATTTTATTAAATTAATGACACATTTATATATTTAATTCCTTATTTATTTAATGAATTACACATTTAATTAATTGTTTATCGCTGTATTTATTTATTTAATTGTGGCACTTTATATTAGTGACGTGGTTTTAATTAATGAATGACACATTTATTTATTTAATTCCACATTTAATTAATTATTGACACATTTAATTATTTATTTAATGCTATGTTTATTTATTTGACTTTGGCACTTTTTATCCACCATATTGTTCAGGCCAACCATTGGATTTTTGGTTTTGTAATGGGAAATCCAAAATCGGAAAACCAATAATTTCCTGAGTTCTAAATATAGTAAAAAATAGAAAAAACAAAAAGAAGCCCATTTTTATTGTTTTGTTTTTAAATCCTAAACCAGAAAACAAAAAAGTCCCATTATTGTTTTTTTTTTTTTTTTTATTTCAAACAGAAAATGAAAATTAAAAACTGCATATTGACGTCATTCCAAAAAAGTTAAAAAACGATTCACTGGGCTTTGTTTCCAAGTTTGAAGACGTTTCGCTTCCCGTCCAGGAAGTTTTTTCAATTCAAAATGGCCATTTTGAATTGAAAGAGCTTGCATTTAATTTTCCCCAAATTGGAATTAAGTAAAGGTTAAAAAAGTTTATGCAGCGTTTTATACATCCATATTTTTTATTCCATCAAGATTTCTCCCTCTCGCCAATTTTTAGAAAGCCCTTTTAGACCCCAGCTGTGTTTAACGCAGCACTGAGATCTAGCAGCTAACAGACCCTGAAATATTTGCATTTTCCAAAGCTGGCCGTCCAGCGAGGTTCCAACATAATCAGTCCATTACATGAAAAAATGACATCCTCCTAAAATTTCTATTTTTACTCCTTCAAATTGCACATTATGCTGAATAAATGTCCTGATTCTGCTCTTAATTCATCTATAATTTGTGTCAAATATCTTTCAGGGGAAAGACGGGGTGCAGCTAGAGACACATCACTAGTGATCGCCTTTGTGTGCAAGGTTCGTCTCTATAGATCAAATGCTTCCATGTTTGATAGCGGAGCCTTTGGTTTTGACACACCTCTCATACTTTTAGCTTCATCCCAAGAAAGGAAACTTCTTGGTTGCTGAAGCCAAAGAGCTCGGACTGCCAGTGTGAGTGTCCATACTTCCTGTCATTTATTTAAGTCTGACCAAATCTGTAATAATGTCTTTAAAATGGTCTACCTGCAGGGGAACAGCAGCTATTGGTCCTCTCATCAAGGCCTTGAAAGATGGAGAAACCATCGTTCATGATGGAAAAGAGGTGCTGTTTGATACCACCAGTCATTGGATACACCTCCAAACGTTTCAGCTGCCTGACTGTTTGCTTCCGTCTCACAGATCCGACCCGAACAGGTTTGTACTCCCACTGACCCAGGACCAGTTTTTATCGTGGTGGAGTGTCCGTCTGAGGAGTTTGTAGAAGGTGTTTGTAACAACCAGCAACTGAGGAGGTAAATATTCACTTGTCAGCCGACGTCTGAGTTAGGGCTGAAACTATTAATCGATTATTGTAATAATCATTAACTAATTTAGTAATCGATTAATCGTTAACTGATATATAGAGACTTTAAAATGAATCTTTAGCTGACAGAGCAACCCGCTTAGAGCGGTAATTATATCAAAATTGTAAAAAAAAAAGTCAACATTATTCATTTAACATAGAAATATCTTTTTTGTCTGTCAGTATGTTCAATCCAGAACTTCACAAGTGGTAGTTTTATTTTCACCTGGCTTGATTTCGTTAAATGTTTTCTTTAAAGAATCCTTTGCTATCTGATTATTAATTGATAATTCAAAAAACTAAAAAACTAATCCACGGATTCATTGATTTTCAAAATAATCGTTAGTTGCAGCCCTAGTCGGGAGCGTGGAGTGTTGCATTGTGGGAACTTGTTGTTTCTTTCAGATACCAGACTGGAGGGACTGAAGACTCAGCTGTCCTGGTGGTTCACATGACTCCAGAGTCCGTTCTGGAAACGGACCAGTACGAAGAATGGATGGAGAGGTTTTGCTTTTCGTAATATTTTTTTAAACTAGAGCTTGTTTTTTTTATCTGAGACCATTCTGGAATTTCACAGGTTTCCATCCACGACGGAACACCTGATCCTCAACGAGCAGGTCTGCACTGTCCATAACATCAGAAGTCACAAGATTCAGACGCAGCTCAACATGATTCATCCGGAGATCTTCCCACAACTCAAAGCCTATAAAGCAAAGGTAATGTTTCTGCTTTTATGTGGTCTCTGATTAGTTTTATGTTTATACACCAGATTAAAATCTGCCTAATGCTTTATATTATTATTTCAGCAACCACAAGCTGCGCTGCACGTCCCCAATGTCCGAGCAGAATGTCTGCTAAAGTTCCAGCTCCGACCTGTAATGGAATGGCAAAGGTTGGTTTCCTCAGCTTCACTTTCAAGATAAATATTAAATCTGACTTGGACTTTGTTTTATTTTAACAGTTTCACAAGACTGATTAAAACAGGAAAAATAATTCTTCTGCAGGTTGTTTTTTTTGTAGACTGTGAAGTCAGTCCTTTTTTTTCTGTCTCTTATGTTGACAGAGATGCAATGTCCTCCTGCATCACCGAGGAGTTTGTGAGAGAAGCTTCCGAGGTTCCAAACTTTCTGGAAGAAGTTGAAAAGTGCAGAAAGACTTGTTCAGCAGAAGCAGCGGAGCATTCTGGTCAGTTCCGGAATGGCTTGTTAAGTTTTTGTTCATAAAATAATAAATTTTTTTATTTTCTTTTTTTTTTTTGTACAGTTTCCTGTCTTGCGATGTGGCAATAAGAATAATTGTCTTGATGCCAAAAAGAGCCGAACAGATTTTGCTTGATTTATGCATATAAATAGCTTTATTATAAGTCATGCAGGGAGTATTATTTATGTATGGACACTGCAATGTAAGTAGAACAGGAAAAGTGCAGCAGAAAAGTGCAGGAAGACTTGTTCAGCAGTAGCAGCAGACATTTCTGGTCAGTTCCGAAAGGGCTTGTTAAGTTTTTGTTCTTAAACTAATATTTAACGTGATATGGTTTTTGTTTCCTTCTTGCAGTTCCGGGTGAAAAATACCCAGAGGTGGTCTTCCTGGGAACCGGATCGGCTCTTCCTATGAAAATCAGAAATGTCAGCGGAACTTTAGTGAACATCAGGTAAATGTAAAATAGCAGCTTATTATCTTAAATCTACTTTTCTTTTGTCTATAATAGATAATGTTTGTTTGTCTCCTCATGAAGTGCGAGTCAGTCCCTGCTGCTGGACTGTGGAGAGGGAACCTTCGGTCAGCTCTGCAGGCACTACGGAGACGACGTGGATGACGCTTTATCAAAGATCTCCACTGTCTTCATCTCACATCTTCATGCGGACCATCACACAGTAAGTGATGGTGCAACAATCGGGTGTTAAAGACGTAAAACCTGCGGTTTAATCCTGACATTAATGCTCTACTCAGGGGCTGATAAAGCTGCTGTACCAGAGACAACGAGCGCTGGTATGTAAGCTCTCACTGGCTTTCTGGTGCGTTTCAAAAAGGTTACCAAGACAGCAAACTGGGTCTTCTCCCTCATGCAGGGTAACTGTTGTCTTAATGTTATGTATGTGATCATGCCTCTAGGACACCTTGGGAAAACCCTTCAGCCCCATCTACTTGGTGGCTCCAGCTCAGATCATGACCTGGCTGGGACAGTATCACGACTACTGCGAGGAGATCCTGGATCATTTTACGTATGTTGAAAAACAGAAACGATTGATAGCATCAGGCTGCAGGAACAAAGGTGTGATGTTTCCTTTATTATGCGATGCAGTTGACGCCTCAATTCTGTAGAAATAGTTGCCATAGTTTTAAAGTTGGGATTACAGGCTACCTTGATTAAGCTTTGAATTCTTACATTATTATGTTATTTAATAACAGCTGCCGTTTCTGTTTTCTCCAGTCATATCCCCAACAGATTCCTCTGTGATGACGCTGAGGTGTCCAAACCCAAAACCCATTCGTTCATCCAGGCAATGCTTAAAAAGAACGACCTTGAGAAGGTCTGCAGCCGTCTCAGCCTCCTCGTTTTTACAGCATTCTTTAAGAGGGTTTAAACTCAATAAATGTTTCTGTCGCTTAGTTCCGGACCTGCATTGTGCGCCACTGCAAGAATGCCTTCGCCTGCAGCTTTGTGCACCAGTCGGGCTGGAAGCTGGCCTTCTCTGGAGACACCATGCCCTGCGACGCTTTCGTAAATATCGGTAAGCAGCACTCTGAGATTAAAGGAATAGTACCCCCAAAACATGATTAGCCTTCATTTTCTACTCACCCCCATGCTGAACAAAACTCTGGAGTACTTTTTTGATATCTCAAATGCATCTGGAGATCTGGGAGGCTTCTTGCTGTCTGCTGACATTCAAATAATGGAGGTCTATGGCGCCCGAGGCAGAAAGGTCCATAAAAGTCCACAAAAAACGTGTCAATATTCCTCCATACTGCTCGTCCAATGTATTCCAAGTGTCCTGAGTGGGTAGCGTCCAGAATTTACTCGAAATAAAGTCATTTAGAATGTTTTTAGAGCATAAACAGTAGTGTATAGGATTTCCTGAAAGCGCGCGCCTGCGAGTTCACAACTGTACGGAAGCCGCGGCAGACCAAACCGGAAGGAAGTGCGCATTCAGCGTCTGCTCTGCCAATAATGCAAGCGTAGAAGAAGAAATGTGCTGTTTACCTGTGCAAAGAAAGAAACAACGAAAGAAAAATGTCTGAGGACTTCAGTGTTGAGGAAGAGCATGAGTTCTTTGCCGAGCTGAATGCGCTGGTTTGGTCTGCCGGCTTCTGTAGAATCGTGAGCGCGCAGGTGCGCGCTTTCAGGAAATCCTATACACTACTGTTTATGCTCTAAAAACATTCTAAATGACTTCGTTTCGAGTAAATTCTGGATGCTACCCACTCAGGACACTTGGAATACATTGGACGAGCAGTATGGAGGAATATTGACACGTTTTTTGTGGACTTTTATGGACCTTTCTGCCTCGGGCGCCATAGACCTCCATTATTTGAATGTCAGCAGACAGCAAGAAGCCTCCCAGATCTCCAGATGCATTTGAGATATCAAAAAAGTACTCCAGAGTGTTGTTCAGCATGGGGGTGAGTAGAAAATGAAGGCTAATCATGTTTTGGGTGTACTATTCCTTTAAAGCCCATATGCGAGCGGGTTGTCAAACTGCAATGTGAGATTTAACATTTTAATGTTTGATTAAAGCTGCAGCTTCCCAGCACAGGTTTCACTCATTCATTTAGCTTCCAGCTTATTTTATCGCTTCCCATTAGACCGATTCTGGTTAAATAGCTTGGCTGGATTCTTTCCAAGCAGGACGTCTCTGAGGAAGCGTTTGTATCCGTTACCTGCAGATATGATGCATCTGCAGAAAGAATGATGGTTCTTAGTTTTTGACATTTTGTTTTAGGTGAAAAATGGGTTAGAAATCTCTTATAGAGTTTTGCGGATTTCTTTGTAGGCAAGAATTCAACATTATTGATCCATGAAGCCACGCTGGAGGATGAGCTGGAGGAGGAAGCTGTGGAGAAAAGACACAGGTGAGTAGTCCTGACTGACAGCTGATGGGAGTTTAGGTGCTTCTAGCAATACTTGAATAATGCTCTTTTTTTTTTCTGACAGCACGACCTCACAGGCCATCGGCATCGGCATGAAGATGAACGCAGACTTCATCATGTTAAACCACTTCAGCCAACGCTACGCCAAGATCCCCCTATTCAGTGAAGACTTCAATGACAAAGTGGGAATATCCTTCGATCACATGAAGGTAAGACTGAGAAATGTTCATATATACATACATGAATTCAGTCTAATATTGATTATCTTTTAATAATGACTTATTATCTTCCAGATCCGCTTCAGAGACTTTAAAACCCTTCCTAAGCTTATTCCTGCTCTTAAAACCCTCTTTGCTGAAGAGCTGGAGGAGATGGAGGAGAGAAGAGAGAGGAGGGAGCTGAGAAATCCAAGAGGAGTTTCCAACGATGCTGTCAGCGAGCAGAAGATGTTTGGAAGATCTGAGGTGGAAAGAGGAGTGAAGAGAGAGCAGGAGGCTGCAGGGTTAGACAGCTTAGACACAAAGAGACCCAAGACCACCTGATTCATCCGGAGGAGAGGACTCTGCAGGAGCGCATACTGGATTATTTTATTTATAAGAAGCTGAGATTTTTATTTGACTTAAAGAAATAAGTTTTCATGAGATGTGTGCAAAAGTTTAAGTTTATAACATGCTTTGGTTTTCATTAAACAGAATAAAGCATCTTCACTCCAAACTGGTTCATCCAGATACTTTGCTTGAGCTAAATGGAGGAAATCTTGTTTTAACACTGAAAGATTTTTTTTATAAAAAAAAAAAAAAATTCTGAGTAACTGCTGTTTTATCAGCTTTTGTTTAAGTTTTTTTTTTCTTACTTTGAGCCTAATACAATATATTCTTGATACTCAAATCTACCAATACAGTGGAGCTGACATCCATGCAGAGCAATGGAGGCTTTCCCTCTAGAAGAAATCCCGCCCCAAGAAGTGGAGGGAATATGATGTGCTGTTTGAAAAGAATTTAGTTTCTTCTGAAAAAAAAAAAAAATTTTCCCATAAAATCTTAACAGTCAAAACATTCTGATGATTTAAAACAGCAATTTTCCTCACAAATCTTTTTCTTCATTTTGTTTTTGAAAGTTTCTAGACCAAATTCTCTTGCTCTACACACACTCAGATAATCTTAGCTATGAATGCTGCTAGGTAAACTATAGCTGAAAAACTGTCACGAGGTTTTAGCTGCTATATTAATTCTAAGTTTAGATCTATTTATAGACTGTCGGTTTTGAAATTCGCTAGTATGTTTTTCAAGAAAATTCTTTTGAGCCCAACGATACACCCAGACAAAAACTGGTTCATTCCAAAGACCCAAACCTAACCTGAGCGGCATTTTGTGTGCAATCCAGTTCACTGAGAACTGTACGGCCTCCTATATTGGAAAAACCAAACATCTGCATAAATGCATGGCACAGCAGAGAGCCAGTGGCTCTGAGAAAGATCCAGCTGTACACTTGCACCTCAAGAACAAGGGATACACCTTTGAAGACCAAAGTGTTCAGCTTTTGGACAGAGAGGACAGATGGTTTGAAAGAGGGATGAAGGAAGCTATCTTTATGTAAAACCATCACTGAACAGAGGGGGGGAATCAGGATTAGCTTCCAAGCATTTACAATTTAGTCGTGGAACTCATTCCTAAAATATTACATAAGCACTACCATTATGATTCAAAGGACCAATCATAGAGCCTGTGCACAACAAAAGGCTCCTACGTTCCAGGAGAATGAAGGGTGGCTATTTGATCAGCATCTTACACTGAATGTGTGCGAGAGGCTGGACTTCCATGCTGCTTAAATACATCAGCACTCCTACAAGAATTTGCTCTGCAGAGAGTCAACAGAATTGACAAAGACCCCTGGATAGCTGCAGAAACAACTTCAAAAAAGGTGAGCGAAAGTCAGATTGCCTTCCTATCTAAGCCTGTTTGTGGTTCAATTAAATTAATACAATAACCATGAAGTAAGTAGATTAAATGACAGACATGCTGCCATTTTAACATGAAGTTGTTTTTACTTTATATAGTTAAATTATATTGTAAAATCTCACATTTGATATTTTCACTGGTTTGTAACTGGTATTTTGTACGTGTGGATCAATTTTGTAACTATCTCGGCAAGGGCAAGCTTGTAAAAAAAAAAAAAAGGTTTTTTCATATCAATTTTTTCTAGTTAAATAAAGGTAAAAACATAAAAAAGATTTTATATTTATGATTCATATTTTCTTATTTAATACCTGATTAATATACTAAAGGAACAAATGCATTGTAAAATGTGGAATTTAAATTAAAGATCATTCAAATAAATTGAAATGGTTAATTTATTAAATGCCATGTAAAATATAACAAAATATTGAAAGATGAACATAGTTTATACATATAAAAACTAAAAAAATATTCTATTGCTTAAAATTAATTTATTAATAGTCATTTTATTAGTTTCTCTATTGAAGGAAAAATAATTTCACAAAAGCCAATATAATTGTTGGTACAATTACCAATGGTGAGTTCTGAAGGAACCGTGACAGACTGCTGAGGACCAGAGTCACCATGACACATGAAGCAGGGAAGATGCAGAACGACAGCCTGATGATTGGGGCGATGGAGGGAAAAGTTCTCTCTCAAAGACTTTGATCTCACAGGAGAGAAATCATCAAAATACAAACCGAAACATTCACAAAACGTGTCTGCATTTAAAAAAAAGTTGTATTGATTATTAATAGAATACTATTAATTTAAGGAACAATAATTCATAGCATTTATTGAAATATGAATAACATTTATTTAGATATGTCATTTTTTAATTATTTTACATTTTTAGAAATGCCTGTCTCTACTCCTGTCATAAACAAATTTCTTGGTTGGATGAATACATTTATATCTAAATGGTCAATGGGTGTGCATATTCTTGGGGATAACTGAATGTACTAAAATATACAATTATGACTATATATACATTTTGAGCTTTTTGATTTCATTATTGAAATAAATAAAAGTATAATAATTTCATTTAAATTTCTATTTAAAAAACTCCAATACCATGTTTATCATGTGAAGAAGGCCAAGCAACGACTTCTTTATCCATGAATTTGGAAAGTTCAGAACTCTCTCTTCAGCTACTGATAAACTTTTACAGGACCGTGTAAAACATCTTGTGTCTCAGCATGACAGTGTGGTCTGGGAGCAAAACAGGAAGAACTTTGCACCGGCAGTAACACAGCACAGGGGATTGTGGGATCCCATCTGCCAGATCTGGACTCAGTTTATGTTACACAAATGTAATAAAAGGGCCAGACATAATGCCACAGAACCCACCACCAGGCCTATGAGCTGTTTGTTTCTCTTACAACAGAAAAGTGTCTCAGGAACTTTACACCCAGAAGAAATAGCCTTAAAAACATTTTGGTACATTTCATGACCAATTCAGTCTGTTCATTGGCTGCTCTAGCATGAGCTACAGCTGCTTTATATGAATACGCCATGCAACATCCCTATGCTCATATTTTTATGCTTCTTCTTAGGAGATTTACCTTTTCTCCTAATGTGCCTTATAATATTTACGTTTGTTAAATATATTTATGTCTGCTGTATTTATGTACATTCTGTGGCTTGACAAAACCATTTAATCATGGGTCCATAATCTTGATTAGATTCTTGATAGAGCTTTAAATTATTTTTAAAAGACAAGTAAAATCAAGACGGAATATTTAATAGACCAAAACAATTTTTTGTTATCTAAAAATGGTTGTATGTATATATATATATATATATATAAGATAAGATGTTTGTTGATTTAAAACTCTAAACACCACTTTCCAGATGACCAGAACTTCATAATTGTGGGTAAATAAAGGGATTTTCCATTTCTATTTTATTTTATTCTATTCTATTCTATTCTACTCTATTCACTTGTTTGACACCTTCAGTTTTCCACACAAGCATTTTAAAGAATATCCAGCAGAGGGCGATAGTGCCTTTTGAATGTTTAGACTTTTTAAGGCCCTCTCTTTCATCAGGAAGAAGGATTTAAGCCAGTTTAAAAAAAAGGTTATGTTTAAGGTAATTTCAAGAATAAGTTCTTTAAAAGGTTTTGTTTATCTGGGTGTTGGGTGGTGCAGAAGTTGAATGTGAGGTGCATCTACAGAGGCTTCGAATCCACAATGTGGCCGTCACAGGTTCCAAGTCCTGGCCTGGTGACCTTTGATGCAAACCTTTGCTCTTCTCGACTCCAATTTCCTGCCTATCTACCCTTAAAATAAGGTAAAGACCACTGGAGTCTTAAAGGAATTTTTTTTTTTTTTAAGTTTGTGTTTTCCTTTATTGGTGCATCAGAAATAAACTGCAGCTGTTCTATGTAGTTTGAAAAATGAATGAAGCTTCTTCTAAAGCTGCCTAATAGTGCACTGCATTCAAAACTGCAGAGATGTAAGCAGAGACCTGGCAATCAAAGAGTCATGTGTTGAAATATGTAGGGAAACTGAAGCATCAAAGACGCCCCATTCCTCCAACCAAAGTGGTTCACATCAGAATCCCTAGAAATTTAGGTTGAAAAAGCTTCTTTTTTGATTTTCTATTCTTGCAAACAGCGAATGACTCCAAGCAAGACATAAAATGATTTTTATTACATGCAATGTTAATGGCTTCAATGGACAGGAAGTCCTGCTTATTGAACTGAACTATTTGAACCCTTCTCCTCCATGTATATTCTGAAATATAACATATAAACTAAACCTTTGATTACCTAAACTAAGGAAAAAATAGGGCCAGACACAATGGCCCTTTTCACACATTAGCAACATTAACAACTTCCAACAGTTCGTTACCAATTGTTTCCTAGTGACTTAAATGATAAGTAAAAAGGTAAAGCAGCCTTACTTATTGACTGTATTAGGGAAGATTTTTTAATTTTTTAAATCGCCCTCTTTTCCAAACGCAGGCTTAATGCCATCTTCATCGTGTTATCCCAGGTTAGCGAAACATTTTGGTGCAAAATGCACACCAAAGACACAGAGACCTGTTTGCAGAGTCACTGGAATTACATTGTGAAAGATTAATTTATCCATTGCTCCCTTGTAGCTTTGTAAATAGGTGAAGTGAAAGTATTTTCTCATCTATGTTGGCAACCATCAGCATGAGGTTTTAACATCTTTCCTTTCAGGACAACTCATTTGGAATGAGGGTGACTCAATGTGACAACTTCAGGTGATGGAATAGAGACATTGTGGTTTATGTTATTACACTGGTATTATTGACATCAATTGATCACCCAAACCAAAATCTTGTGTTTAAGATGCTTTAAGGCGCTTTTGTTGGCTTTTCACACTCTGGATTTTACAGGTTTAACTGAGGACCAACACCCAAAGACATTTTAAATTGAAAAACTCAAGGAGGTTATAGAGGAACCCACAGAAAAAGTAAAAAGTTCTCCAAGATCACATTTATCTCAGTTAACATCGGTGTTCAAGTTCCAACTGGGCTAAAGTGTCCTCTTTGGAGAGTTCCAAGAGCAAAACAATACTTCACCACAGCATAAGCAAAGCCTGTCACCAAAAAACACCCTAAACTTTTGAGAAAACAAGTTGAATGATAAAACAAAGTGAGAAATCTTTGGTGAAACAGATGTACAGATGTTGCTGAACTTAAACTGAGGTTTAGGTTTAGATATCAAACCCATGATAATGGTCTGTGGCTGCTGTGCTGCTCTTCTCTCTATCGTAAAATGCTAAAGGCGAATGTCCAGCAATAAGTTTGTTCCATGCCTTTCTGTTTTCCTTTAATTTACCCTAAACCACCTTGGGTTGCTTTATATGAAAGGTGCAACATAAACAAATTTGGGCTGCAGGGCTTTAGCATCAAATGCATGTTTGTATGTTTTGCAACATTTCAACTTGGAGAGACTCACTCAAAAAAAAGAAGCAATTAGAAAGATTTTATTGACCTGAATCAAATAAGTTCTTTGGCGCTTGGACCCTGGCATAAGACAGGATGCTGTAAGTTTACATAAAGTTGGACAAATAAGTTGCATTCACTACCAATGCGTTCTGGACTTCAAAAACGCTTCAATGACAAAATTTGGACCCCTGGTCAAACACTCCTGAAGATGCTTTGACACCTCGACGCTCTGCACTTTGGTTGGTCATCAGTTCTGTCGTGTTGTTAAAAGAGAGCTAACTTTGTTTTGAGGAGTAGAAAAATTTGTTTTAATATGTTTTTGAGCTAGAAAATCCACCAATGTCACCTGTGCAGTCAGTTCTTCAGGATTATTATCCTACTAAAACATTCTGTACCAACAGGAGGCATTGCTGGGAATCCCCAGTGAAAGCTCTCTAAAGCCAGCCAGGGATGGAAAATAGAATATTTTTCACTGTCGATTTAATACTTTCATGTAATGTATGTATTTATGAACGTTTTTGCCACAGTTTATAAATACTGTAAGAAAATGAGTAAAGATGATGAAAGCTCACTCTGTTTTCCTTTACATAACAATCCAATCTCCTGGCTTCCGTTTTTATAACCTTTAGTGTAATCCCATTATAATTATTTGTTTTTCATATGCAGACAGCTCTGCAAAAGCGATCACAGCTTTTATGAGGCGTCTGTCTCCCGAAAAAACTCCTGGATTAGTTTTTGTGATTGGTTGAAGCTCTGTGTCAAGCTGCAAAAGGTCAGATTTCTGAACTCCATCATCCAACACATGGATGTGCCGATGCTGCTTGGGACGCCAGGATGCCCTGCCAGTCAGACCAGCAGATGCTTGATTGTGCCGCTTCTGATGCTCATATGCTTTGCAGGACCTCTTGACGATGTTTATTGCTCTACCTTTAGACTTTGCAAGGGAATAGGCATTTAATGAGAACGCACCTTTAGAGTAGTTTTCTCCTGGGGCTCGGACACTCATAGTGGAGGATGTGAAGGTTGAAGAACAATCTAAGAGTCAGGGAGGAGATGAGGCCGAGGTAGGTCAAAGTTCGGCTAATGCACTGAATAAGGAAAGCTGGGCCTTCGTCTTAAAGAAGAGGGACTTGAGAAACGATTGGCTTCAGAGAGTTTGCTGAAGCCTGAGTGAGGCGATTCAACAGGTGTTCCAGTTGAGCCTGATGTAGAATCTTACCGATTGAATTTTTGCTTTAACTTCATGACAATAGTTGAAAGGAAAACCAGTTATTCTCCATCTGATTTGCAAAAAATCCAAATTAAGTAAATCTGATTCAGATTGGGTCTCACGACCCCCAAATAAGTCGTCTGTAATTGAAAACTCATCATTGTGGCTGAATTTAAACCATTTTCAAAGAAGAGTGGCCACAAATTCCTCCACAACTATACTTGGAAATATTGCTAATTATCACAGATATTCTACGCTGTCAAGGTTGGAACAAGTTATTAACGTTGAGTCAAATTGTTTTAGATAAACTTTTAGTAAAATAAAGCAAACTATACATTAAAAACTGAATGTCTTTTCTGATTCTAATATCAATTTCAAGACCTGAAACATGTCAGTGTAAACAAAAAGTCACGACCAAGGAAGTCTGTAAGGGGAAGCAAACACCATTTCCCAGCTCAGTGTGCAGAAAAGGATATAAAAATACCCCCCCTACCCCCCCCCCCCCCCCCCCCCCCCCCCCCACCAAAAAAAATAAAATAAATAAATAAATAAAAATATAATGTAAGTCAGGGAACATTTAGTCCTTAAAGACCACCTCCGGATATATCTTTTATATGATAATACAATCATTAGACATAAGTTCCACTCCTTACTTTTCTGCTAGACAGAATATCGATGCACCTTTCTTCCATTTTCAAACATGCCCCCAATTCAGGAACAAGATTGTTCCAGTTCATCTCGGCCTTTCTCTTTCTAATTCTGTCTCTGAGAACCTTTCAGTCTGCTTCACAAAGAAGGAAGAGCCAGGAAACCTTTGCTGTAAAATGTCCATTTGAAAGCTATTACTGAAACTACCTCGTGCTCAGGAGTGTCATCCCATATTCTCTGTAACTCCCTGATTTTCTGCTGTCCCAATTTGTTGCCAGGATATTGCTTTTTTCCCCTCACTATAATAATAGGCTATGCAGAGGAGTAATGCTCACACTTCCTATAGTTGCCTTGTTTTCCTTCTCGTTCCTCCCTCATTATTCCTCCATCACCAACGAAAAAAAGGAAAAAGTGCTAGGTCTCCCTTCATTGCAGGTCGAATGACTGCTCTTTCCTCCTCTCCGCTGCTTTCTCATTGTGGGAGTTGGGGAAAGAGGGCGAATCTCCCAGGAAAAAAGAATCTAGACCAAAGCCTTCCTGAGCGCCGACCTTATAATTAAATTGGCAGATTAAATTCTCTCTTATTGTGGAGGATTTAATGAATATTCACTTGCCTTTGGATCGTCAGGGTGATGTGAGCTTTGCTTTAGTTATCACAGTGACCCCATCAGACTGCAGGCCTCCCTCTGCTCATCAGTTCAGCACAAAGCAAAGACCTTTTGACTTAATTGATCTGCAGTGTAGCTGCACTTCATTTGGATGCATGCAGAAATTTTAGCATGATAATTATAGGGATTGCTGTTTTAAAGGAGCATTTTAGCTCTTTTAAATCAACTTATTAGTAAAAGACAATTTTGTTTTGATGCGAGATAGAAAATATGGAGCAACATCTAGTAATAAACCTCAAAGGCACATGTGATATCTTTCCATCATTACCCTTTAACCTGCAAAAAGAAACGGAAATACTATAACAGCAAGATTTTACACAGGAAACATTTATTTTTAAGCTATGGAGGAGGAATAGCTCATTATTATTGCACTTATATAGACAATACATTTATATTGCTGAACTATTTTTTTTACTTTAAATTCACCAGCAACACCGTGTAAAAATTCTACTGTAGAGTAAATAAGTAAATAACATATAGAAAATGCTGCAGAGTTTGGCCTAAAAGAATTCAAATGCAAAAATCAAATGCTAAAAAGTTGAGCTTTTGATGACTACTCAAAGCTATCGGCAAGGAATCAAATCAAACAGCTCTCTTTCATTCTCATTGCAACAGTTGGGTTTATTAAAGCTGTTTCCAGTTGAAACACATTCACACTTTAGAAAATTAACCAATTTAGCTAAATAGCTAAAAGCAATTTGCTTTGTTGAATGGAGCCTTCTGTAGGTGGAAGTTCAACAGAAGAAACTGATTGCTCTCCTATATCCACCTACGACACAGCCAATCAGCTTTGAATCACACCTCCACGAAAGCCAATCGACATTCAAAGTTCAAAGAAGACCGCCATGTTGAGCCTGGTTCTGCCAGAGGTTTCTTCCAAAGGGAGTTTTTCCTCCCCACTGTCGCTTCATGCTTGCTCATCATGGACAGGTCTCAACCTGTGTTACCCAAACTGGGCTTCCATCTTCCAGGTCCCTGAGTGAAGCTGTAGTATCAGCTCACGCAGTCCACTGGATCTCCCTATAAAGCTCAGCAGACCGACTCCCTAAGCAGCAGTCTACAGACTGACCAACTTCATCTATCTCCACTCCACCACCAATGTCAGGCCTGGGGGGGAAACAGCACTATTCTTTTCTCCTGTTCATTCATTCCTATCGGAATTAAGCGCAATGTTTCCTGCCGAGGTCTGAGCGCCAAAGACAAAGTAATTGTATCAATAAATTTCTCCTAATTGTCTTTTCTCTTTGTGTGGGTTTTTCAGGTTGAAATCCAGATACAGAAAATGCTAGTCTGATAAATCCAAGGAGAACAGCAAGAATGTTCACTTCTGATAATTAAATTTAAATCTTGTTTCCATTAATTAATCAATGCTGTATTCTACAGTTTTCATACAATCACCCCTAAGACAAATTGCCCTGCATTTTTCTGATGTTTCCTGATTTCAGTTCAGTTTGCATGTTTTCTAAGGCATAACCAGGCTTTGTTCAGCTACTCTATAAAGTCTGAACTCAATGCTAATACAGACATTTTAAATTGAGAAAGATTCCTGGATGGGAAGCGAAACGTCTTCAAACGTGGAAAACAATGTCCAGTGTTTTTTTTTTACTTTTTTTTACTTTATTTGCCTTGACACCAGTGTTTTACAGATCTGCATGACATTCAAAAAATATTAGAAACTCAGGGCAGATATTGTTAGTAGTTTACACATTTTATTAAGGCGTTAGCTGTTGTTCAGTAGGATGAGTTCTGAAATAAGAGTTTCTTTGTAGATTCATCCATCCATTTTCAAACACGCTTATCCCAAGTGGGGTCGCGAGGGGTGCTGGTGTATATCTCCAGTGAGTGAAGCCAATTAACCTAACAGTCATGTTTTTGGAATGTGGGAGGAAGCCGGGTACCCAGAGAGGACCCACTCATGCTCAGGGAGAACATGCAAACTCCATGCAGAAAGACCCCAGCCTGCTTGCTCTAAGGCAGCAGTACTACCCACTGTGCCACTGAGCAGCCCGTAATAGATTCAACTTTCAACTAATCTATAGTGAAATTGTGAGAAGAATCATGACTCTCCTGTTTTCTTCTTGGTTTATTTTTAAATAAAAAAACAATAATCAAAATAGCTGTCTTTATTTTTTGTGGCATTTTTATGCAGAAGTTTAGAAATTGTAGCAGTGTTTCAATATATCAATATACATGCAGTGGTTTCTGAAAGTTACAAGGTTCTTTAAAATTACTTTGAATAATATACAGTATTTTTTAATACTTAAGTACTTAAAAAAATCTATGTACTTTTGGATACTTAGGCATTTTCAAAAGTGACTACTTTAATACTTTAAAGTAATCACTTTAATGCTTTAAATTGAGAACTACTGTTGAGTTACTTCGTCCACCATTGGTTAAAGTAGAGACACAAGGGTTTTTAATTTAGGTTCTTCAGGTCCAGTGTCCTCACGACCCCACTTGGGACAAGCGTGTAAAGAAAATGGATGGATGGATGGAGGTCCAGTGTCCCGCACCTTTTAGAGGCATTTCTGCTTTAAAACACCTGAGTCAAAGAATCAGCTCATTAACAAGCAGGTCTCTGGAGAACTTGGCTGCATACTGAGGAGGTAATGCAGCCAATTGATTCAGGTGCATGGAAGCAGAAACACATCTTAAAAAGCTGCACGATGTGAGATGTTCAGGGTGGGGTGGCTTTTTCCCTATCGAAATTCTTAAACAAGCCTTGGGGAGGAGGTTAAAAACTTTTACTTTGTGTTAAACAACTGTTGTTTCAATTAGGAAAAGGGAAGAAGCACCGCATTGTGGAGTTCTTTAAAATGTGTCCTGCCAGGCCGTGGAAGAGAGGACAGAATGCTTAAGCACACAGAGCAGTCACCATTACCCATGCTGAGCTGAGGGGGAAGAATGGACACTGCCATAGAAGAAAACTACCCAAAGACAACTGAGTGTTGTAATTTTGTGGATGTGTCATTTTAGCAAAAACAGGCTCTAAGACACCTGAGGAGAGCCTTCAAAATGATCACTTTCTCTTCAAAGTTTTATTTCTTCCTCCTGACTGATCTGCAAATGAGTTGGTTGAATATTTTGGAAATGTGACCAAACTCAGATTTTGTCTCACAGATCAACAAGGTAATTTTCTTTAATCACAAACTTACATGTGGGGTCTTACTTAAGCCAGGCATACACTATATGATTTTTTGCCCTTTTTGGGCCAGTTCTCCAGTCATGTGAGAATTTTTTGATTTGGAAGTCATTCTGCCTGCTGCCGCTTTTGAAAACATGGATATTGTCGGCGCCCCAAACATAGCTGCCGTTATCCAGGAATATTTTGAATCAGGACATACGTACGAGGTGATACTGGATATGCTCAAGACTAATCACGAAATTTCAGTTAGTTTGCGTACACTGAAGACACACTTAAAAGAAGCTGGACTGTTCAGACGACGCAACTTCCGGTTCAAGGGTCAAACGGCGCCGTTCGTCCAGTCAGCGATGTCTCATGTTTCCCACTGGTACCTAACTTTTCCAGTAGGTTAATGTAATTGTGTTTTTCTTAATGTAGTTGCGCTTTCCTTAATGTAGTTTTGTTTTCCTTAATGTAGTTTTGTTTTCCTTAATGTAGTTTTGTTTTCCTTAATGTAGTTTTGTTTTCCTTAATGTAGTTTTGTTTTCCTTAATGTAGTTGCGCTTTTAGATTTGTAGTTGCAGTTTGCACTTCAGGGCCACCGTACTGGACCCACAGAGAATGGTTTTATCAAATATGGACCAGAAAGCCCTTTACCACAATTCATTAACCAACAACACCTTCAGAACCGGCTGATCTGCATCTGGACTGAAAAGACTTTATAAAGGCCTCTAATCAAAAAATGAAGTGGTGAACTCCAATGGAGGATTTTACACGGCGCCATCGCCACAAACTCATTTTTATCCGTTATTAATTGGGGTGTTCTTTGGGGTCCTTTCTGCGGTCTGTCTGAACATGTGTTCCACGTTTTTATGGAAAGCACAAGACTATAAACTATTTTTAGCCTTTTAAATTGTGTTTTTAATCTTTTTGGGATGGTTTTTTACAAAAGCTCTTTTTATAGGTGGAGTTTGCCAAAACACAAGAAATAAACCAAAGGCTCGACTTTCAGATTTTTTTAAACAGTGAAGCAAAGATGGCCGTTTACCTCTCCTGTAGAGACAGACTGCAGGAGGGAACTCACCTTGATGCCGTGGCTCTGTGGAAGTGCAACATTAAAGCCAGAATAAGGCTGGAGTTTCACTTCCACAGAGCCACTCAGAACATGGAGGATTTTAAATCACTTGTGGGGTTTTAACAACATTTTATGCACTGTGTCAGATGATGGAGAACTACATTTTAACAAGCTCCTGATTTAATTATTTTTAGCCGACACTACTTTTTACCTTAATAGTGATTTTGAACTGGCACTCGTTTTACGTCAATTGTTTATATGTTTGAATTGTGTAAATAAAGTGTTGTTAAAAGTGAAAAAATTCTTCCTCTCTGAAAACAAGCATGATGAGGGTGCGAGTGAAATGGGGTTCTTTCTGTGAAATTGACAGTCAGTAGTAGCCAAGTTTGCTCAGCCATGTCTTTGTCCAAAAATGTCGTTGCCTTTTCTTTTCAGGGCTTTCAGCACAAAATTGCACAAATTGGCAAAGCAGCCCGTTTCACTCCAGTGAGCTTCATATTCCTCTTCTACTCATTTGGCTTCCGGAAAGAAAAGTCTGAGTAGCGCCATCTCACTGTGGAGCTGAGTCTGACGTGGTTTTTAGACGTACAGTGTGAGAACTAACATCATGAGCTGTTAACATTTAAACCCTGCAGTTTCATCGTACACTGTAAGCTGTAGCTGTGTGCAACAATTGAGAAAATGGTACAGTTTATACCTGGCTATAGTTAGGGTCTGATATCAGAAGAATTGCATGTATTTAAACATTAGAAAACGTGTTTGCATTCACTGATCTTTACACAAGGTGCAAAGCAATTGCAAAATCAGCAGGCAGTGGATGCAGTGTCTTCATGAATATGCATACAATATTCTAACAACCAAAGCAGGCAAATGTAGGTGTGGAAGATGTGCAAATACATTTTAAAAAGCTTGAAAGTCAGGTGCAAACAGAAGCAAAAATGTCTGCTTTCATCAAGGCCACAAAGGATGCTTTGGTACGATGAGAGACAGGAGAGAGAGCATTGCAACCAATTTAAAGAGTCAGAAATAACAACTGTGAAATAATAGTTAGTGGGAACAAAAGGCATCTGTATGGACCACCAACAAATTAATGCTGGAAGAATCTATTCTAAATCCAGTTAACCCAAAATGACGAAAACCAAACATAAATGTACTTGAATATTGTAGTATTTCTATTAAGAATAAACAAATATTTAAAGCTACCATTGAAAAAACATCACTGAGTCTGTAAAGAGAGATAGGGGATGGGAGAACTTTAAAGCGCCCCAAACATTTTACTTCCCTAAATGTTACTTTATGATCTCCATATTAAACAAATCTGGTCATTTCCAGCTGATTCCAGAAGCTTAGAGGAGGTGAGGCTTTTCTTAAGTTCCCAAGTTACTCTTATACATTTGACTGGATCCTTTAACCCATTTAAAACTTACTTTTACTCACTGGCCCTGAAGGCAACTGAGATTTGATTTGACTCAATTTGTACTGGTATTGTTTTGATCTTTTCTGTGTGATTTTTGTAGCAAGTTCCTTTCTTTATTATTATCTGCTTAGGTTTACCCTTTTATCCCTTACGTTATTTTATAGTTTGACTGCAGTGATGAACTATATTATATAAAAACATTTAATGTTATTTATTTATTTATTTATTTTTTTACATATTATCTAACATTTGTTTTACTCTGTTGACTTGTTTCCCCTTCATTTGTTTTATTTTGGCAGTTTTTGTCCTCTTTCAATACCCACACTGGGGAGCTGTGGAAGAAAGGTGGACAGTTAGAGGAGAGCTGCAGATATTTTGAATTACGACTTTCAAGCCATTATAGCTGTCATTTTGATGGTTAGCAGTTTATTAGGCTTGTCTAGCAGCAGACCTGAACCCTTTCACAGTGGCAGCTCATATACAATGTGATTTCCAGTATGTGAATATGATTATTTTGCATGACAGACAGAGGAGGGCTGCATGCAACACCCAAACAGGGAGGAGGTCATGCATAATGAGGAGACGAGGTGTGTCCTCCCAGCTGCAGGAACATTGATGCTGACAGCAACAAGATTTGAGGAGTTCAGGCCAGAAAAACTGGAGCCATCATCAGGGAGAATATGTATAAACTCATCTCTCTTGCAGTATAACATGTTCACAGAGTTTGACACAAAGAACGGGCAGTCTAAGGTTATCTGCGGACTACACACCATTTTTAGACTGAAGGCAAAAAGAATAGAGGGAAATTAGGACTTTAAAGCTTTGAGGCTGTCTAAACTCTGACATCAAGTGAAGATAGTAAAAGTATCTCTAAATACAAAGTCAGGCTGACTGTTTGCAAGTTCAAAAGTGGTAATATTTCTGACATAAGTATCTGATGAGCGAAAACAGCCATGAACCTAGTTGGACAAAGAAAAAAGGGAAATATTAACTCTGCAGGTTAACACAAAAACAACAATTGACTATTTCTATGAAATATTCAGGGGGGCAAATTTTCCTGAGATGCTGTTGATGTGTAACTAGTGATGCTCTGCCCATCATTAAACTGTTCTGGTAAAGTATTATGGCTATACTGTAATGCTTCTCAACCTTGCTGCCCTATTAACTGCAAGAAGTGTGGCATCATTTTCAAAGAAATATATTATTTGATAGTTAAAGCAACACTTTGTAATATTAAGCCACTAAAAGCGAACAGCTAACACTGCTGTTATGGTTTTCCCTTTGTGAACTTCTGTTTGAGTTTCCTTTTAAGTTTCCAGTTCCACTTTGATTTATGTTACTCTGTGTGTTCTTGCTTATTGTTTTGTTTTCCGTTTTCTGTTATATTTAAGCAGTCTTGTATTTTTTTGGCTGCTCTCCATGTGTTCTAAGAACCCTCTTTCGACAAATATTTAATTATCTGCGATTTAATTCTGTTCTCCCATCAATTGGATCCTCATCACGGACATGCTATGCTTGTGCTTCTTATAACCTACTGTGTTTAATGGACCAACTGACTGATTTTCTTTTCTGGTGTTTGCACAGAAATGTGAGCTCCTATCCCACTATGCTCTCCTGACCGAATCAGGAAATAAACAAGCGTGACTGGTTTTAAGGAAGGCAGAGACAGAGGACACTCCGAGTTCATGGGGAAAAACTTGCTTCTGACCAGGTTGGCTCTATGGAGAATGTAACTACAGTAACAGAAACAGTGGTTAAGGGATGTCTGTTCATTGAAAGAAAAACTTTGAGTTTCCCTGATTTTATGGTCAACAACATAGATTTTTTATCAAAAAGCTATTTGAAACCAACTGAGGTGTTTTTAAACAGTGGAACAGAGAATGCGAAATGGTGACCATTGACCATCCCTTCTTACCTCCAGCATAGACCCTGGCAAACCTCTCCACAGCATCAATG
This sequence comes from Cyprinodon tularosa, assembly GCF_016077235.1. Lineage (NCBI taxonomy): Eukaryota > Metazoa > Chordata > Actinopteri > Cyprinodontiformes > Cyprinodontidae > Cyprinodon > Cyprinodon tularosa. The sequence continues at coordinate 72,613 of NW_024039448.1, read as the reverse complement.
CTGTCTGCCCCGCTAGATGCAACGAAGGACCACCAAATCCAACAGTCACCCAGACTCAGCTCTGGATGAGCCAAAGTGATCTACGTTCATAGTGCTTCTGGAGCACATAATAAGTTCCGTGTCCTTATGCATGTACACATGGAAAACATGAAATTTGGGGCATAGATTAGTTGTACTGCTTATGCAGTCATTCTCATCTATTCACTCATGGGCTTCATAATGCCCATTGAATTTGGCAGACAACACTGGGCCAGAGAAAAGAAGGACAACAATATCTCATTCCCACCTGGAAAGCCCTTTGGGCAGATGTATTATCATAATTATGTTTCATTATTCTTTAAAAATTGGGTATTTTTTAGCCAGACCGTTAGCATGACAAAGGCACTCATGAAACATTGAACATTCTTAACCACTCTATTGTTAGAATCTGTTGCTTGCATGTCCCAAGAATGTTTCTTTTAAAGCTCTGAATGGTCAGTGAGGTGCAGTATGTGACTTAAGACCAGCTCAGCAGAGGTGATAACTAAGAGATCCTCAAACAGCCTTTCTAACAGCAAACAAAACAAATGGGATCCCCTCATCCCAACTTTCCCAGTGTAGAGACAATACTTATACAGCATGGACTTAATGGTTGGATGCCGCCATTCCAATGCACTGTGTAACAGAGGAAACACCATGCTTTACAACTAGAGTTGTTCCTAGGTCAGTTTGTATGATTTTTGGCAGGCCAACAGAAAAAAAAGTCAGTCCTATATCAACAGGTTTTGCTGTAATTTCAATGGAATAGCTTCAGGAACGTGTGTTGCAGCACACAGGATTGTGAGCAAATATTGTGTTTAATTTTATAAATTAAATAAGGTATTTATTAATATGAAACCAAACTACACAACTTTAAAAAAATATATTTTTTAACAGCTGAATTAAGAAAAAGCCAGGGTCTAAGCACTGAATGATCATACATAAATCCCACCATGTTATGAGGTATAAAGGTTCAGACAAAGTCAAATAGCTGTGTTGCATGTAGGAGAAATTTGAGTAATTATTCACCTTTAATTGCACACCTGAAGCATGCAGGTCGGGAAATAGAGGTGGTTGGCTCTGGAATGCTTTGTCACCAGAACAACAGCTCCCCAATTTGAGGTGCCCAATAAACTACAGATGAATTAAAACATGGGGGTTGTTAAGGATTGTAAGAGAAAAATGTATGTTCCTTTATTTTACTCCAGTGGCAGCTTGGCTTGCAAATAATGTTTTCTCTTAACAACTTAAATAGTTACTTTAAGAAGCCAATTTGCAACAATATTTATAAAGCCTTAACTTAAATGTCACCAAAGAGAACAAAAATATGTTTTTTCCTACTGATCATTTTTATTTTCATTGAAGCTCAGTTTAATCTGTTCTCATTTATCAGAAATTCTCTATTTCCCCTAAACTCAGTTTTTCGTTTTGGTGTTTAAAAAAACTAACAAAAAAACAAAAAAAACCCAAAAAAAACCAGCAGAGACAAGTCAGCATCTTCTCTGATGCACTCCTCTCCCCTGGCTGTATCTAAGAGATCAGAAGGTGCAGCAGATTTATGGCTCCTTAGTCTTGACTTCTGACCAATCTGATTCAGCAGATAACTGCTGAGTATGAGTCGTTATCAAATGGACAACCAAGGCTTCTTGATTTATCACCCAGATTCTCAGGTTAACCTCCTCTGGCAACCTGTCAGGACAGGTGGGAACAAAAACGAGAGCAATGGGAGTTCATTACATTATGTAGCCCTGCAAAATAACCTGGTTGTAGAGAAAATTGTTCTGCTCTTAGTGTTTTTGAGACAATTAGGGTGTATCCAGAGTGCAGCCCTATTTCACAAAGCAGTGATAGTGGCAATCCAGAATAAGTTCTGGGGAAATTTCTTTCATACTGACATTTTAATTTAAAAAACCTTAAAGGAGCTACCCCTGGGAGAATCCTGACAAAAAATTTATTTGTGAGTAACTAAGTACTCTAAGTAAATCCTTTCTGATTAAATATGCACAATGAAGTGTTGGAAATGGTTTGTTCTTTTCTGGAAGAACACATTGAGGTTGGAGCACAAATAATGTGACCAAATTTCTGAAATCAAATATGGTGGCATTTCCAGCTCGAAGATAAAAAGAGATCACAAAAAAGTTTGAAGACATTTCGCTTCTCATCCAGGAAGCTTTTTCAATAAAAAAAAAAATAAATCGATACTGTTATTAATAGAAAACTACACACTGGAAAAAAATCGAAATATAGATAAATTATTTTTTCTTAAAATAAGTGAATTTGTTCTTGAATTGAGGAGGTAAAAGATACATTTTGCCAATGGAACCATACAATTTACACTTAAAATTAGAATACACAATTGCATTGTCTTATTTCAAGTGCCTTTTATGTAAATATCTAATTTTAAGAGTAAAAATACTAATTCCATTGGCAAATCATCTCATTTACCTACTCAAATTAAGGGTAAATACACTTAATTTAAGAACGTTTTACTTATTTCTAGGTCGTTTTTCCAGTGCAACTGTCTCTCTGGGTGGGGGGAAAGGGGTGGGAGTAGAGGTGGTAAAGGGTTGGTTACCAGGGCTTTCCAATGTAGCAGGCCTAAAGACCATAGGAGTCACAGAGTGACAGGAGCAAAAGAAAAACAACAGAAAAGTAAATACAAACATTTATCCAACATGTCTGTGGTTGTTGGCAGAGACAGAATTCCCCTACCACTTCAAAAAATTGCAAGAAATACTCATTCTTTTCACATCTAAATACTTATGAGAATCAGGTTTTTCTGCATTAACTTGGATTAAAAACAAATAGCTGTCAAGCCTGCAGGTAAAGAATGTTCAATGGTTATTACTGTTAACTGACTGCATCAGGGGCATTTGCATCTTTAAGAATCTGATTAATTTCTCCCACTAATTAGCGCTATACATAACACCACTACTTCCTGAACTTCAGCCAGCTCCTTTCTTTCCTGTATTTTATTACCAAGCTGATTAGGTGTATCTGGCTGATTACTGAGATTATTTTCTTTTTAGCCCTCCTATTACTTCTCCCTGCTCTTTTCTTTTCTAAGTAGATGTTTCTATGTACCTATGTTCCCCCACACTCATTCACTCTTCTGTCATTCTTCCTGTCTTCTTCCTTCTCATCTTCTATCAATCTTGTACTATTCTAAAACAGATACATAATATAATCACAACCCCTTCCAAAAACACATGAAAGTACAACATAAAAATCTTATAATTTAATAGTTAAAATTAATAAATGAAAGATTTTTGTTTTACACACCTGTTGGATGTAGGTTATAGTTTTAGATGTAATACTGGGATTATTCTGTTATAATCTCATCATACATATTATTATATATAATATTATTATTATTGGTAGTAGTAGTATTATTAGTCTCTAGCCTGAATAAATACTAAAAATGTGTGTTACCATAATATTAACATAACAAATGAAGATTATGCAGATCATGCAGACCTTGTTTCATTCAGTTTTTGTGTTGCTGACTCATAGTTTTTTATGAGGAACTTTTATATAATCAAAATTGGTTACTAGAAAAGCATATCTAAGCCTGGAAGTCTATGCTCATAAATCATAACCATAAAATAGAAAAACAACCTTCAATTCTAAAGCATCTCTAGACAACCCCTGTTGATATCTAAGGATCAGGCCAAACTAAATAAAATCAATCGATTAACACACTCCCAATAGCACAGCACAGCTCCCCATCAGTTCTGATGAACTTCCACTTCTTCTGGTTTAAAAGTGTTCTACTCTGTTCCTCATCTTTACTTTAACTTACTCCCCAAACCTTTTTTTATTGAGGTTTTTTTTCCAAAGTTTCCATTTACAAAACATGTTCTATGCATGCAGCAAAATTCGCTGCATAGCTGTAGAGGTAGGAGCATCCCTAGAAGCCTTTAACAGTCGATTCTATTCTATACTATTCTGTTCTGTTCGACCTTCATTTGGCTACTACATTTGCAATATGTAAATGTTAATATCAATCCCTTTATTGTCCCACAATGGGGAAATTAACTCTCTGCATTTAACCCATCCCCTTGGGTAGCAGCTGCCATTGTGCGGCACCTGGGGAGCAGTTTGCAGTTAATGGTCTTGCTCATGAACCCATAGTGGAGGCTGTGGGGATTGAACCAGGTACTTGCAACCTTCTCAGAGCACAAGCACACTGCTTTAACCATTAGGCCAACATGTAAGAGAGAAAGAAATAAGTTAAACTAGAAGCTAAAGTCCTAAATGCTAAATTTTTATGTATCAAAGGAGACTGAACAGTCTGCCTGTCCTGGGTTATCAGTGGGATGAAGAGATAAGCTTTCCTGTTATAAACTAAAGTTCTCCATGAGTCCCTGCAACCTTCACCTGTTGTAGGTGGTAATATTTAAATCTGCTTGGCTGCGGTTGTGAGCAAAGCAAAAAAAGGTTTTCCAACAGTAATGATTTAATTTGTAACTCAGTGTAGTTTTCAACAACAACAACAACATAATAACTAAAGGGAAGTTATGGTATGAGGACGGACACTGACATCAACAGAGTTATCAAGGACCTCTGAAGGTAGCCAGTAGGCTCACATTCCTCTGACCATCAGTGCTTTGTCCTTTAAAAGGCCAAAATGATGTACTGTCTGATCATTAACGCTCTGCTTTCATAGTGGCAACAGGCCTTTTAAAATACCACCCACACGGCAAACCAAATTATAATTGCTGCAATGCGATTGGCTCTGCCAGGCTGCCTGGTTGCTATGGAGAATCTAGACTTTTTGCAAAAAGCAGATTTTCTGTGGTAACATGTGGCGATTTCTCAAATGTGTCTTAAATTAGAGGAACATCAAATTAAAGTTTAATGAATTTTAATGATCACTGTGAGGAAAGTGGGTCACAGTCAAAGCATTTGGTGAGAAAAAAATATAATATTAGCAACAAACAGGGCATGATCCCTGTTAATGTTCAGTAGGGACATAACAAAATAAATTACGTCATCATGGAGAAAGACATGCAGCCTTCAGAGCATCTCTAATGTAGAAAAAAAAAAGTGTATTCTATGAAATACACTACACAGGAGCGTCGCAAATGAAAGTTGTTCATCTTGATCCAGATTTGGAAAAAATACTTGTCAGTTGCTTTGGGTAATTCTTTTAGACTTTCTGTACGTTTAAACCCTACTATTCTATAGTAGACCACAAGATGAAGTATAAAACAATAGGCAAAGGTCAGTCTTAGTCCTGGATTTGATGTTTCAAGAGAGATTTTTGTAAGTTTTTACAGAAAGATATCTCAACAATAGCATTCATGACTAAAACATCATTTGATTAGCATACTGACACCATAGCAGTACAGTGCTGATGCATCCATAAGACTGTATATATATATAAATATATCTTTTTGCTTGCTGTAACCACTGATGTCTATTTATTCACTGGATTGCAGATAGGCTGAAAACACTGAAGTCACCTGCCACCATCTTGGTACTCCCCACTCTCATCATAAAAAAGCCTATAATGTAAAGTAAGTAATAAAAAAATGCAATCAATACATTTATATTACATGAACATGAATTTAGAACTTTTGGCTTATCGTCAGAGAGTGTAGGTGTGTGTTAGAGACTGACATTTTTTCGGGAATTCCCGTGGGATGGGAGTCAGTATTAGTAACGATCACGTGATTGGGACGGTGCAGGATTAAACATTAACGGGAGCAGATGGGAGCAGGAGAAAACCAATAGTAACTAAAAAAAATGAGGATCGATGCCAAAAAATAAAATAAAATAGAAAGAAAAAAAATCCAGTACTGGCGCGGCGCCGCCATTTTGTAGGTTTTTTTTGCTTGAAGCCTACACTATAATGTGAGTCAAAAAAACTACACGACCCAAAGACCAACAGTGCTTCCGCTCTGAGTTTTTCACCCGCACTCAAAAAAAACAAGAATGGGAATGGCGCAGGAGCGGGAGTCATTCTGAATGGGAGCGGGATGGGAGTGGGAGTAATTTCACCAGGAGTGGAACGGGACAGGATTTAGATTTCTACACTGGCCCGGGATCGGGACGGGACACCATTTTTTTCTGTGGGAGTGGGACGGGACAGGAGTGAAAATCCACTCCCGTGTCAGTCTCTAGTGTGTGTGTGTGTATAATTCTTAATATCTAAGTACAGTATTATTATGCTTTACTAACACAGCAATTTTGCTGTGATGGATTTGTATAATGTTGCCCTGCGATAGACTGGTGGCCTGTCCAGGGTTTAACTCGCTTCTCGCCCATTAACAGCTGGGGATAGGCACCAGCACCCCTCGTGACCCCAGGGATAAGTGTGACTGAAAATGGATGGATGGATTAGTATAGAATGTTATTTTTCATGATTTATAGACCTCATAGACTGAATACTGAATATACGATGCGAATATTCAATGTGAAAATGAGAACATCGTTGTTCGATGATGTAGCGCACGTATTGTTTACATTCCAACTGGTCTAACAAGGGAGTACCAATATGGCGGCTGGTGAGTTCACTGCACTTTGTACCACCAACTGCTATCAGCAATCCAGTGAATAAATAGAGATCAGCGCTGTAACAGTATAAATGAGAAGAGGAATTGTTTGGGATTGTTATTACTAATGTATTGTAAAACAGCAGTGGCTACAACTCGGAAAACTAAACAGTTTAAACTTTTATTTTTCGACCACAAATAGAGTACGTTTGTAATCCTGCATACAAACCAGCCTGGTGCTCTCTGTCTGAGAGAAAAGAAAGCTTATGGGGAAAAATGTTGAAACTTTAGTAATTGCAGTTTGATTGCCTCCATCACCACTTCCGGATGTTGAAAACTAGTGTCTGCAGCTCAGACTGGAACACTTGTACTATCCTGTTAACACTGGTTTTGACCTTGTCCCTTTTACTCTCTAAACTGTGATAATATATGACTGCACTTTATTAAAATAATTAACAGCAGATGGAAATAATTCAACTTGCAAAACTAAACTCCAGCTCACTGCGCTTCAGTTGTCCACCTTGTGAAATCCATTATACTTGTTGATTATCTTCTAATTAGAAAGTAAATGTTGCCTAAGACACTGAAGCGGTAAATATGGACAGCAGTGCAATGCATGTGTAATTGATTTCCTGCTCTCAATTTCCAAGGGATAACAGTGAAGATGAATAATTCAAAAAGTCCGCGCCTCTCAGTAGATGGCTGACCTTTAAGAAGGACTTTAGCTACGCTTGTTAGTACCTGACGGATAAACTCGCAGCTATTGAAAAAGGGCTTCAAATTTACGTTGTGAACTGTTAAAGATCACTACTGAAGGGAGATTTTCAGGTCCCATCTTCATCAATTCGCTTTGGCAGGTTTTGGAAAACTCAATTTGCATCATCATGTGAGAAATATTATATAAGGAAAGTAAATGGATTTAATTGCTGCAAATAGATTTGGTTCTGCTTGGAGGTTAACAGCAAGAGTTAAAAAAAGAAGTGGCAGCTAAACTATATTAATATTTTAAAGTAATGATATTAAGCTACTTTTTATATTTCATTTATTGAAATTAAATGCAGAAATATAAGGACCAATCCAAAATGACAAAATAAGAACTGATTCCCAAAGAGCTATCTATCTATCTATCTGAATTCTAAAGTGTGCACTTCACCCCTTGTCACTATTCAAAACCAAATATGCAAATTAACTCTAAATATTGTTATCCATTGTCCCAACAGCTTTTAAATTTTGATTTCTTTGTGAAGCAACTTTTATTGTACACATAATCGTTGATCATAATGACACAATTTTGCTTTCTTGCCATGATAATAGCATTTATCTGCTGGGCAGACTAACTGACTCAAAACAAATGTTATGCTGATGATATTCGACTGCATCTATCTATACTCTATAGCCTAATCAATCGAATTAGTTCATTATTAGACACAGGCAAGTCTTAAAGACCTAAAAGTCTTACTGTGACTTAAAAGGATACTGTGATATGTTGCACAACATCTGAAAAAGAAACTGCTGAGTAGGTGGCATTAGCTTTAAAAAGAAGTAAAGAAACCTGGCATCGCATTTGGCCAGAACATGTTGAACTCCCACAATAACCAGATTTGTATGCAAATCCATCTTTAATATTGACAAAATTGTAGATATCTTTTCTCAGAATGACACATATTAACTAGTCCATGTATTTTTTAGTCTATGTATATTTTTGGACTTAGACTAGATCTTACTTTTCATATTCCTGTAGCTTAACACACAGAAGCAGCACACAGAGGGCCAACAAAAAAAGCTAGATAATAAAATTAGGAACAGAATAGCAAAATTCTGTAAAAAAAAATCAACTTCATAGCTGAAAGTACAAAACTCCTAACAAAAAATAGATCAGATCCTTATTGTACGATGCTTAAAGAATGAAATAATGCACACAGATAAATCTTCTCAGATACGGAATTAGCCCTAAATTTAGCTCTAAGTTTAGGTCTAAGTTTAGCATTATAGTATAGAGAATAGAATATTAAGGATAAATCACAGAAACCACCAATTATAGTGTAAAGGATGCAAAATGGTGAGATGAATGGGTTGGAAAAGTGGCCACTTCTCATTCCCTTCTGTCTTCAGTCACTTCCTCCCAACCAGTGAAGAGTTTAAACCCTGGTGGCCTGCGGGACAAAGGATATTTGTTTGAGGACCATGATATTCACAGTTTAGATAAAGAAGACATGTGGTTTAAAAGTGGTTTGAAGGAAGTGTGAAGGGAGCCATTTATGTTAAAAGAGAAAAACCAACCACAGACAGAGGGGGTGGACAATTCAGCTCTCAAAAACCTATAACGCAGTGATACAGTTATTTCTTCCCAATACCATCTCAACCCCCATCACAATGCAGGGGAACAGAATATCTCGTCAGGTCACCCAGGCTAACAATGGCTCTTAACGACTGCCTTTTCAGAGGAATGGACCAGTATCGGGTATTGCAGGCCAATAATGACCTCAACAAATGGAGCTGGTTTTCCGGTTTTAATGTGCATGTTTTCTAAGACAATACAAGGCTTTTGTTGTAATGGGGAGAACCCAGGAGGAGATACCTAGACCCCCATGGTGTGGGAAGGGGGCAGTCAGCTTGAGCTCTAAAGAAAAGAAAAAGGGTCTGGGATCGGGTGCCAAAAAAGGGAGAAGAGTACCAGTGTAGCCCAAGTCTAGCCACAAATACCACCCCAGACTCCCCAGGAGGAACAACCCCCAACGGCTCAGGCCACAGCCCCTCCACAGCATCACCCCATAAACTGCACAACCACCCCCACAGATGCCAGAACAGATAGGCAACCCACCATAGAGCACACCCCACATCCAACCAGTCACAGCCATTCCAATCCCCCACAATCATATGGTCCTCTCATATGCATTGCTGCCATGAAATCAAAACCCAGCGAGTCCACCCCCACAGGCCAAGAACAGTTGTCCAGCGACCCAATCCCCATCGCCAGACACCCCTCACCTTTCCCTCACCTGACTGCAGACACAAGTTGTATCCCACCTGTATCCCACTGCCATGCCACCCCCCACAAGGATGGTGCCAAACCCCTCAATATCCCAGATCCCTGCCAATGCAGTCATCCGCGCGCCGGACTGGATTTGTGACAGGCAGCCCGGGCAACAGGCGGCTACGCTCAACCCCTTCTATTCATCCGGCTAGCTAATCTGAATCGTCCAATTCCATCTGTGGCAGCAGCACTAGACATCTTCCAGGCATGTAAGTATAACTAGCAGCAGTTCAGCGGACAGGAAGAATGAATGTAGCCGGTGTGCATGGATGACGTCATACACACTCTGTTTTGTTTTAAAAATCTAAAAAAAAAACAATTACCGTGGATGTCTGGGGGACAGTGATTCACCTACATGTTATGAATGCTGACGTACCATAAAGAATAAATTATGAACAGTTTAGTTTGGGCCTTCAAGTCGTTGCCCATAGGAAGAGTTACTTGGATTACAAACTGAATATCTTGAGAACAGCTCAAAATGACACAAAACACATATGGGTGAGTAGAACATGATGTAATAACCTAAAATCAAGGGCCCAATGTAAAAAAAAAAAACGGCGTTCCCCTTTAAGAGTCAATGGGGATGATCACACCCAACACCAGTTGCTGCAAGAGGGCTTGCATAGCTTTGACTGAGATAGACCCCATGTCCATATTACTTGGACTATACAGCAATTCAGCAGCGATTTCATGGATCTGGCAGGAAGAGAGACACATCTACAAAACACACCCACTTAGGGGGGAAATACAAAATAAAATCTGTTAATCGCATGCGAAAACAGTCAGGTATGGAGTTGCACATCCCGTATATAGCAAGCAGGACTTGTGCAAAAACAATCAATGAAATATATATTAAAAAAAAGAATACTTTAACCTTGATAGAAGTTCAGGTGGACAGAAAAACAAAGTACTGATTCTCTTTGAGCCTTGCAAAAATAATGAGGGACAGAAAGCGCAGTTTATTACTGTCCTCAAAAAGAAATAAATAAAAAGAAAATCTTCTGTTTCTTCAGCCTCAAAAAAAAAAAAAAAAAGAACCTTTGGCAGACAGTGCAGGTAACTGAGGCTCATCATTCTCCACTCTTTATGATTTTTTTTTGTTTTTTTTTATGGATTGTGTCTTTCCTGGACAGGGCCACCTGTGGAGCTAGATAGTGGTTACCTTTTCTAGTTCTCCTACTGTCTCCTTGAACCCAAGCGACCTTGGCAGATGGGCACTTACACTGAGCCAGTTTCTGCTGGAGGTTTCTTCCTGTAAGAAGCGACTTTTCCTCTCCACTTTTGCTGCACTCATGCTAGATTTGAGGGATTGCTGAAGAGAAAATGCAAGCAAAAATCATCACCCTTAGCTCATTAAGGAGGAACATGTATCGCAACCAAATGACTCAATGCAATCAACTGGGTTTCTTTGACAGAAACTGTTAACCAATTTGACTGCATTGCCTCTATAAAGGGCCGTGAGATGACATGTGTTCTGAATTAATGTTACATGAATAATTAAATTGACAAGAATTTAATTGAATTAATTCTAATCATTTTAAAGCCTTGATCAACTTTTATTTAAATTGGATTAGGAAGCATTATATCAAGAATAACTAAAACATTAGAATTGTCTCTGTGCCAGGGAGATTGTTTTAATCGAGAGGACGATACAGTATTTGTAAATGTTTTTTAAAGAAGAACATTGCTTCCAGGGAGACTTTGAAAAATTTGTGTTTAAAGGAATAGACAGCTCTAGCCCTTTGGCTTCCTTCCCTCATCCTATATTTTGAAAACCCAAACCTTCCTGTAGGGACTATAAAGTGGGGGAAAGCGATGACATGCTCTCCATTTAACACTGAATCACAATCACATATAAAGTAAGCTAAAGTGCATCTCTGAAGAAAGCAGCATCCCTCCTCTTAGTCTAAAAGAGAATAAAATATTTGCCTTCTACACATGAATTGCTTTGGAAGTATTTCACCATCACTACTCCATGAATAAAATCCAGAATTCCTTTTATGCATTTTTGAGGAAGGGAATGGATGACATCACTTTGATTGTTCAGTAGTTTGCTTGCTTGCTTGTTTGTTTGTTTTCTTGACTGAATGATGGGTTTCTGCTTTTTCCCTCTTTCACTTTAAATTGATAAACCATCTGGTCCCATGACAGTTCACAGCAGCGTGTCATCAATGGCAGCGCTTTGATTTGCACAGATGCTGCTGTCAGACTGCCAAGCTGGAGAGTCAGAGATGTGTCCTCCTGCAGATTTCAAACGTCCTCTCTGGGAACATTTACTGAAATTCTCAATATGTCATATGTTAAGGGGAATTTGATTTAGAGCACATGTGAAATCACATGGAGTGTTGTGTCATTATATTTAAATTCCTACAGCATGCAGCAACATTAACACTGAAAGGATCATATCACAGCATTCAAAGTAACAGAACAACACAGGGCAAAGTTAGTGCCTGCAAGATAAACCTTCACAATTTAGTTTGAGTAAGACTGAAGGACGGTTCCTTTATTTTTAGACAGACTATATAGCATTGGTCGTTAATCTAAAACCCATTTACCATCTTTTAAACCAGAAGCATAGAGGCATATGTTGCAAAACTCCCAAGATAGAAACAGACCAACAAATGCCTAAAGCCGGGCATAAACTGTGTGTTTTTTTTAATCGTTGCATGCAGCTACAGCTCACACTGTACAACAAAATCCTGCGGTTTTATCGTACAGTGTGAGTTCATAGCTTATGTTGCATGTTCTCACACTGTGCGGCACAACGCTCTGATGCAATGCAACTGTTCATACTGTACGTCTAAACACCCCGTCGGACTAAATTCTGCAGTGAGATGGCGCTACTCGGCCTGGTCTATCCAGAAGCCAAACGAGTAGAAGAGAAATATGAAGCTCTGAGAAATGCGCTGCCTTGGCAATTTGTGCAATTTTGTTTGCTGAAAGCCCTAAAAGAAAAGGTGACAATGTATTTGGACAAAGACATGGCGAAGCGGTCTGTCAATTTTGCAGAAAGAACTTCATTTCACTTGCACCCCCGCCATCCTTCTGTGTTTTCCTCTGAGAGGAAGCAGAAGAAGAAGAATCCTTGTTTGTGCATGCCCACTGTTTTCAAGTGTAATGCAGAGTCTAGATTAAAGTTTCAACTGTTTAATAGTCTGATGGAAGTGGGGAAAAAGCTGTTGCTGAATCTGCTGGACCTGCATCGGATGCTTGTGAATCCTCTTCCCAGAGGGCAGCAGGGAGAACAGTCCATGGTGGGGGTGTAAGGGATCACTGACAATGTTACCGGCTCAGGACACGCAGCGCTGAAGGAGGAAATGTCTTGGGAACATCTTCTTACTTTGCTATTTAAGAAAACGCAAAAATTCTCATTTAGTTGGTAAAATATGGAGAACAATGTCTTGAAGAGTGGCTTTCATTTGCAATATATTCGACACTAGCAGCCTTAATTAGAAAGTCTTTGATTTTGAAGTTAAACTGTTAGCTGAGGTATCATTAGTTGGAGTTCGTGTTCCAACTGTCTAATTTGCTTTACAACCTATTTTATCGTGTTATCTTGTCTTGTTATCCTTACTTGCTTTTGTTCTGCTCTTATTTTTTTCTGATGTTATTTTTTTATTTAATTTATGCAAAGCACATTTAGTTGTCTTTGTACTGAATTTGGCTGTGTGAATAAACTTGCTTTGGACTGCTTACCCCCTTTACTTCCTTCTTTAGCTACCGCACACATGCACAATACTGCACCTCTGGTCATGTGGTGTTGTTATTGTAAATATACTCAGAAGAACATTATTTACTTAAAAATGAGCAGAAACAAAGCACAGCAGTAATTTTAAAGAATTTGTTTTTCTGCAACCAGTGTAGCTACTACTGGGAACAACATTTGAAAGGTCATACAAAAAGCCTATGCCCCTTTGAACTTATTCTAGATGGAAACAATTACCAGTTTCCTAGGATGATGGCAAAGGTTTGCCTGATTACTTTCTCAATCCTTGACTAGAGAGCACGCAGTGCAAAGTCAGAGGTTTGTAATTAACCCAGCAATGGCATTTCTGTGCTCACCTTTTCAGGTCAAAAAGCTCATGTGCACTGTTGCGGTGGACATGAGCTTTTAAATAATGGATGTTGTTACTGCTCACAGTGTGCCTGGTTTTTATGTCCATTTGTCTTATTTCTACAAGCCCAGAGTTAAGCTTCCTGAAGCTGCGCTGTGGGACTGGCAATAAAAAAACTGTCACAAACAGCAGTTATAAATCAGGTAAGAGCTGTGTAAAAATTAAACTCTGCAATCTTCAATGAGCTAACGTAGCACTGGAAATAATCCCCTGATAGCCAAGTAAGAGATTAATAAAGTCAGGCAGAATAATACCACAATACTGCAAATAGTTGTTTAGTAAGCGCTTTAGTCAATTTTACATTGACTCCATTTGGACTTAATTCATTATAACTATTGGCAGTGTAATGTCTGTTGGTAGATTTTGCTGGAAGAAGCTAGAATTAAATCATTTTAGAATTAGTTAAACAGTTTTTATATGGTTGAATGTTTTAAAAAAATTTTCACTGAAATAGAAAGTGCTTTCTTTTTGTCCTGAATTTTGTAAATTGACACATGATCTCATTAACATTTAGCATCTTTTTGAATAAGCATTTCAGACTGAATAGTAAGCAACACATTGTAGGTGCCTAATATAACTGATTACCAACCATATTAGGAAATGATATGATGAAAAGAAGAATGGGAGGAAGATTAACGTCCCCAGAAAACTGAACAAGTTTGGCAAACCCAACTGGGCTGGAATTACAGTCTGAAAATAAAACTGGATGCAAAGATCAAAACTGAGTGAAGAATAAATGTTTTTTAAATCTTTTCTTACTAATTTAAATGTACAATTATATATAAGAATGCCTGAAGCTTTCCTGATTCGGGACAGAAGTTGCTGCATACATGATGAAGAGATTATATTAGCTAACAAAGTGCTTTTTATAAAAGGTAAAAAAATTTAATTGGTAAAAAAAAAAACACTGAGAAACAAGATCCAGCTATGCTGCTGTCGTCGTCTCCCATTTAAATTGGAGATGGGTTGTGTTTAAAAGTGTCCTTTAGTGTGACCAAACATAATTGGAGATTTTTTAAAGATTTCAAACACTGCATCCTCTGAACCTGAGGGGAAAGGCTCTATCTGGCTTGTTACAGCAATGGAGTACAGGCTACAGCAAATCCCAGTGGTCATCCAATGAGACAAAAATCACTCAGAAAAATTCTAACCTTGATGTAAGAAAGTTTCCCACCATGCGTTCCTTTCTCCTTCTATTTATTAGAATTCACATCTTCTTTTTATATATATATATTTCGCATTAGATTGGCATTATGTTGAAATTAAAATGGGTTTTAAATATTTTTTTATGATATCTGAGACTCTAGTAATGATTGAAAGGAAAACCTCTACTTAAATCCAGGGTCAGTCCTTTCTGAAAACAGAGAAAAGAGATGTCAGATATTCTGACAATTTGTCATAACTGATCACATTAAAACCACTGGAGCCTCTGTTAAAAACATAACTCTATTCTCCTAAAGCAATCTCCTGCAAGTCAAAGAACCTCATTGTTTTCATTCAGGCACGAAACTGTTATCTGAAAAGCAATCATTTTAATGTAACAGGTGTCTAATCCAAAACGTCAGGATTTCCCCTGCACTGATCTGATGTTTATTTGATTTGACTGGAGCGACTGACTCCATCCTCTAAGTTCATTATACAAGCTGACATGGAGGTTGAACACATATTAACATGCCATGCAGCTCTGTCTGGTTTTGTTTTTTTAAATGCTGGAAGAATGCTGGTGTTTTGGTTGCAACAACCTAAATTACAAACAGACAGTGGAAAAATGAATCAAGCTGAGACAACTTCCTTTTGCAAGGTTCTAACTTGAGGTCTAAATTATACATCAAAAATGTGTGAAAATATGCTGCCAGCAAAACGGAGTGGAGGTTAAATGTAGCACAGAGAAGCTAAAGATTTCTTATCCATGCTGATTTCCTTTAAAACTCGACTTAAATTTGATTCATCGGGACATTTCAGGGAGAAGAATTTGTTATTTTAAGATACAACATCTGTCACAACGACAGAAGCAAAGATGGTGAATGACATTGATAATATCCACTATGCAAGGTCACTTCAAAGGACGCTGCTGGGGGGTGTGGATGATGGACAAAACAACATCCAGGACCAAAGACTAATAAATACAAAAAGACTTAGTAAATATTGGTGGCAGCATGGAAACATCAACTAATAAGGAGGACTGTAATCTATATTGAAATGTTTGAGGTCACATGTCCCTTGATTCTTACCAGGGGCCATTTCTCAAAAAACAGAATTCTAACAATGAGAAACAATTTTAAAGTGAGCTTCTGTTCAAATTTAGTTTTTTGTTTATTTGGTCAGATGAAGGCAGTAAAAAAACCTTTGTCTCATTGATGCAGACATTAACAGAGCAGCTGCCATGCTTAGCTCTTAGCTTAGCCATGTGTGAATGGATGCTCAGGGTCACGAGCAGAAAGATTCCATTAATGAAGCATATCTTTCTGAATTCATATGTATCTCTTATACAACCAAAACACCATCTTTTCTGCTACTAAATTGATTTACTCTGTCGAACTACAAAATCGAGGTAGTTTTCTCCAGTGTCACTGAAAATATGTAAGAAGCAATTTTCCTGTTAAGATACATGAGCAGCTATTGAGATCAATTATTTAGATCCTCCACCAACTTTTATTTAATACATCAAGTGCCCTATAAATATGTATTTCATTTATAGAATAACAACTTCTTGTTTTTGAGATGAGAGATAAGTGGTTGTATTTTCCTGTGGGAGAAGGAACAGAAGTCGATGTTGGCATGAAGAGTTGAACTCTTTCTACATCATGTCTGCCTGTCACACAATGTAACCATAGGTTTCCTTTTCTGTGTTTTCATAGATCTGTTTAAAAAAAAGTCACCAGTCCCTGGAGGAGACTGAAATCAAAGCTGTTTATTAACTTGTACGTTTTATAATGTCTCACAGCTAATTAGCCAGAAAAATAATATCTAAATATGTAATTGGGAGACAACTCGTAGTTTTATCTCATGACACCCCTGGATGAAATAAAGATTTTTTTATAGGATTTAAAAGAAATATTTGATAAAACATTCCCCTGCAGCTTAGATTTGATCAAAGCAAGAACATCTGAAGTCTTAATTGGCGGGTTTGGCTGGGAGTTGAACATTTGGACAGTTTATGGCTTCGTAGGAGTTCAGTGTTTTTTTTTTCTCACTAAATAACTTTGAGTTATACAGAGTTTATTTACGTCCATCTTTTCCCACCAAATTATAAAAGAGAAAATGTGCCATAATACTGCATCTGCTTTGAGTCTTGCACAGCTAACATGTAAGACTTAATGTGTGGTCTATGACACCATGTGGCCAAATAAGATTTTGGTTAATTAAATAAAATGCTACATATTCCAGCTTTTTTTTTATTGTCATTACACTTTCACAAGCACAGAGCAACGAAATGAGCTCTCTGCATTTAACCCATCCCCTTGGAGATCAGTGGGCTTCCATTGTGTGGTATTAAGGGATTCCAAGCTCTATGCCTTAACAACTAGGCCACCACATATATATATATATATATATATATATATATATATATATATATATATATATATATATATATATATATATATATATATATATGAAGGTGGCCGTTTTAGATGCCTATTTTGACTTTAGCCTTTTAAGTTTTTGTTTTTCATTTTTGTGCATCGGTTTTGTGCTTATTTACTGAAGGAGACGCCAGTTCCTGACGTGATGAACAGTGGTCACACAGCCCGATTCGATTGGGTGCAATCATTAGAGGTGTACCCAAGGAAAGCACAGTTCACCTGCACCATCACAAGAATGAGCAGCAATGGGACAAGGCTGATCCAGGCCTGGTGATGTCAGAAAGAAACCCCCAGTACCATAAGTAGCAAGGCCATAATGGGGCCATGGAGAGGTGTACCTGAGCCAGAATCTGTCGGTCCTAATGCTAGGGAACTCAGATGGATGGAGAAGGGAACCAAGTTTGGGCCAGAGATGAGGACAGGATGGTCTGAGGCTCAGGGGAGATGCCAGAAGGATGCCAGGTAGGACCAGTGCACCCTCAAACCCTAAGAATTACAAATATTTTGATTACAAAAGGTAATTCAAGCTGGAGAGACTCACACGGGCAAAAGGTGCAATTAGAAAAGTTTAATTCAATGCAGTTTATTTTTGTTTGTAGTAAAATTGTCAGATTGGTTAGGATTCTAAGATATCTAAGGAAAACCAACTTATTGGAGCACTCATTGGCAATCCCTCAAACCAAGCAAACGTGTAGCAACAGAGGAAAACCTTTTAAAAAGGAAGAAACCTCCAGGAGAATCAGTGTGAGTGGCCATCTGCAGACGCCGACTGATTTTCTAGAAGACAGAAGCAGATATTTGCATAATGAGATCTTCGGTGCTCGGGTCCGGGCAGAAGACATTGATGCTTGGAATCGGAATTTGCTTGGATGAGTACCCTAGGAAAAGGATTAGTCTTCCCCCTAGAATCCAGACACCGGTGGTGGAATAAGCTGGAGGATGGAAGGGTTTAAGAGTTGAATACGAGAGAGGAAGTAGATGGGATGGAGGTGGATAAAAGTTTGGCTGAAGCGCTAAACAGGTAAAATGGGCCTTTGTATTAATGAGGAGCATCTTGAGCTAAATTGCGTTTCAATTTTAACAAAACTATATTCATGTTATTCTGCAGTTACAATATAAAATCAGCAAAAACATTTAGCTCCAGTAAGGGCCACAGCTGACCGCTCTGTCTGCAAATGTTCCTGCCCTGATCTCCACCCTGACTCATTCTGGAAAATCAGTGTTCACCATGGATACCATCAGCTCTTCTGCACATGTGCAAGCAGATATTAAATGAGGTTGCCATATATAATGTAATTATGGTACTAAAAGTGCTTATTTCTATCCTTAAATCACTAAAGAATACTAATACAAATCTTTAACATTTCTAAATAACTTTTCTGAGACAATTAGATTCCTTTGCTCATTAAAAAGCTTGTCTGACGTCATCATTGGACATGTTGAGAATAGTTAAACACATAGTTTAACAATTATTATGAGCTTCGATATATAAAATCACATTAATAGTTAGCATTTATTTTCCTTTTTGATGATAATATGTTTTATTTATCAGGAGTTTTAATAAAAGAAATATAATTTAAAAGGTTATTGGAAGCTTTAAGTAATCTTGAAGTGAATATGCTGCTCTATGGAGCCATTGACTTGCAGAGGCTAAGATTTGTATACAACCAAAGACAGTTTCTGACTTTAAACTGTAAAATTAATTATTGAAAAATCCTTAATAGTCACAGTACAAGAATAGCATGACATGAAGCTTAAATATCTCTCCACTTCTTGTTGAATAACACGAGTTTTCTTAATGATTCGTGTAAAATGCATTTTTATGCAGGTTCTTGGATCAAATGTTTTATTTCAAGCATAATATGTACTTTAGTTATGGTTTGGCAACAGAGATGCAGAAGTTGTTCAAACAGTTTCAGTCTCTTCTCTCTTATTTTTCTGTGAAAAAGAAAACAGCAACAAAAACCTCTCAAATAATTCTGACTTGACCTTTTCAGGTCTCACATTGTTACGTTTGATAACATTTGATAGCTTATCCCAGCAGGAGTCTGGTTCCCTGACTATCTCATTCACCCGACTCCAATAGCCTCACTCCTATGTCTCCATTTCTTAATGGTTTTGCTAAACTCTTTGGATCACTGAGCCTTTGAAATCCAGGTTTATATTTTTGGCAGAGTTCACCAGGTTTGTATTTAAACTGTCTTTGTATGCTACTTTCATTATTTATATTGTTGATAATTGTTTTAAGGCTTGTGGGAGTATTGAAGGTGAAATGGGCCAAAAGCATCCAATAACCTTTAACTAAGCTAGTCCTGTTAAGCGAATAGATGTTTATATTTATGACAGTAGAACAAAAATGGAGAATGTGGAAATACCTTATATTCAATCATGCCACTCTTTGGAACTGCAGTTCTTCAAGACAAAACTTGAAAGAAAAAGCCTTTTCAGCCTGTCTGTGTGAGTGCGTTTGCTCCTAAATTACTGAATAGATAAACATGAGCATGGTAATATAGATATGTATTGTTTTCAATCCAATATTTAGGATAATCAAACATCCAATTATTTGAAAGATCATTTGTTGGATGATCATGTGGCTTTTTATAAGAAAACCTATGTTATGAAACTTCTAATAAACAGTACTTCTTTAGAGGTGTAAGTAGTATACAAATAATAATTTATGGACCAATTCCCTCCATTAAAACTGTAAACAATATGTAGCAACAACGCATACAATATTTCCTTTAAAATATTAACATTATCTGACAGAAATGAATTTCTAACACTGACAACAGAGCTATGACAGTAGAACAATGCACAAAGAAAACAGAGGCTTATAGAGCACAATAATTGATTGAATATCATTTAGAAAACAAAAAAGCTTCCGTTTGTGATCTTTGGAGTTTTACACCGGCTGTATGAATGTATTATTATGAATTTGCATTAATATAAGCAATAATATGCATTAATATTTTGACATGCATGAAAATAAGCAGGTTCTATATATTAAAGGAATAGTACACCCAAAACATGATGAGCCTTCATTTTCTACTCAGCCCCATGCTGAACAACACTCTGGAGTACTTTTTTGATATCTCAAATGCATCTGGAGATCTGGGAGGCTTCTTGCTGTCTGCTGACATTCAAATAATGGAGGTCTATGGCGCCCGAGGCAGAAAGGTCCATAAAAGTCCACAAAAAACGTGTCAATATTCCTCCATACTGCTCGTCCAATGTATTCCAAGTGTCCTGAGTGGGTAGCATCCAGAATTTACTCGAAACGAAGTCATTTAGAAGGTTTTTAGAGCATAAACAGTAGTGTATAGGATTTCCTAAAAGCGCGTTCACGAGTCTACGGAAACCGCGGCAGACCAAACCAGATGAAAGTGCGCATTCAGCGTCTGCTCTGCCGATAATGCAGGCGTAGAAGAAGAAATGTGCAGTTTACCTGTGCAAAGAAAGAAACAACGAAAGAAAAATGTCTGAGGACTTCAGTGTTGAGGAAGAGCATCAGTTCTTTGCCGAGCTGAATGCGCACTTTCGTCTGGTTTGGTCTGCCGCGGTTTCCAGATCTCCAGATGCATTTGAGATATCAAAAAAGTACTCCAGAGTGTTGTTCAGCATGGGGGTGAGTAGAAAATTAAGGCTATCATGTTTTGGGTGTACTATTCCTTTAAGCAGTAGCCCTATAACCTGACTCCGCCAGATGGATTTTCTCCGCATATCCATCTGGAAACCTTCCGTTGAAGTAATTTTGGGAAGGGGTGAAAATACTGGTTAGCTGATTGGCCTATGTTAGTGATAGACGGGCCAAATAAACCAATCAGATCAACGAAGCATATGACGTACTAACAGAGCGACGACGAAGAGGAGCCAATTGATAGATCAAACTCTTGCTGAAACCAGTCGGGAGAAGAGCAAAAACATCTTTTCCTCTGAGAAAAGCCTCCAGAGCAGTGTTTTGCTCTTCTTTCAGTGAAGAAATACTCTGTAATTCCCATAAAACTTGCTCGATAGCCACGCTAACGCTAGTTTCATCGGCTGAAGCCGCCATGTTCTTTAGACTGAACTGTCGCGCTTCTCGTTGCGTCACACCTCAACCCGCCTCAAAGCCAACGCTGATTGAACGTTCGTTTGGTGAACGGCTCCAAATTTTCTTTAACAGAGAGTCTCCAGACTGATCTGCGAGTGAAACCTTGAAAGCTCGCGAGATCAGGATGGTCTCACCAGGCTAGTAGCCCTATATATTAAAGGATTTTGGCAATTATTTCAGATCAATCATTTTATTATAATAATTTTTTAACAGTGTCCTGTTTGGCAATGTGGCAATAAGAATAATTGTCCTGATGCCAAAAAAGGGCCCAACAGATTTTGCTTTCACAAGTGGAGCAGTACGTATATCGGCATAGTGTTCCGCTTGATTTCTGCATATAAATAGCTTTATTATGATTATGCACGGAGTAATGCAGATAATATGGACACTGCAAACAGGAAAAAGGAGGAAAGGGGAAGGAAATAAGAGATGAAAGGGAGACAATGATAAAACATCTTCAGTTTGCTTCATCACCTGGAAGGAGAGACGTAAAAAGAACATGACCAATGGATATAGTATAAGAGATACAATAAAGTTGCACTCAGATACTATCGCTGAAGTATAAGTAGTATTATTTAATCTCACATGTATACTGTTGTAGCTAAAGATAAGAATATGGGCTTCCTGTAGGGAAGTTAATCTCTAAGTACGTGGAACCAAGTACCCTGTAAGTGTTTGTGAGAGTGCATCTGTGCATGTGAAGTTTATCCAAAGAAAAAATGCTCAATAGTGGTTGTGAAGAGCCAAAGACCCTTACCCCAAGAGCACAGAGGCAAGTGCAGGGGACCCCAAACCAGGGGCGGATCTAGAAAAATATTTATGGGGTGGCGAGAGGGGGGCAGGAATTTTTGAGGGGTGGCAACATATGGCATTTGTTTACACTGAATTTAATCACAGTTATCACAGTTTGGTGACAATAGTATGTACAGTAAGTGTTTCATGAGAAACAGTTCATATTAGAAATACATTGTACAATGTGATCTCACTTAATAGGAGATAGAAAAATGATAACACTACTTCTAGAGGGGCCTTATGACAGGAAAGGTATTAAGGTAAGACACAGGTGCTGAGTCGCAGATGTTTGAGATTGACTGTCAGAGAGGCAGCTTTGCAGCATTTGCACAAGAAGAAACTATAGAAAGAAAAAGTTCCCCATCAGAGATCTATGGACTGAGCTGTACTACAGTGAGCATTACTACACAGTAGAAATAAATGGGTCAAGGCACCCAAACAAGGTACTGGACATCCATATATTGTTTACTCTGAACACACATTTACCCCATTTGTACCTCAGTAACTTGACATACAGCAGTTAAGGCAACATGAAAGGGACATTTCATGCAAATATGCTGTAGATGGAGCTGCATATGGAGGACCAACTCTGCCATATTTAAAAATAAATACGGAAATAAATAAATGCTCAATAAATAAATAAGCATACAATTAATTGCCACCAAAAATGCAATCAACAAATAAATGTAAGTAGAAATTATATTATAATGGCAGGCAGAAATTTAAAAAGGGCAGGCAGAAAGAAATAGAGGCGAAGAAATAGCTAGGGTAAAAAAATACAAAGGAAGAATAAAACTGAAAAAAATATTATAACATGCACATAAATAATTACTTAAAAATATAAGTAATGAAAAAATAAAGTTGAAGATTATAAATGACAAAAAACTAAATAAGGTGAATATTACAAAGGCAAAGGCTAATTAAAAGAGTTATATACATTTATGTCTCACTGTATAATTTAATTTCTACTTACATTTATTTGCTGTTTGTATTTTTGTTGACAATTAATTGTATGCTTATTTATTTATTGAGCATTTATTTATTTCTGTATTTATTTTTAAATATGGCAGAGTTGGTCCTTCATACTGCTGTATCAACAAATCAACAAAAAGGCAGGTACTGTATGTTACATCAAAATCTCCACAAATCTGAAAAGAAGCAACATAAAAATACATTTTGTTTCCAGTCTGAAAAAGTACAAAACTTGTGAGTAGGTTCATACAGGTCATTTCTGGATAGTTTCATACTATGTATACAAAAAAAGAAACAATACTGCTTCGTATTAAGCAGGATTTACGCCAGTATCACATTTTGAACTTTACTTTTAACACTTTTGGTTTTATTAAAGAAAATATCAGATTTTCTCAGGTGCCAAAAGAAAATGTAGCAGCTCTGTAAAGGCTCACCAGAAAGCATAACATAAAGTTAACATGACTATAACAGCTGAATGCGGTGATTTCCATGTTGCTCAGCAAAACGCTTCACAAATTTATTTAGATCCAATGCCTTTGTGCGTTTTGATTTGAGTTCAACCAAACTTGATAGTCTCTGTTCTGTCATAGTTGACCGCAAATATGTCTTTATGAGGCTGAGACGTCAGGCTTAACTAACATCATAGTTAGAGAAATAACGTTCTGCAACCTGATTTTTATCATCTCAAAATCAGCATTGCAGCTATGCTAGCAACATTGAGCTTTAATTATTATTTAATTTCTTGATAGATAGTAATCAGTTTTTACCCATTTCATCCCGTGTCTCCTCTCCCCATGA
This sequence comes from Cyprinodon tularosa, assembly GCF_016077235.1. NCBI lineage: Eukaryota > Metazoa > Chordata > Actinopteri > Cyprinodontiformes > Cyprinodontidae > Cyprinodon > Cyprinodon tularosa. The sequence continues at coordinate 48,710 of NW_024039448.1, read as the reverse complement.
CCCCTGGTTCCCTCGCTTTGCCCCATTCGGTTTTCAAAACAATCAGTCTCAGTCGCTCTCGCGTCATCTCGTGCTGCATTCACTGCAGTCCGACATTGGAAATTTGCGGCCGTAATTATCAAATAATCCATAATTTATAAGCCTCGCCATCCCTACCGCCAACTGGGGTGGCAGCAGGGGTGGCAAGGCTGTCATTTAGGGTGGCATTTGCCACCCTATGCCACCCCAGTAGATCCGCCTATGCCCCAAACCCCAGATGCCTAAAGGAAATCCGTCCCCCCACCAAGGGAAGAGTAGAGACGGCCCAGAGGAAATCCCCCAGCCGCCAGGAGCTGCGGGGTCAATCTAAAGTCAATGTAGGTTCAGCTAGTCTGTAGAGTGGTTAAAAAAATGTATCAGTCATTGTTTTCTTTATGGTTAATTCAACATTTAAGGAGACAGTGTGTAACAAATAATTATTTTTTTTTCAAAAGTGTGATTCTTTATCATGTATTTAGCTAAAGTCTAAAAACCATCATGTCAAAAATGAATGCATTCCCATAGCTTCGAGTAAGTTGTTTGTAAATAACTAGGTGGCAGTGCACACAATAAAAGACCAGATATCAAAATTGCAAAAAAAAAAAATTAAAAAACAAATACATAAACATCTTGCATTTAAGATAAAAAAAAATATATAAAATTTTGGCCTGTCAATATGCTCTTTCCAGAAACCCTCAAGAGGAAATTTTTTAGTTTTATTTACTTTAATTTAATAAAAAATTATCTGCAAGGAACCTTTGGCTATCCAATTATTTTGATTAATCAAATTGCAAAATAATCATTAGTTGTTGCCAACATTGTTTTAGCTGAAAGGGGCCAAACCTGTTAGCCTTATCTGTTTATGAAGATGAGTAAATTGTGGGGGAGGAGTGTAAACACTCAAAGATGATGTTAGATTGCTCTACTTCTTGTTTATTTTTTTCTAATGGACGACGTACATGTAACGGCAACAATAAAAAAAAAAAAGGAACTATGTATCTTTCTGTACCTCATCACCTGGTAGCACAGTTGAACTCTTGCAGGATTTAGACATTTATAACACTGTGGCTTCTGGGGTAGTTATTATCAACCTAACAGTCAGGTACCAGAGTGTTTTTCTTAGTTGTTTGTAATTCTTATTAGCACAGTATCAGATGAAAGTAAATATCACACATTAGGGCAATTAATATAGAGGAGAATTTTTTTAAAGACCCGCCCTGTCCACTTAAAAAAAAGCACATGCATCCTCCACTATATCTTTAGGGTTAGAGTTTTAAATTTGTGAAAGAAAATCTGATTTTCATAGTATGGAGCCGCAGTCCAGGATCATAAATTAAAAGCTAACCTCTTCTAAATTATCAAGTGCATGAACATTCTGCTAAAATAAAAGGATTTGTTATCTATCTTAGTTGTTTTTAACTTTTTTTTTACAAGGTGTCCCCATGATTTTGTTGAATGTTTGCTTCACTTTATTCATCCCCTTTCTGATTTAGATGGACACAGATTGTCACTGTCCTTCTGTCCCAGTCACCTGTCCAGCCCCTCCTCCGCTGAGGGTAGGAGATGCCGTATGGAAAGAGCTCAAGCAGCTTGATTTGTACTCCATCAAAAGAGCCTGGAAGAGACGGTGTGTTTGTGCTTATTTATTTATTTACTTTTTAACTCTGTTTGAGTGGCCTCGTCAAATCCTGTCCTCAAGAGGACGTTCAGGTGTTGGCATGTTGACAAGAGCAGCTGCCTCAGTCAACACGGCACACTGATAAGAGGCAGCACATCTAAAGACTGAATAATGGCCTGCTGTCCTCATGCCTGCAGATCACTCCCATTCTGCAGGATGGCGAGGGGACAGGCAATCAGCGCTCAATCTCTAGGCGGGAAGAAGCAAAAGCCAATAGAAGCATAATGTGTTTGCACTGACATCAGCACAACTGGGATTCACTTCTAATACATAGCACTATATGTTCTGTCAAAGCGGCAGTGAGCTCAGATAAAACAACTGCGACCGATAGATTGGCATGCATGTTCTATTCTTGATATTCTATATTCTCTTTTTTTGGGCACAACAGGATAAAATGCTTATCTCTGTCAAAATTCTCCAAAAGGATTTGATGGACTGAAGTTGAAATTGGAGCTGCAGAAATTAGCCTGATTCCAACAGCTGAAGAGCAGAACTTCTGGGTAAAACTCACGCTCTGCACCAACACTCTTACCTCTCCCCCATCAGTAAATTATCAGCAGATGACAGTTTTATAATTCTGCAGGGGAGGAGTAGATTAGGCAGCTGAATATTGCTTTCCATAAGTTTGTATCTCAAGTGACAGATTGAGTTTCTGAAAGTTGCTACTACATTTCCTGCAGGTTGCTCCATACCATATGTACTGCTGTTCGGAGTTATAAGAATACAGTTATGTGATTACGAGAACTTTAAAGTCTTCTTTTGGTAGTGAGAGATGTTTCTGGGTTCTAACAGTGGCGGCTGGTGGAGTTTTCTCCAGGGGGAGGCTTTAAATTCTAAATAGACATACACCAAAAACCAATCAAACATACACTACATTGTCAGACAAGTCTATTTATATGAATGCCAATGTTGCACCCTTAAAAAGAACTAAAAAAAACACATAGATTTTCTCTTTTGTGCAAATTTATTAATCTAAATCCACGGTTCAAGCATAAAGCATATATATATATATATATTTTTCTTTCTTTTAACATACACACACAGATCATGAACTTTCTTCTTCCCATCATGCATCGTGTCCTCTTAAAGGGGTATTATCATTACAGAAATGTATAAACCAAAGGCAAGGCAAGGCAAGGCAAATTTATTTATATAGCACAATTCAGCACCAAGACAATGCAAAGTGCTTTACATGATTAAAAAACAGGAAGATAAAACAGAATCAAAGCAAGTAGGGAAAAAAAAAAAAAAAATAAAAAAAATAAAAAATGCAGAAACAAAAAAAAATATTAAAAACAGTTGGGTTAGCATTTGATCAAAAATTTCTCCTTGGGCAGTTAACAATTCCCCAGAACCTTGCCTTTTGTTCTACTACGATAGAACTGCAAAACCTTTCCCATTATCTACAGGTAATTTAACTCTGCCCGATACACACCAATCCTCTGGTGCCAACCTGGATAACTGGGGGGGATCCCACTCTAGATTACCAACGTCTCAGTAAAATTAAATGCCTTCTGGTGGCACCTACAACCTTCCTCTCAGTCTGCGAGGTCTTTTGGTTCACACGTGGAAAAAATTTTTTTTAAAAATAAAAACTAAAAAGAAAGTAGTTTGAACACATATTTTGTCATAAACCAAATGAATTTTACTAACTCAATAATAAATCAAATAAACGCTTGCCCAATATGATAATTATGCCTATCAATTTTAACTTTTTTTTTACGTTCTACACTATTCTATTTCTAGGGCTTTACACCAACAACAAAAAACATAATAAAAACATTTTATGAAAACAAAAATATAATTTCATGCGCAGGTTTACTTTTTGTACAAAAATCTTGCCCTTCTGAGGCTTTGTGAAGGCACATCTGTGTCAGTATGTTAATCTGTGTGTGTGACACCAATCTGGTGTCACAAACCAATAAAATCATACCTAGGATTCCTTACAGTTGCCCTGTGATAGACTAATTACCTGGAACGAGTACCTTTCCTCTCGCTCAGTAGAGAAATGTACTAGACTCCCCTTGATCCTGAAGATTATAGAAGTTGGAATGCCAGATGGATTCTATACCCTCACAGCACTGACCCATACAGTGCCCTGAGAGACACAGTCATTATCTGGACCAGGACAACAAAACACACACACTGAAAAAAAAATAGAGGTTGACAGAACTTACATTTTCTAGGCAACGTGATGCATTTGGTTTTTTGAGTTTTCCTTACTTAAATTCACTGTGGTTGAGTTTACAAAGATTTTTGAGTTCTACCAACTTAGGTTTTTGAGTTTCACCTTTAAGTTCTGAGTTCTATCAACTTTGTTTTATGAGTTTGACATATAGATTTTGAGTTCTACAAACTCAGATTTTGTAGTGTTATCTGCAAGTTGAGTTCTATCAACTCAGTTTTTTTAGTCCTACCAATCGTCTTCACTACCAATCATTCAACACACAAAAAATTATGTTAATACAACATTTTTATTGCTTCAAGCCAAACATTGCATCAATAGATACAGTATAAAACCATGTTCAACAACATAATCTTAACTGCACAGATCAAAGTAACCTGACACTGGACCAGAATGTTCTAGATTCGTAAGAGTGATGATGAGGGAAAAAACAGTAAGACACCATTTTAGTAAGAGGAAAACACACAGGTAATTTTTTGTGAAGTAAGTGTATTAACATATATGAAAAAATAACAGTTTTACAAATTTGGACGGCCTTCAGTTTGTTTTTTTCAATTGTAGTCTCTTTAAATTGGGTGCACCCTTTTAAAAAAAATAAAATGAAATAAAATGTCTTGTTTCCCAACGGAAAAAGAAAAAGGTTTTCCCTTTTTATCTCTGAGTTTTTCTTTTTAGTCCTACCACTCCGACAGGACGATGAATGCAAAAAAAGAAAGTCCTCTTCAGTCCAAATCCTTCTCTTCAGTCCAAATCCAGATGTTCACACGGTTGGCTCGCCATCTCCATTTAAGGAGAGAATCCAGAATCCAGGGTATCCAAAAAACCCAGCCTGCATAGCACAACAGAGCTTAGTTAAATCCATTCACTTCTTGTTCTTAACTGTACAGTTTATATCTCTCCAAGTATGATAAATTTCAGTGTGTAATGTAACTTTTCTAACTCATTACGAATTAACTGCTGCATTACAGGGTTAACATACAAAATGTTAATGTCACTGTTTTTCTTGTAAAGCAAATAAAATCATGAAAGCAAAAAATCCACATGTAAATAATGTAAATAACAGTAAATACCCACATCGGATTAAGAAAGTAAAATAATGTAGTCTTGTAATATTCTGTGCCTGAGTGCAACAACACTGCACTACATAAAACAATTTAGAAATTTCATAAGTTATTACACTCAACTTAATGTCTCTTTTCATTTGTACAATGAAAATAACAGGCACACTCTTTTCTCTATGCATAAACACTCACCCGCACATGCGCGGCATAAACACGCACGCGCACACGCGCATTATAAACGCGCACGTGCGCTGCTTTTCCTTTCATCAGAACGTGAAAAACATGTGAACTCATGCTTCAACTCGGTGGCAATACACCACAAGGGAATGCTAACTCACGGAGCTAACCGCTAACTGTCTGTACTTTGCAGCACTCACCGGGAAAACTGGTAAGGTCCCAGGGTCGTTCCTCCGTGGTTCTCCAGATGCATAAAATCACAATGTCCGCCAATCTTCTCAAACACGAGGGAAAAAGGCTGTGCCCTTGAAGAAAGGGATAGGAAACCCCGTACCGTAGTGGGCGTGTCCATGAACATAAGCAGTGCGCATGCCCATGAGTTTACAGTTGAGGGAACTCAAAAAATCTTGTATAGGCGATTTAAAACTCCTTGTTAAACCAACTTCTGAGAATTTGAGTTGGGCAAACGTGTATTTATTTGTTAGATGTCAGATTTATATTTCTGAGTCGGATTACAATACAATTGTGTGTTAGAACAACAATTGCCATTTACTTTTTTAACAGTGCATGAACTTCACTCTCTATTGTGATCCTATTAGCATCTCAGCAATGGTCAAAGTCAAATGAGGAAATAAACGCAGACTTTAGGTGACTCTAAATCCTACTAGTATTGAGCAAAATATGTGAACATGAATAAGTCTTTTCATTTCTAAAGACAATGCTTGGCTAACCATATTTTATTCAGAATGGCAGTCATTCATAATCATACAATTAAGCTTTTTTTTTTTTTTTTTTTTTTTTTTTTTTGTCCAACAAACTATCTGGGCTTTTACAGCTCAGTTAATTACTTCTACTCAAAAAGGCACATTATAGTGTGACTTCTGTGACTGTTTTAAGTCTAAACTCATTTCTCCTTAAGCTTAATGCTTTGTTCGATGGTCGTTCAATGTTCATGCGCTTGTTTGATTCTTGCCTTTTGGTTCTTAAACACTTTTTTCTCACAATGCTAAATACTGAAACAAAAGGACCTTCTGGAAGTTTGTTTAAAATGAATGTGGTTTACTTTTGTAACAGCAAGTCATGGATGGATGGATGGATGGATGGATGGATGGATGGATGGATGGATGGATGGATGGATGGATGGATGGATGGATGGATGGATGGAAGGAAGGAAGGAAGGAAGGAAGGAAGGAAGGAAGGAAGGAAGGAAGGAAGGAAGGAAGGAAGGAAGGAAGGAAGGAACTAAAATATATTAATTTTTGTCTTGGTAAATGCTTGTAGAAACCAGACCAGAAAAATTATCCGATTTTTTTTTTTTTTTAAGTTTTCTCAGCCCCAAAGGGTTTTAAGATTCCCATGCCCATTCATTCCTGTTTTACTTTGATGCACTTCCATAGCAGTGCTGTCTAGGATCTGTCTATAATTATCATTCGAGAGGAGATGACATGATCAAACATTTGCTACAAAATGATTTGGCCTCCGAAATGATAAATAGCTAGCCGCCTGAGTCGCTGCTTGTTTCTTATGCATTACTCACTCAGAGTGTACGACCCATAATGCATTCTTTATCCATTAATGAGACAATAGTCATTATTTTCTCCCTGCTTATCACCCAAGCTCACAACAAAACAAAATCAATCTGCGTCAGTAGCTCCTGTTTAGGTTCATGAAAAAGGGCCAAATATTGCTGAGCTGCGTGACTTCCTTCTGTGTTTAGGATTCACAGGGCTTGCTCTGAGACAAAAACCAAGTGATCAATCTGATTTTTAAACAAAGACATCCTGTATGGTAAGCCCACAGTGACACAATCTTTTCCCCAGGCTGAAATGAGGATTTAGATCAATTGACGACGCAAACTTCTTCAGCCAAGACGAATGTTCCTATTTTCCTGGTTTCATGCATCATTTAATGATGTAGAATAATGGGATAATGTTCCCTCTTTTGAAAGCTAAAATAATGAATATTCTTTTGAAACTGTGACCCAGACATCAAATTAATTCTGATTCTGGTGTGTGTTGCATTCTACAGAGAGGTTTTCTCTCTGGCCATATGCTAATTATTTAAAACGGTGTATTTTTTATTGACAATCTTTTATAAAATTCTCCAGAGTTACGGTTGCCGTCACTGCATGTTCATGCAATGGGCTCTATGCTTCCTGAACTTAGGTCAACTCTTTGGTTTCCTGCCTTTCCTTACTGAATAAACTGGTTAATCCAGGTCTGTCTGGCCATTTGGATTAATCAGTTCATCCAGCAGAGAGAGACAGGAAACTAAAGAGCTGTTTTGACTTCAGGAAGTAGTGGAATTGTGCATAGAGCCCATTGGGTAGCAGGTACATATTAAAGACACTGCTTGTGGCTATGTAAAAGCTGTTTATTCAGGAACATGCAGAATCAATAGACAATCAGGTTATCTAGCCGTTTTCCACACATTTAGTAATTACTGCTTTTAATGCCTTGCGGGGCTCTAGCATTGGAATTTATTTTATTCTTTGTGTGTGTGGACTGAAGATTATGCCCTAGAGAGAGATTCCGTAAAATGACATACAGTTTGAGACTTAATTTAAACTTTACTATCTGCCAACTAACACTTTTTAGGACTTGACTGAAGTTGTAATCCAATGCACCATAATTAATATCCATTGTAAAAGATTTAGTCAAAAAGATGCAACCTCACAAAAACCACATGTCACATAAAGCTCAGCAAGGAATAACCAATGAGGCGTTATTTATACCTAAAACTAATATATTTGCGGTGATTTAATGAATTGAGCTTGTTTTTGGATTTCTGACCTGTTTGCTGTGCGTTGATCTCGCTCTCGGATTCTCCTCTGGATTGTCACCTGGCTCTGACTCTGGACTAACTTGGATTCCGCACTCTGATTTGTCCAACACATCACTCTCCCTGTCTCTGCTCTCGTGGGTCTGGCCCATGTTCTTTTCCTGGAACGAAAATGAACTATCAAAGATCTGTCTATCTAGGCTCCAAATGAGCCTGGACAGATTCAGGAGTCCTCTGAGGTTCACCAGTGACATCACACACCAACCAGCATCTTCAGACACTCTTGAAGTTTGTCCCCAAACGGTGAAAACATTCCTCACACAGTCCAAAAACATGACTGTTGGGTTAATTGGCTTCTCTAAATTGTCCTTGGGTGTGATTGTGTTTTTGCACGGTTGTGTGTCTTTGTGTGACAGGACTTAGTGGAGATGGATGATGGATTAATTGTTTATCCTGGAGCAAATGTCACATCATGTGACTACTCTGCTGTACGTTACTTGGTGCTTTAAGTTTAAATTCCATTAAAATATTAATGTATTAGATTTTGTTGCATTGCTGAATTTATGATAAAGAAATCAGATTTTTGGTGTTATTTTTATTTTGAGGATTTAAAGGGAAAAAATGAAGAAAATCCACATAGCTTCATAAGAGCGATACCTGTTTGATCTGTGAATGGTTAAACTAGCAGCAATAGTGAAGTTTGGAGATGCAATCTACTCTTTAAATCTATCTTTATACTTTAATTTATTCAGAAGTACTGCAAATTAACTTTTTCTCTTACTCCCAACTTGGTGGTTGGTTGAATATTTAGCATGCCTTCCCTGAAAATGCCTTTCCAAATTACTCTGTTACCTGATAACTTCTCATTACAAAGCAAACATGCAGGCAACTCTTATGTAAAGGTAGCCTGGGTGCCATTCCGAACTTAGTCCCGCCCACAACGTTTGAGGTCAGGAAGTTCGGTCTGGCTCTGCTCCATAGTAGAGCGAGTATTATTGCCCACTGTCAGGTGATCCAATCAAATTGTCAGGGCAGGCTTTATACGATGATGGACAGATGATCAAGAGTAACGTTATCAACCACGTGACCAAAGCGCGCTTGGGTGACAACAACAATGGCTGCCGCTGGAGAGTTTGGGTGAGTAGATTCTGCTATTAGGTCTGTTCTAGAAGATATCGACAGCAAATTAATTTTAAAAGAGGAACAGAGAAACGCGATCAAGGCTCATCTTCTTATTCTAGGCGTGCAACTGCACGCTTTGATTTTTGTGGACAACAACTATGCCTCGCTTAAGATACGTCACGCACTCCGTTGCTCTTATTGGTTGTAGGTCTATCCAATTGAGTGCAGAGGCATTTTTTTTCCTGGTTTGTTCGAAACACGCCCCATAATCACAGCTCTATGGAGCAGCATCAGACTCATTCTGACTAGAATTGAGTAGGACTACGTCAGGCTAATGTAAAGGTATGGAAAGCAAACTATTCTGTGCATTCTTCTTTGAATCCTCTGTTCTCATCACCTATCTTCCTTTTTGTTCCCTGTTGGATCCATTGCCAGAGACACACCTGATGCCTTGTTTATAGTCACCTGCCTGGCATTGTGCCGCGCTGAAACGTAAATTTGTACAGCATTGTTTGACCTCCTGCACACTATATTAAAACAAACAAACAAACAAAAAATATATCTTTTTCCATGTTCGTACATTTTTGAAAAAGCTTTGGGAAGCTGCAAGGGGGCATTAAAGAGTTGAATGTGGCTTTCTCCACTGTCTCCTCTCCACTGTCGCTACAAGCATACTTAGTGTGAGGTATTGCCTTCGAGTCAATGAGTCGATGCAATCAACTGGTTTTCCTTAGATAGAAAACTGAATCAATTTGACTGTATGGTCTGGTGAACTGTACTGTTCCTTGCGCTGCTATATAAATAATCTGAATTATTATTATTTTTTTTTACCTTAAATGACAGTAATCTACTGATGCTATGAAACAGTGTGTGTCAAAGTGATGACATTATCTTAGTTTTAAAAGTCTTATGCCCCTCTGATGATGAGAACATTGTTGTTTGATGCTGTAGCGCATATATTCTTTACTTTCGAACTGGTCTAACTTGGGAGTACCAATATGGTGGCTGGTGACTTCACAGCACACCACAGGTAGAGTCACTGGGATGTTTCGTAACAATTTCATTCCCTATAAGTCAGACAATTGAGAGGCTGCTGCACCTTCATTGGTTTCTGCTTTCCTGTGTGGAGAAGAAATCCCATCAGGACTTTCATCTTACAACAAAAAACAAAAGAAGCAGGTAAACAAAATCAACATCTTCAAAGAAGAGTCATTCCAATATAGGTTAGATGTAACTGGACTGGGGATAGGCCAAACAGATATCATAATGACGGGTATGACAAGAATATATTTAGCTGGGAAACATGATGCTATGATGCATTTTGTTCCTATACTTAACGGAATCTATTTGACAAAAATTTAAAATGTTTGACACAAAAATCTTCAAACTGTGCTGATAGAAATACTGAGTTGAGCTCTAAAGCATTTAATGCAGCTAGAAAATAAGGATTCTTTTGAAAAGAAAAAACAATAAAACTAATAAAACCTTTTAAAAAGATTCAGATTTTTAAATGCCTAAATAAAGATCTGTGTGTAAACATCAGTTTTCTGATATTAAATTTCACTCTGTGCTAAAAGTGGATCTGTTAAGAATGCACATCTCATTCACAAGGCCAATATAGGGCTGGGTTGAACTGATAAATGGGATTAATGGAACGCAGGAATTACATCAGAAACATGTTGGAGCAAAACAAATGTGCACAGTCTGCTGGGAAAGAGCCAAGTTAGAGGAAATGTGGCAAGTTTTGGATTTATTTTGTGAAATATTATGAATGAGGAGCCTAACTGAGGAAAAAAAGATGGCTCCATCATAGCGGACCTTGGGAGGCTTATCAGTTTACAGTGGATAGGCAGGTAAGTGTAAGTAGGCTTTAGGAAAACATGTTTTTTCACAACGTTGTCAGAAGGATTATGAGGGCCAATGAAATTCTGAGAAGCATTTAGGAAGTATATCAAGTAATATGCCAGAAAAGAGTGTAGCTGCTATATCAAATGTGTGATTTCTAAGACACAAAGAGATACAGTCTGTGGAAGTGTTAAGGGAAATTAGTTGCCGATGAACTCTAGGAATGTACTCACAAGCAAGTGTTTTTCCAGTAACATATGAGACGATAAGCTTAATTTTAACCCTTGTATGAACCTAATCTAGGCAGTCTGTGACATCTGTCGTACCCTGAAGCCTCACTACAGAGCTAGGATGTTTGTGGTAGTTTGATCTTTTACCTCACAGGATGCTCTCCACAAAGTTAATTCCCTCTCCAGCTTCCAATTCCCCTCCTGGTAAACAATTTGTGTTTGGTCTACGATGCAAATGTAAAAAGAAGGTAAGGCAACAGGAAAGCTAATTGAACGTCAAACAGTTTCCCGGCTTAAATTTCAGTCCTAATGGAATCTTCTTATTCTTGCTCAACAGCAACATTTTTCACACAGCTTAAAGTCTTATCAAGACGAACATCACTTAAAGGAAGATTTTATTTAGATCCCACAGTAAAATCCTGTATTTCTGGCCCAATTTATGTTTTCAAACATTATTTTTCACAGTTTTGTTTCTTAAAGATGTTCATTAGTTACAGATTTGGAAAACTGTTAAGAAAAATATGGTCAGTTGCCATCAATACCATGATTCTTTTGTGAGCAGTATTTAAAAATGTAAAAAAGCTCTGTAAGGGTATATTATGATCAATTTTTAAATGATGTTTTTTATCTATTCAATCTGGTAATACATGTATTTATTTCCATATTTCCAAGGTGCAAAGTACACTTTGACTTTCACTTAGGCAATATATATTGTCATTTTGTATACACATGTGCATACAAAATGAAATTTCATTTTGTACAGCTTTCAGACAGTAGATGAGCAGCAGCTTAGCAGTGAAATTAACTTATCTATTTCATAAAGTGCAGCAGTGATCAAATGTAAACAGTTGTGGGAGCAAAAACAATGCGGAAAATGTAATGATATGGAAGTTCAGAGCATTTCATATATATGGTGCAAATATGGAGTATTTTGGTTTGCTGTTAGTGTGATGAAAAGTCTGTGACTTGATTTAGAGATCTTTTTTTTTTACAGTTTAGAAGTCTGATGGCAGTGGGGAAAAACCAGTTGCAGAATCTGCTGAACCTGAAGCGGATGCTGAGAAGCCTCTTCCCAGAGGGCAGCAGGGAGAACAGTCCATGGTGGGGGTGTTAGGGGTCATTGATGATGTTACGGGCTCGGGACACGCAGCGCTGGGATGAAATGTCTTTAATGGAGGGAAGAGGAGCTCCAATGATCCTCTCTACTGTTCTCACCTTCTTCCAGTCTGAGGCGCTGCAGCCTCCACACTACACAGTGAGACAGCTGGTCAGAACGCTCTCTATGGTGCTTCTGTAGAAGGTGGTGAGGATAGGTGGTGGCAGGTGGGCTCTCCTCATCCTCCGCAGGAAGCACAAGCGCTTCTGTGCCCTTTTGACCAGTGAGGTGGTGTTTACAGTCCAGATGAGGTTGTTGGTGATGTGCACCCCAGGAATTTGGTGCCGTTGACCACCTCTATAGCGAGCTGTTGATGAGCAGTGGAGCGTGGTTAGGCCAGTTCTTCCTAAAGAATGATAATCTCCTTCATCTTCTCCACATTCAGGATCAGGGTGTTATCTCTGCACCTGCCCACCAGCTGCTCCACCTGTAGTCCTGTTCGTTGTCGTCTCTGATGAGGCCCACCTCTGTGAGAGGCCCACCTCTCACGATGTGATTGGTGTCGAACCTGGGAACGCAGCTATGTGTCGTAAGAGTGACCAGCAGGGGGCTCAGGACGCAGCCCTATGGGGAGCCTGACTGAGGTCGTCGCCATCATGGATAATGGCTCAACGTAATAAACACTAGCACAGCACTGATACTTCCTTAACAGCTGATACCGCAGCGTGACATCACAAACCCATAGGTGGCAGTAGTGTTCTTTGGTTGTCTCCGGTAAAGCATATTCAAATCAAATTACTCTTAATTAAAAACAATTATCATTTATTGAAAAGTATTTAATAATTTCATATTTAAAGTACTTTTAGAAATTTGGATGTGACTTGACTTTTCCTTTAACACTCTAAAAAAAGGGCCAGATTCAAATAATGGAATTAAAAATAATTCTGCCGAAATATGCCACCAAACCTGCCTAAAAGTTCTGATTATTGTTCTCAATATTTCTTTGGGCCCAGTGTACAGCTCTGACTATGTTTGAGGCAGAAAGCATCTTCGGCTGCTTTCAGCCTCACGGAAACAGTAATGCTACGTTCACACCGGACGCAGCAGGCTCAGCAGAAGCAGCGAGTTTACATGCAAAGTCAATGGTTGATGTGCGTCAAAACGCAGCAAAAGGTCCCGCAGCGCGTTTTGAGCAGCAGGCGCAGCACGTCTGAGCAGCTGAAGCAGCGCGTCAGGCGCGTTTAAGCATCTGACGCACGTGACGCACCCCAAACGCGCTGCTGCTCGAGATGGAAAAATTAAACTTTTGTTGCGCGACGCGCCGCGTCAACAAATCAGAGAAGCTGATCTGGGAGCTGGCTGGGAGAGAGACACAGCGCTGATGACACAGAGCGCTGTGATCACTCCTCTGAAACAGTTTATTGATGCATAAATTAACTTAAAATGCAGAAATCTGCCGGCGAATATGTTCACTTTTATTATCCTGCTGCCTGCAGTTTGGATTATTTAGATGAAAAACGGTGAACCGCGAGGAGGCGACCTGGCCAGAGGCTGCTGCTGAATGGGATTCCTACTGTCGGCGCACCGCTGGTATGTGGGGGTCTGAGCTGCTCCGACAGAAATAATATTGGAAGGCAGGATGGTAATCTGGATGAACTGACTGCAATGATTAAGTTTTCTGGTGGATTTTTTCACTTACAAACATATTAAAACTACTTTATTCCCACTGATCACAGCAAATATAGCTGCAAGGCAGAGAAAGGATAGAGTAGCTCCGCCCAACGCGCGTCAGACACACTTTTGCACCGCGCAGCCAGAGCAGCAAAGCTGCTTCAGCCGCGCGTCAGAACTAAACTGGTACAAGCAGCAAAAATGAAGCAGCAGACGCAATTTTGCTGCTCTTGCTGCGTCCGGTGTGAACATAGCATTAACGTTGAGTGTGTCAATATCAGCTCTAATTTCTTCAGAGTGTGTGCCCTGCATTGAACTTTGACCAGACCAGCTAAGGCATTCGGTAACCTGGAGTGGACAAAGGTCTCCACCAGGTTTATTTTATCCGACAGATTTAGGATCGAAATGTACATGTAGCTTTTTGAGCCGTTAAGTAATAGAACTCCAAACATTCACGGGATGTATACATATTTTTAAACCCATCTTTGACAGGAGAAAATTCCCAATAAATTATACCTACTGCAAACAACTTCAAAGTCATCAAGTTAATCAGTGCTGTATCATCATTTAGCACTCAAGAATGAATCATTCAGATTTTGGCAAAAATAAATTAAAATTTTTTGTCCATGATCCGTGAAAGGGATTTATTTATCCTATATCTGTTAATTGGGTATTGAAATATAGAAAAATAAATAAAAAAACATTCTTTTGTTTATTCTGATATATAATGAATCTTTAGAAATCTTTGTTAATAAAAGCAAACTTTTCAAAGACTAGAAAGTGCTTCTTTTATATTCCAGACTTCTAAGCTCTTAAAGATAACATGCCTCCCATCCGTGGACTTCAAACTGAGAAATTCAGTGCATACAGAAATGAGTATGTGTGCCCTCAGCAGGTTTAAATCACCTGAGCCTTTGTGGCAGTATGAAATTAGGTGAAGGACAAACTGTAGATTGTGATTCATTGCTCACCCTCACCTAGTCCTTGCTGAGAAAGTTGAACCGGAGAGAAGACGAAAAAAAGACCCAGCAGTTTTCAGGAGCTTGTTCTTGCAGTGTTGGTGTGTCCTACTTAGAATTCACTGTCAGTACCACTCGCATCAAGGATCCGTGTGCAGTCAGCTGCTACCGATCTGGTGCAGCCTCGTCAAATATGAACTGTACTGGTCATTAGTGGAACAACGGGAGGGTCTAATGATTAGCTGGAAGTTTTTCAGAACAATCTGTTCAACTAAGGGGAAAAAAGTCGGAGTCTTGAAAGCTTAGAGACAAGAAACCTGCTTTGTTTGAGTGGACATATTTATAAAAGTGATGTTGGGTGATATGCCCCAATTGTGATAATGCCACAATTTTGTGTGTCTCTGAAATGCTTATATAGGATGCATGCAATGTCAAACAGGTCTTTATGGCATTCTAACATCAGGTTAAATGGGTTTAAACACTTACTATGTCCTTATGAATTTCTATGGCAGTAGTTCCCTCTGGTTGCATTCATTAAATATGACACACTGTTTGCTTAATTTATGTTATTTCTGTGTTTTACACTTTGTTTTGCTGTGTTCTTTCAGTAAAGAAAGCACTTTCTGTATAATTAACAAGAGCACATAAGTTAACAAGGAAAAGTATACTCTGTACATTGGAAGAACAATGAGCCGGTTACTAAGCCCAATGGAGATTTTAAAAGAAACAAAAAAAGAAGGTCCAAGAGGGATCGGACATGAGTAGAATACCATATGAACTTCTTTGAGGCAAGAGCTAAAGCTTCAGAAGCATTCAGGTTTCTCTGTAAAGTTGATTGATGCATGGTAACTCACCCTTAATAATACAAAAAAATAGTGAAAGCAAAATTATTCTGAGGCTCTTTGTTAAAATGCAGAAAAATTAACATTTCATGTGATACATACAGTATTTCCCATTATTCAGGTTTCCAATTTGGTAATATCAGCTGTTGGTCCAATGATGTTTGTTTGCAGATCATGCCTGAAGCAAAAATATTTTTTAGGTTTAAAAGGGACTAGGTAAACACTATCAGTATAAATGCTGGCCAATTATTCTAATGATACGTTTTTTATTTTTTGTGGGTCCTAGGACGTGATCAGGCATCTATAAAGTAGAACAGTTTCTAGAATTGCGTTCCTCAAGGTGGCTGCACTTTGAAGTAGCTTTGCTAGCTTGCCTCTGATAAATAGTCTTAAGTCTTAATGTGAGATATTTAGGAAACAAGCACTAGCAAGGACCCAGCCAGATTATTGACAATGCAAAATGATGTGCTTTACTGAAACGTGGCTATAGGGTCACATCTCAGACTCAAGCATCTCTATATCTTCAATATATCTTCTCTAAGTCTGTTTTGGAGAGTCTAATATCTTTTGCCATCATCGGCAGGGGTAACAATATTACAGCTAATGACTTAAAAAAGCTCAACCAACTAATAAAGAAGGCTAACTCTTTTCTTGGAAATCCTCTAGAATCTCTGGAGATTATTTCACAAAGAAGAATTCTTCATAAAGTGAACAACATTATGGACAACAGTGAGATTCATCTTCAGAAGATTTTCAAACAGCATCATCATGTCGTCATCAGACTGCTACAGAAGATCCTTTGTTATGTTTTCTGGCCTATCTACTGGTGTGTTCACTTTCCTCTTTCCCTCCGGCTGATTACCTATTCGGTCCTGCTGTGATGCTCCTGCTCAGTCTTATTACCACTCATTCCTCCCACCTGCCTCCTATCCTTCATAAGCAAGCCTTTGACCAATTGACGGTGCTAGACTGTCTGAAAGCCCACAGTTAGTAGACATCCAGTGTTTCCTCTCTCCTTGTCTGATCTTGACCTTGTTTTTCTATTCAATTCATTTCAGTTTATTTTTATAGGGCCTTTTCACAACACATGGCATTAAGTTTTTTTTTCAACAGCATTCAGTCTGTTTCTCCTGTGTGAGACTGTCATTGCTGATCAAACAACTAGATTTAAAATTTCTAGTGGACATGTATTTGGATGTTAGTTATTTTTATAAAAAAAATAGGACTTTTTTCAAAGTGTTTGGTTTAAGGTGGCTTCTTTGTCAGCTAATTTAGAAACTTTAAAGAATACATTATTAAATCAAGACAATTTAATTGAGATAGATGCATAACGTCAAATAATTTTGGGGGGAAAATGTATTCAGGCTGGTGTCTGTTTGTAGTGTATGATTTCTCATGGATGGTTCTGTAATGCTTAAGCATTAATGAAGTGTCATTACTGTAGACAAACTCCCAACAACACAACAAACACTTCACATGAAATACAAACTTATATGTCCAATGACACAACATAAGTACTAATGATGAAATTGCCATCAGTTAGTGCAAACACATTTTATTAAACCTTGTTTTGAACAGTCATTTCAAAGTGCTCCCAAATGGGAGAGGTCTTTCTTTCTTTTGCTGGTTCTATTCTGTGTCAGTCTCTTTCTCCTAGCTCCCTTGTTGATTCTTCTGTCCACACCTGCTCCCAATCTGCTGATTAGCTTGGTCTTTGTTCAGTCGCCCCTCTAACCTCCATACTCTAAAAATAAACTGACTCTTTCAGCTTTTTTATCAATCAGGTAAACCTTCATTGGTCATTAGACTCGCTAACACTACAGATGTTCCCGACTTGGCACACAGATGCTGCTTTATTATTATTGTTGTCTTGGCAACCGCAATGTTTTACGTCATGTAGCAACATTCTGCCAAACATACAGTATAGCGTCACTGGCATGCGCAGATCTGATCAACCGACAGATCTGGTACCTACACTGGCAGTTGCTGGAAATGTTTGCAGATGTCTCTGTGGGTGTTGCTTTTCAGGACCCCTTTCCTCAAACAGGCAATAAATAGCATGTAGAGTCCAAGAACTGCTAATGTTTGCAAAATGTTGTGTGATAGGTACGGAATCTCTTAAGCTCTTAAATGTATAGGTGAGGATTTTCGCAAATTTTTAAAGACCTTTCCTCTCCACTTTAAAAAAGAATGCACGTGCACAACCCTGTACCAAGAGGGAACACCAATTAAGCGTGTGTAGGAGCATGCATGAGCCAATTTCTCCTTGTACATGCTCTGCTTAAAAGTTGCTATCTACATCGCTCATACAAGCTTACTTTCCAAAAGAAGATTTTAAATTTTCCCGCTATGTCAGACTCCCCACCGGAAGGTGAAAAATTGGACGAGTACGTAGGACGGCCTACTGTAAACATTTCACCAGAATGATTGATAATTAGAAGGACTCCCTGTTTGATGATCCACCCTGAAAAAGAACATTCTCCACTATACCTTTAAGAAGTAATCATCACAAGGGTAATTGCATTAATAATACATATTGAATGTTTTAATAATCCCTGCTAACTTGCCAAAAGATATTCGTAGAACTTGTCCTGCTATTGTTTATCTGTTGTTTCAGGGCCTCGGTGATAAGAGGAAGTAACAAGTATCCCAGTCAGAGAAGGCTGTAAGAAAAGTAAAAAAGACAACAACTATCAGTCTAATTTGTCCCTTTGTCTTTCATTCTGTATGATCTCTTTGTAATGAAACACAATTGTTTACAAGAAAACAAATAGTTTGCAGGCCAACTCTTTTACAGGGGAAGTAGAAACTCTTCAAATTTTACAAATGCGTCACAAGAAAAAAGTAAAATGCTGTAGAACAAATTGAGATATTGACTGATTCAGTCAATATATAGTGTAAATGTAAGTCATATTTAGGACAGAAAAAAAATTCCAATTACCAATCCTGCTGTGCTCATGTGTTAAAAAAGCAGCAGACAAAGCCTGCAGTCAGACTATTTCCATACAATCAATGTGTAACCTGTGCAGAATGTTATTTCAGCAGGTAAAGAAGCCACCAGAGAACATTGAGCCTCTTAGCCTTGCAACCACTATGCCCCCTTTTCTCTCTTTTTATCTCATTGATTTTTCAGAGTTTGGTGAGATAACGTTATTATGCAAGCCTGAAAAGACAAACATTTCCTCACTTTTGTTGTTTATTTTTTTTATTCCAATTGTGCCAGTGAAGAATACAATATAGGCTCACTGTAAAAGGTAAGTCAAATGGATGCGAATGAAAAAAATGTGGCATCCATTGAAAAAAAAAGGGAATATGAAATCACAGGGGACTCTATAGACATGGTTAGTCCATGACCGCGTCATAATCGAGACTGGAAGCAATGTCGAATGACAATTCCCAAGTCCTGCAATCCTACCTTTAATAGACTGTATCCATACCCTACAATGGGACACTACAATGGCAACAACTTGTGCAATGTATAATGTGCAATTACTATTTGATACCCTGCACAATAACATTAATGAAAATTAAAAAGAGAGATCATATCTCTCCTATCCTGGCTTCTCTTCATTGGCTTCCTGTTAAATCCAGAATAGAATAAAATCCTCCTTCTCACACATAAAGCCTTAAATGGCCAAGCTCCATCTGATATCAGAGATCTGATTGTTCCTTATGTTCCTAACAGAGCACTTCGCTCTCAATCTGCAGGTTTACTAGTGGTTCCTAGAACTTCTAAAAGTAGAATGGGAGGCAGATCTTTTAGTTCTCAGGCTCCTCCCTGTGGAACCAACTACCAGTTTTAGTCCGTGAGGCAGACACCCTGTCTACTTTTAAGGCCAGGCTTAAAACTTTCCTTTTTGATAAAGCTTCTAGTTAGAGTGGCTCAGGTTATCCTGATCTATCTCTATAGTTCTGCTGCTATAGGCTTAGACTGCTGGAGGACATAGGGACCCCTTTTTCATCATTCTGCTTCATTCTATCTCTATTCTCCCACTCTGCAGAATCTGTTAGTTCAATCTCTAACGTTCTGCTCTCTCTGCTTTTCCTCAGAGTAGCTTTGCCTCGTCTGTTCCTGTTTGGCTGTGACTCCATCCTGGAAAGAAACATCAGCTGTGCTGCTTCCATCAACACTCTTGTTTATAGATGTTGGAGATCGGCCTGTTTTCCAGTGTGGTCCTGTTTCTCTGACCGTGACTGAGTGGATGTGCTCTCTTCGTCCTCTGGCATGGGAGCTGGTCTATATAAATACCCATGTAAACACCCTCTGCAATAACCCTGTATAACGATCCTACTATAATAAATAAAAAGGCTGACATACATGGACGCACTGTATATACTGTATATTTCCCATGCACCTTTTTCTTTCTTTGGCATATTCTTCACCTTTGACTATTTGAGCTGATGCAACGAATACATTTCTCCACTGTGAGATCAATAAAGTCAATCAATGTTTGTGTAAATATGTGTGCATATTAATTAGCATGGCCTTTTAAAACCTATTTTTAGTGATTCATGTGGGGAAAAAGTAACATTTTGCTAGTTTATTTTCCTGTTGATATAGAGTAGATTGACTTTTAACAGATTCTAGTTTATGTGAACCAAATGACTTAAATTTAAAGTGAACTAATGAAAACTGCTGCTGTAATTCCTTATTCTTTAAATAATCAAGTTAAGTTGCTATGATCCACGGTTTGTAAAATTGGTGGTTGGCTACTTTATTATTTTTTATTTTTTTCTTTTTCTTTCCTACTTGCTTTGATTCTGTTTTATCTTCCTGTATTTTAATCATGTAAAGCACTTTGCATTGTCTTGGTGCTGAATTGTGCTATACAAATAAATTTGCCTTGCCTTGCCTTGCCTTGCTACAGTCTACACCACTGATGTTTACCATAGTAGTCTTTAATGTACTCAGGGGGTCATGTGTATGCCCATACACATGAAAAATAGCGGGAAATCTTGACTTCAAGTTTTTTTTTTTTTTTTTTTGCATACATCATCTGACATGAAGCCCCAGAGTATAATCATGAAAGGTGGTTGACTTGGGCACCTCTGCTCAGAAAAACTAAACTTTGACTATGACGTAATGCTCTAATTTTAAATGTTTTTCTTTGCTGTTTGTGAAAATCATCACAATCAACAGAAACAAAGGTTTGAAAACATCAAACTGCGTGTTGTTAACATCTATTTTGTATTACACAAATGAGTTGAACTTCTGATTTATGGACTATGATGCCATATTTGGTTTGGCGTATTTAATACGTACAATCATTTCAACTCGACCAGAGAATTGTTAAAACGAATGACAAGAAGCTTGAAATTATTAAGGAAGAATAGATGTACTGGGAGAAAAAGTATTTAACTGTTCATTCCAGTTAAATAGTCCCGGTAGATTTACTTGTTTGGCATTATATTACATCTTTGTTATGAGAGATCAAAGCATCATACAGCCCTTATTGCATGGTAATCAGCCCTGTTCTGATCTGGCCAGCATTTGTCTTCCTTACTTACAATAATGGAAATTAGTCAGAGTAAAAAGAAAAAATGCAGATACTTTGGTTAAACAGTAACAGATTATAAATAAAGCTTGAGAAAGGACCTGGATTGTTATAGGAATAAATATTTCGTGAAATAACCTCAGAAACTAGGATCCAATATTCAGACAGCGAGACCAGGACGATTTTCAACAGGCTTTATTCTTTAAGAAAAGGTTTACAGCGAGTGGCTGCAGGGTGGATTTTTTGCAGGGATAGGAAACACTGATCAGTGATGTGTCGGGCTGATCACAACTTGGAGCAAAAGTCACTGACCTGATTCAAATTTCAGTGAAATCTCAGAGGAGAGGGAGTCTTCCGGGAGCAGCCGTGGCTGCTTCCAGAAACCTGAGTGATGATGAGCTGAAAGCCAGCCGACGTTTAGGTTAGTGAAACAGTCCGGTAGGGTAACCAGCAGAATCCAGGAAAATACTGTACAAAAAAACAAAATAGACAGAGCAGACAAGTGCAAGTCAAAAACTCAAATATCCAAAGTAGAAAACAGGTCAGGATCAGAATAACAGACAAGACTCTTTAACGCTAGAGTTACTCTCAAATAATCTGCCGCTGATGGAAGGCAGGCAAACAACATAAGTAGCTGAGGAACCAGGTGGAAAAGATCGGTGCTAATCAGCCGCTGGGCCAATTAGACAGCTGAGCAGGAGCAAATGAAAAAGCCAACCCTCAGCACCATAACCATGACATTCCGCATCCAAACACTTTTGCCCCCTGCAGGTGAAACAGCCTGAGTAAAAACATTTTTACTGGAAAAATAGCATAACTAAATTTATGAAATAAGATGAATCTAAATTTTCCGACCACATTAGATCGAAACTTTTTAACCACAACTTAAAATTACAGTCTCAAATGTATAACCATATGATATCTCAAACTGTGATCTCTGAGGTTGCATTAATGACACAAATACACAAAGATAATCAACTGTAACAACTTTCCCAGCAGACAGACATGACTTAAGGGT
The DNA here is from genome assembly GCF_016077235.1 of Cyprinodon tularosa. NCBI lineage: Eukaryota > Metazoa > Chordata > Actinopteri > Cyprinodontiformes > Cyprinodontidae > Cyprinodon > Cyprinodon tularosa. The sequence goes on along the minus strand of NW_024039448.1, from coordinate 26,532 downwards.
CAACCATAACATTCATACAACCATGTGATCCCAATCACTGCTCATATTCTCAGAGAGCTCCCCCTCACCTAGTGTCAAAAGATTACCCAGCCATGGCGCGTTAAAATGGACAAATTCCTCAGCAACTGCATTAGCTGAAGCATTTCTTTGAATCCACAACCCTCTGGGAGGCCCTGTCGAGAAGAAATAGCTCCCCTAATTAACTGAAGGAGTTGTGTGGTGAGTCAGGAGGGGTGAAGTAGACGGACATAAACTTGACTAAAATATAAAAGATTTCGCCAGAGAAGCACTTTCTTTTATGAAGCCCGAGGGTAGACAGGGAAGGGGCAGTTGTGTCATGTATTGGCTTTACGTGCCTTGGCCTCAGAAAACTTGGTGATGGAGTGCTCGTTTGAAAGCCATGCAGGGGACCACAGGGAAATGCTACAGTGGACACTGCGACGCTTGCAGATGATTAACTCCAATTGGGGACTCATTAACATTCCTGCCGGATCATCACATGCACGGTTGTTGATGAAAAGCGGTACTGACAAGACTATAATTACAGGACACTTCTAAATTGGTCTGGATGACCGACTCCTTTTAGAATAAGGGCACAATGAGGGGAGAGCTAACTCTGAGTGACGAGGACAAAATTACATTTGCGGACACAGACCCTTTTCTACTGATTGCTTTGTTAACATGCAATCTCAATGTGGCGTCATGTGGAGAAGGTCGTCCACGCAGGACGGCCAAGTTGAAAGTCTGAATAATGCAGATACTCTAAGTGAAATGTAACGACGCCTGCAGAGGGAGGTAACCTATCAGGCCTCCCCCCGTTTCCTTCTCCTTTGCGGTCCTGCTCCACTGCCCTTGTGATCACCTCCTTTCGTTCTGTGCACGAGCATGTCCCACTTTCACAATGGCCATGATTTACCTTTATGCGGACAAGGAGAACACACTTTTGCAACAATGAAGGCTATTTATTTCCCCTCCTTCAGCATGTGGCAGATTGAGAGCTTGATATACAGGTTATCACCGCTGTATGTAGGTTTCCTCCACTGAGGATCTCACATACTGTACCACAGCACAGATTTATCTTGGGGCTCCACTGCCTTCATTTTAGAGATCATTACATTGTGTGTGTGGGACAGCAGATGTTAATCTGGAGAGGGGCAACATGGCACATAATAAAATAATCAGTCATAAAGGTTAGAATTCTTGCCATTTGTGTTAGTTGTGCTCGTGTTGTTTTTCATTTGAAGCTTTTTGTTAAGCAGATGTCCGCACTCAGCTTCTCTGGATCATCCCGCTGGTGTCGACAGATGCCCAGGATGTTGTACCACCTTGGACATTGTGACCGACACCAACTGTGTGATCTCTGCTGCTAATTGAACATTTACAGTCTGCCTATGTTCATTGCAGCAGTAAACCCCCCGCTAATTGATCCCCATGGTGGACTTTGGGAAGACTAAACACCAATCCAAATGTGATATGTCCCTAGAGCAGAATGTTACAAATGTTTTATCAATCTGATGGCCATTAAACCATATAGCTCAGAATTTTAGCAATGAGCAATGAGAGTGAAACCAATGTTTTATTTTTGTGATTCACTTTAGATATTTGTCTCTTGTAAGCATAACCATTCTAGTAACAAATGTCCCTGTTAGAGAGAGGTGAAGCACAAAAAAACAAGTTCACTGCTGGGATTTACTGTGCAGGGAAATAGTCTGTAAATATACTAATCGGCCAGCAGTCTGTAGCTATCCACTTCGCTATGGCATTTGTTATCTTCTCTTGCCCTTGTTTATCTATACTTCTCCCACCCGCTGCATCTAACGTAGTCTGCTGAAGCCTCACGCCACTGTCTGTTTTGTTAAATGATTTGCTGGTATCAACTGTGTGTTTTGCATTTAGGTGATATTTTAGACTCAAAGTACTCCAGTGATAAGACAATTCAACTGTGCAGTGATTACAAATAACTTTGCTTCTGTCGACTGCCCAGTCTGAAAGAACTTTAAAATGAAACTGCCATGTAAAAGTGCCGTACCTTTCTCCATGTTTGTTGGTTTGTTTATCCGCCAATTTCTTTTCTTTTTCGGTTCCTGTACTTCCGGTTCCGGTACTTTTAGTTTTACCAAATAAAAGCCTGGGAGCAACAGACTTTTACAGTACTAAAAGAAATAATAAAAACTGCGTTGATACGAGATAAAATAATTGTCGGCGTTGATTGATTGATGAGTTAACGTGATAGTAATGAGTTAAGCTGCCCAGCCTTAATATATATATATATATATATATATATATATATAGTAAAGAGAGTTGATCCTAAAGAGAACTGATCCCTGCGGTACTCCACAGCTAACCCTGCAACATGAGAAAGCTTTATCATTAACATGAACAAACTGAAATCTGTCGGACAAATAAGAATTAAAACCTAGTGCAGCTGCTTTAATTCCTACAAAATATTCAAGTCATTTTAAAAGAATATCATGATCAACTGTATCAAATGTAGCACTGAGATCTAACAAAAGAAAATATAGATACAAGCCAATATATATTAACAAAAAGATCAAATCAAACTAAAACTTTCAAGAAACTTTGTGAGTTTACATTGACTAAAACTGCTTCAAAACTACGAAGTCTGATGCCCTTTGCTGGGGGCCATCCATCGCTGTAGAAGCTGGAGTTTGGGCTGCATTGCCGGCATTAAGTTAGACCTATTTCCGGTAACAAGGATGGTTATAAAGAAGTTTTAACAAATCTTAATTTTTTTTTCTCTGTCCACAGCACTCCTCGTACTTAAGGGAGTTAGGTGGAATGTTTAGGGACCAGGTTAGCTGAATTTTTAAGATCTTTACAAATGGATATGGATTGTTTTCTTAACTTCATCCTAAAGCTATGCTGATATGGCAAAAATACATTTCTTGTATCACAGTTTTCTAGTCTTTTTCAACAAGTCAAAGTGCTTTTATAATACTTGTTAGCATTCACCATTTCACACATACATTCATGCACTTGTTTAGGCACCTAACATGGATGCCAAGAGATGCTTAAACACATTCCTGTATTTGCACTCTAATGCAGTGCATCAGAGGCAACCTTGGGTTCAATGTTTTGTCAAAGAGTTAAATATGTGGACAGAAAAATCCAGGAATAGAACCATCCTACCTCCTGAACCACTGATGCCCCATTTTAATGTTAGCATCACAACTGAATCTATATATGAAGTTTTTTGGTCTTTTTTTTTTTTAAATAATCACCAATATATGTTAACAGGATTTTCTAATTCATTGTGTTGCAACTGTACTTCCAGGATCTAAGTCAGATTTTTAAATAAGCAAGAAGATATAGCTTTGGACCAGTGTCCCACTACAATATAGGCTCCTTTTATTGTTTTATACACATTATGACCAACATGGCTGTCCAAAAAGAAGGTTCAGATCTTTAGGCAGCACAATAAGAGAGGCATAAAGCAGCATACAATGAGTCTCACCACTGCTGCCTATTGCTTTTATTCTATGATATGATCCACCTCTCCCCCCTGCAGTATGAGCATTGGCTGATTTAACATACAGAGCAGATGCGCAGTTAGCTATATTAAAAAGTAGACATGTTTCAACAAAGAATGCATCTTGTTCTTCAGACTGTGTGATTTTGTCTTTTGGTTGGTTGATATTCAGCAAGAAAAATAATATGGTTTCAATAATTTATTTCAGGTTTATGGGGAATATGTTAAGACATAGACTCAGTTTGATATATGATGCTTCAGTGTGATTAGGAAGCCTTTTATGGAAGAACCAGGGGTTTGACAGAAGCTGTACCTTTAGGTGATCTTGTACCTCTGGTAGGTCGGCAAAGAGGTGGCAGGATGAATACCACCACTGCTGCCGGGGCAACATATCACATTATTAACCACCTCAATGCATCATTCTGCAGCCCTGTGGCTTGGACAGCTGCCCAGAACAAAGAGACTGAAAGTCATTTGAATCAGGGCTGCAGAGCGCAACCAATGTGAAATAAAAGCCTCAGACTTCCTCGGCAGTGAATACAAATCAGCAAGAGAAGGCCGTCAGAAGAGCTGGTTAAAAGAAAAGGCAGACATCCAGAGGAAACCTCAGCTGCTTTGGGAAAAAAAAAATACATCAGAACAACAGAGTTTGTGAGTTACAGTATGAGTCAGCACTGACTTGGATAACATAAAATCATAAGAGGTTTAGCAAATATTACCAAAAATAAAACTAAATCCAGATCTAAATAGGTCCTGGATAGCTTTCATAGCAAAAGAGTTGTTCTGGATATAATAACAAGCCATTACAAGAGAGAGAGAGAGTAATTAAGAGATGGTCAGTGTGTCCACATGCTGTAGCGTTATGTGAAAATCTTATAGTGCAGAGCTGTTTTTAAAAACTACAAAAAGAACTAAACTTCTCAATACTGGGCCTGGAAACTACTGTGGCTGAAAGAACATGGTGATGAAAGTCAATAAGGTTCCACAAAATTTTACCCACACAAGGTTTAATTTTTTTTTGCTTCTTGTTCTTCAAGCCTCTTTCAGAACTGATGCCCAAAAGTTACTCAACTAACTGTAACGGAGTAAATTTAACTTGTTATTACCCACCTCTGATCATGGGCTAAAACATACATTGGTTATTTAATCAGAAAACAGTTAGAACTAATTAATACTAAGTCATTATAAACTGTAGGGATTCTGGAAAAAAAAGCTACAAAGTTTAGAGAATTCAGCAGTTCAACAAAGAAAAAAGAAAACAACAACTGGCAAAATAGTTTATGAAATATGTGACACCAACAGAAGGTGCAAACAGATGGCAGGTATTTAGAATACACACAAAACCACTCGTCCTTTAAAAAGGACTGTCATCTGACGCTTTTTCTGATGAATCAACAGAAATTAATGATCCCACATTTCCCATGGAAAAGATGTCATTTTTCAAATCGGGTTGCCAAGAAAAATAATAAAAAAGACATTAGATTGATATGAATTTTTTCAAATTTAGGGAACCGCAAAAAATATTTAAAGCATGCTGAGCTGTTAAATCTTCAAACCTTGGTGAGAAAATGAAGCACACAAGGAGAGGTATAACGCCTAAAAACTACTGAGGCTTTGTGGATGAATATGATGATAGAAAAAAGGAAGAGGCAAAGCTAATATGGATAACAGATACCAAAGACAAACATCTTAGGTCTGCAGGGAAAAGTTGCTTAAATCATTCTTATAGTTTATCTGTCCACTGCTACAAGTGTCTGTGCAATTCATCACTCAGGTCCTACAGGGGCATCCAGAATCCTAGAGAGAAATCATTCTCTCTGAATACATGGAATAATCAGCTGATTAATTGGTGTTAGTACATTATGTCACATTAAATATAATGGCAGGTGAAATGTGTCAAGCTACCACTAGTCTGCATTTAGGGAGATGTGGCCATGTTTCACCATGATTAATTAGTTAAAATCTTATAGGGGAATGCCATTTTTTTACATTGGGCCCTTGATTTTACATTATTGCATCATGTTCTACTCACCCATATGAGTTTTATGTCATTTGGAGCCGTTCTGAAGATATTCCATTAGGTTATATCCAGGTAACGTCTTCCTATGGGCAACGACTTGAAGACACAAACTAAACTATGCATAATTTACCATTTATGGTACGCCAGCATTCGTAACATGTAGGCGAATCACTGTCCCCCAGACATCTGCGGTTATATTTTTTCTATTTATATATAATTTTTTTTAAAGCGGAGTGTGTATGACGTCATCCACGCACCGGACTGGAGTTGTGACAAGCGGCTACGCTCTACCCTTTCTATTCATTCAGCTAGCTAATCTGAATCGCTCAATTCCATTTGGAGAGCGAGATCATCTGTGGTAGCAGCACTAGACATCTTCCAGGCATGTGAGGAAAACTAGCAGCAGTTCAGGGTAAAGGATGAATGAACGATAGCTGGTGCGCGCGGATGACGTCATACACACTCCACTTTGTTTTTAAAAGATATAAATATTAAAATATAACCACGGATGTCTGGGGGACAGTGATTCGCCTACATGTTATGAATGCCTGCGTACCATAATGAATAAATCATGAACAGTTTAGTTTGTGCCTTCAAGTTGTTTGCCCATAGCAAGACAGGGGCCTTCCACAGCTTTGAATGTGAGTTTATTGCGACTGACACTTGATAGTTAAAGCGTAGTGGTTAGTGGTCAGTTAGGGATTCAGCCACTGTGCTGCTCTGTCAGCTACTGTAGAGGGCTAATGCTAAATTGGCCCCTGAACAACACCCCTACACACTAACCCTCCAATTATGAGTTTTTTAGCCCTAACCCACTAGACTAAAACTAGAGTCTCAGACCTTTCCAAGGAGGGTTTGACAACTGCAGGGAGGATATTTTATATAGAGAGGGATGAAGAGGTGGATGGGTTATGGTGTTTGAGGAGCGTGTGAAGACAAGGATGTAGTAAAGTTAAAAACAAGCAGCAGAATCCGGATAAAATAAGATTTAGGTGCAAGGGAGGATACCACCTGGCATCCACTAGGGGGAGCTGTATTGAGTTACAGTGAAGAAGGCAGTGGAGAGCTTTTTAAAATCAAAATTGAATATCAGGAAAATAAGCTGTTTTAATTTAGCTCTGGAAGGACTGTTTCTTCATCCTACCTCTGGCGGAGATTCCTGCCAGCCGCGGCAGCTCCTCCGCTCTTCTCCTGAAGTGGCACCCGCAAAGCCCCGCCTTTCCCATGTTCTGGTGCGAGGTTTTCCTGGCGGGCTCCTCCGATCTCACGCTGTTGTCAGAGTGCCACATTCTGTGTGATGAGTGTGTTTCCTTTTTCCCCTTGGGGTACTCCACATGGTCCAAGTTTGATAAACCGGATTGCTTTGTGTTGAGGAAGCAAGAGGATGTTCAACCAGTTTGCTTTAACCCTTTACAGGGTACTAAGTCAAATACTTTGAAAATAAATATTTCTAGCCAAGAGTGTTATTGGAATCTAGGACAAGACCTTATGTAACACTAAAAAAATATGGATATTTTGAAGGTAAAAAATATAATTATTAACTAGGCTTATTAACTTTTGAACTTTACTTTTTAACTTTTCAATTAGTTTTTTACCTTTTTTTCTTAACATTTTCTTCAACTTAATTTCCAGTGGATAATATATTATTAAAGCTTTCATCTAATCGGTCAAATGCCAAAATAAGATGCTCATCCATGTAGCAGTATCTTTCCTGAATGGCTGGATATAAACTTGTGCATCTAGACCTCACTGAGGGACGGGGGGACTCCAGTTGTAAGGGGTATGCATGCGATCAAAAATGATAACTTGCACTATAAAGGGTTAATGTGAAGTATCTTGAGAAAAGTTTGTGTTCTACTTTTTATCTTGACCTATGCTGGGTAGCGTAGATAGCACATAGTTGTACTTAATGTGAGCACAATCCCTCAAAAGTGAATAAAGCTAACATTATTCATTAAGTTTGATAAGAGTGCTTCTCACTGTTTTTCTCACAGCAGTACTTAGGAAACAAAGTGCACTTTCCCATTGGTTTTACACATCTGGTAACACAATAAGGGGTGAGTAAGTTAATTCTTTAAGGCTAAGTACCCAATGAGCTCTAAAGAATAATGGCCTTTTCAACACACGCTAATGGGTTCCACTTTTAGGTGCATTACAGTGAAAAGGCAGCAGATTTTTGCATAATTTTAACCACAATTCTTTTCTCTACATTTTCTTAATGAATTGCTGTTTACCAAGTTTCATCACTGAAGGTTTTGTATTTTAAGTCTCTCTTGACAGCAGCCACATTCTCAGCTTATTACGAGTCCCAAAGGAGTAGTAGGAAAGAAAAGAACAGCTGTTTGTTTCGAAAGACTGAGACTGAAACAGCTGTTTGTTGACCGAATGAAAATGACAGGAAATTTTGACCAGCCCATTCAAAGAAAGAGGGCTTTTAAGTTAATGTTACTGTGGACACAGAAAAAAACCCAAAAAGAAAACAGCTCAATTCAAAAACTTTAAATGACTGAGCTAAACGAGCTTTCAAGAGCGCCCATTTATCACAGACTTAATTAGCAACATTATGTCTGCTTTCGCCTCTCACTGAACTATTTATTTAGAATGATTCAATCCAGTAAAATTAACTCTTCTTGCACATAAACACTGAAGATAAATGACCACTAAACAAGAGCTTACAACTTACAAAACCAAGTTTATTTCTTACAACATTAAGGAATAAATAAATATAAATAAAACTGCTTTATGTTCCATTAAACAGGTGTAAAACAATAAAAAGAATATAAATAGATTTGATAGCAGTCATTACATCTAATTTATATACTCTACAAGACAAATAGCAATAAAAAAAGATGCAATCACTCACCCAAATGAGAATTGATCCCGACAAGTAATCTGCAATTTCCTACTTGTGTTTATGGTCACAACCAATAAAAGTCTGTTTGAAACCCTATAAACAAGAAACAACAATATAGTCAGCTGGAGAAATGAACCAAAGTTAATAATTTATGTAAAGCTTACACTTTTTAAAAACATAATCTTTTTATTAAACAAAATAAATGAAGTTGTAAAACACAAATCTGCAAACAAATAAGCAGGTCAGATTAGCTGAACTCCGATACACATATTGAATTGCTAGAATTGTTCTCCACTCAATGATTTTATCTCACGTTGAATACTGCATCACAAGTTGGTCTCTCACCACAGTTACCAATTTAAAATTAATTGAATCACTGTACAAAAAATCTCTAAAAGTGTTTGACCAAAAACCTAATTCTTTCCATGTATGTAATATTTGAAACAAGTACAATGTTTTAAATTTTGAAAATTTTATAAATTTAAAGTATGTATGCTTCATTTATAAAGCGCTGCATGGACTAGCCCCACCTCCTGTGTCTACTCTGTTCAAACCCAAGAGTTCAAGTGGCCTGAGAAGCAGGGCCTCCTCCAGAGGGGACTGTGGGGTCCCTCACAGAAGAACAACTTTTGGTCAGAACACTGTCTCTGTGAGAGCCACTAACATCTGGAACAGTCTTCCTCTGCACATACGGGAGAGCCCTACACTGATCAGCTTTAGAGCTCAACTCAAACTACTTAACATTTCCTTGTGATGCTTGTAAGTTGTATTGTATGTTATATGTTCTTTCTTATGTATTCGCCTGCCTAGGGACTACGGATGAAAACTAGCTTTGTAGCTATAATCCGGCATATTTACATTTGTTTTTATACTGATGTTCATTAATGTGCATTGTCCCTATTCAAACAAATAAATAATAAAAAATAATAAAAAAATTATTGTTTAGTGCTAGGGTATCATTACAACTAATAATGGTTCCCTTTTAAAGGGGGCCTTCTTGATGTCAGAATGCTCTCAAAACATCTGTCCGTTGGACGATATTAGTGATAATGTAAATTATGACCATACTATTTAAATGTCACATCTGAAATCTGAATCCGTTTGCTATTCTTAGTGAGATGGATTTTAATGCAGCCAATGGGATCTCTGGATTGTGCATATAGAGTCGGTATTCTACATATCTTTTTTTAATGAGTGGCTATTTGAGATATAGCTGCTTTTCTATAATCTTGAACTAGTTTGTTTCTTTTTTGTGGGATTTAAAAGGTTTTGTCTGTTGGTTTTATATCCATTTAGGCAGAAAAAGTTTTGTGCCATTCATAAATATTTTAAAAGGACCAGTTTAGCATTCAAAGCAACCATAACTTCTTTTGGTTCGGGAATGATCATCAAAAGAACTACAGCAAACAGAAGCAGAACCAAGGCTGTAGCAAAAAAGCAACCTTGTGTGACCTAACAAGTTAGACAATGTGTTTAGGATGTGAAAGTGAATATTTCAACTATTAATATGAAAGTTCTATTTATTTAAATGTAAAAAATGTAATTTTAAAACAAATCATACCAATATCAAAGACAGAAGATCATTAAAGATTATTTCTTTCAGTATTTAAGAGAGTAAAGATGTTCCACAGGACTGATGAGTAAATGTTTGTTGATTTGAATATTTAAAGTACATTCACTCGGTTGTAAATCATTCCTCTGACTTCTTGGTATTTTGAAGCTTTCTGCAGGGGCTCCAGTGCAACAGTGAGGCCTAAACTTGAAACCTGAAACATGTTTCAGTATAAATAATAAAGCTTGTTTACCAGAAGCATTTTCTTTTTTTTTTGTACTGATTTCATCTTGTTTTCCTCTTTGTGGTTTAGCTCTGATGTTTCTTAACATCATAGAAAAAAAAGATCCTAAAATTATAGGAGCCTTTATTTTTCCACCCACCAGCAGACTTTTCCAGGCTCTTGCTTTGTTTTCCAAACAGAAAAACCGTATCACTGCTAATTGAATGTGACCCACTGACAGCTGTCTGAAATAATGAAGCCTCTTTTCTTTGCATTTTCTCCCCCAGGATGGCCTCTCTCCCACATGCACTTCAGTCCACATCAAAGTGCCTTATCAGTGTGTGGAATCTGGAGCTGAAGGAATTATTGATCACACTGATAGCCTCAGTATTTACCGCTCTGCACTCAGATGATATTAATGGAGCAAAAAGCCATGCTTTCAGTCAGAAAACAAAGGGGGTGTTGGGCTCACTGGATTGTGTGCTGAGCTGCGTTAGGGTTCTTTCTTACCTTTTCCTCCTTAGACTCCAGTCCTGACAAGCCTCCAGCTGGTTCCAATTGGACGCAATCAGGGAGCAGTATTTAGAGGAGTGGATTCCCTGGGACGGACGCCAGTCGGTTAAAGTTCCACACAGTGGTAACCTACCTGCTAGCTCTCCTAAGACTGAACCAATAGTTTAGACTTAAGCTTACCTCCGTGTCCTCCTTCTCTCTCCTAGAAGCCTTGCTGTTTCTAAGCCGGTCCTCCTCTCAGTCCTCCTGGATCCTCCCCTCGACTGCTCGCCTGCCTGTCCACCCTCTGGAGCTCCCAAGTCGAAGCCCTCCATCTCCGTCTAAGACTCAATCTCAGTGGGCTCTTCCAACCTCCCCTCCAGCTGCACCGCTCTCCAAGAACTGTAAGAAATCAGCATCTTCTCTAAATAACTCGGATCCTCCTGCCAGCATCTAACTTATATCTCTCTCCGTGCAGTTCCTGAAGAAGCCGCTGTTATCCGAACCATCACGCCAGGCTGAACTTTATTCTGTAAAACTTTTCAATAAACTATCTAACTGTTCCCCTACTCGCATTGTGTCTGCGCCAGAGTCAACTTTTGAATCATGTCAGAACCGACTGGCCAGCATGACTCTGCAGCACAACTACGAACCGCTTTATCCGAACAAGGAGTTCTCCTTGGCCGTCATGATTCGGCTATCTCAACAATAGCTCAACAACAAACCTCAATCATGCAGACTCTTAGCCAGTTGTCACTCCAAGTACAGGAACTTAGCTCCAAGTTGCCTTCTCCTCCTCCTCCTCCTAGACTTAACCTATCTGTTGGTTCTGCTGCCTCTTCCAGGTCTCCCATCTCCAGAGACGTTGTTTTGCCCACTCCTGAGCCATACGCCGGCGACCTGAACAAAAGCAAGGGATTCTTGCTACAGTGCTCCCTAGTGTTCGGGCGGTCTCCGCAGTCATTTCCGGATGACGCAAGCAGGATCTCCTACATCATTGGCCTGCTCAGAGACAAGGCTTTAAGGTGGGCTGAAGCAATAATCGATGATTCTAACATTTATGAGTACACCTTTGGAGAATTTCTAGATTTATTTAAACAGACATTTTGCTTACATGTTGGTGAGGAAGAAGCAGCCAAAAAATTGTGGACTCTAAAACAAGGAAACAAGTCAGCAGCAGAATTGGCAATCGAATTTCGTACTCTTGCAGCAGAATCCGGTTGGAACGAGACAGCCCTCAAGGGGGCGTTCCAACATTCTCTAAGTGAAAAGCTAAAGGATGAATTGGCCTGCCGAGAGGAACCAGAAACCCTGGACCAGTTAATTAATCTCGCCATCCGGATTGACAATAGACTCAAAGAAAGAAACCGTCAGCGAAATGTTGCTCCATCACACCATGCTTATGCTATGGCACCTGATCCTCAGCCTCAGCCTCGCCCCCCGTCTCCCGAACCCATGCAGATCGGTAGAGCTCGGCTCTCACCTGAGGAACGCCAACGGCGGTTGGCATCTGGCTGCTGTCTGTATTGTGGTCACCCAGGTCATTTGATTTCCACCTGTCCGGTTCGCCCAAAAGCCTTTGCCCGTCAGTAAATCTGGGGGTGCTGACGGGCAAAACCACGATTCAAAACAACCTCCGCCTAACTATTCATTCGTCCATCTGCTTCGATCGTAAAAGCCTCCCCGTGCTCTCCCTGGTGGATTGTGGTTCCGAACAGAATCTTATAAGCCCAGATCTTGTTCACCAGTACAAGATTCCTGTTCAAAAGCTCCCAACTCCAATTTTTGTGTCTGCCTTAGATGGTAGTGCTCTCAAGACCATAACTCATCAGACTGTCCCTCTTCAGTTTGTGTCTCTAGGCAACCATCACGAACAGATATCATTTCTAGTTTTTCCCACCAAGAACTCCCCAGTGGTTTTGGGCTACCCCTGGTTAATTAAACACAACCCCCAAATTAACTGGTCTCTTTCCCGCCTTGAGTCCTGGAGCCCTGAGTGCTCTAATTGCTGCCTCCGCTCTGCTCTCCCTCCTCAGAGTTCCATGCCCAATCCTCAGCAACCGCCAGCTGACCTCTCTAAGGTCCCACCTGATTATCACGATTTACAACGCGTCTTCAGTAAAGATTTAGCCCTCTCTTTGCCTCCTCATCGACCCTATGATTGTCCCATCAATCTTCTTCCAGGCGCCCCACTGCCCTCTGGCCGATTATACAACTTGTCTAGACCTGAACGTCAGGCCATGGAGAACTATATAAACAGTTCTCTCGAAGCAGGTATCATCCGCCCCTCCTCATCTCCAGTTGGGGCTGGTTTCTTCTTTGTCGAAAAGAAGGACAAAACTCTCCGCCCATGTATTGATTATCGGGACCTAAATAAAATCACGGTCAAGAACAAATACTCTCTTCCGCTCATATCAGCTGCTTTTGAACCCGTAAGCCAGGCCACCGTTTTCACCAAGCTCGACCTCCGAAATGCCTACCACCTGGTTCGTATTCGGGAGGGAGATGAGTGGAAAACTGCTTTCAAGACTCACATTGGTCATTTCGAATATCTGGTCATGCCTTTTGGCCTTTCTAATGCCCCAGCAGTTTTTCAGGCCCTCGTAAATGATGTTCTGAGAGACTTTCTAAATATCTTCGTTTTTGTATACATAGACGATATCCTGATCTTTTCCAGAGATCTGGAAGAACATAAGGTCCACGTAAGAAAGGTTCTCCACCGTCTGCTAGAAAATCGCCTGTATGTCAAAGCTGAGAAGTGTGAATTTCATGTTTCTTCAACCACTTTTCTTGGTTTTGTTTTTGAGGTTGGACAGGTGAAGACGGACCCAGCCAAGATCAAGGCAGTGTTGGACTGGCCAACCCCTGAGACCAGAAAACAGCTCCAGCAGTTTCTTGGGTTTGCCAACTTCTACAGGAGGTTCATAAGAAACTTCAGTGTCATAGCCGCTCCTCTCTCTGCCTTAACGTCCACCAAAAGACCTTTCGTCTGGACCCCTGAAGCTCAGAAGGCCTTCTCCGAGCTAAAGACCCTATTCTCAAGGGCTCCCATCCTCATCCATCCTGATTCCACGGCTCAGTTCATCATGGAAGTGGATGCGTCAGCTACCGGTGTTGGGGCTGTACTCTCCCAGCGGTCCCCAGCAGACAATAAGCTCCACCCATGCGCCTTCTTTTCAAAAAGATTCTCTCCTTCTGAGAGAAATTATGACATTGGGGACAGAGAGCTCCTAGCCATCAAGCTCTCACTGGAAGAGTGGAGGCACTGGCTCGAGGGCTCAGAACTTCCAGTGGTGGTTTGGACTGACCATAAAAATCTGTCCTACCTCAAAAATGCCAAGAGACTGAACTCCCGGCAATCCCGCTGGACCTTGTTCTTCTCTAGATTTAATCTAAACATCACTTATCGTCCTGGCTCCCGTAACATTAAGCCGGATGCCTTGTCCAGACAGTTTGCCTCTGAGGATGTCTCCAAAACCCCTGAGCCGATCCTTCCACCATCCTGTGTGGTTGGGGGGCTTTCCTGGAACTTGGAGAAGGCCATTGAAGCAGCCTCGAAGGCCGATCCCGATCCTGGGGGGGGACCCCCCAACCGCCTTTATGTTCCGGCTAAGACCCGTTCACAGGCCATTCAATGGGCACACTCTTCTCGGTTCTCCTGCCACCCAGGGACAAGCCGTACTATTGGTTTGCTCCGCCGCTATTTCTGGTGGCCTTCTCTCAACAAAGATGTGTCGGAGTTTGTCTCAGCCTGCTCCACATGTGCTCGTGGAAAGAACCTTCACCGCCCTCCAGCTGGTCTCCTGCAACCTCTCTCTGTCCCTAACCGGCCTTGGTCGCATATTGCCCTGGATTTTGTCACTGGCCTTCCTGTCTCCGAAAATAAGACAGTTATACTGACTATCATCGACAGGTTTTCCAAAGCCTGCCACTTAATCCCTCTTAACAAGCTTCCATCTGCTGCTGTTACTGCTCGCCTCTTGTTTTCACATGTATTCAAACTTCACGGCATCCCCTTAGAAATTCTTTCAGACCGGGGTCCTCAATTTGTTTCTCGGGTCTGGAGAGACTTTTGCTCTATCTTGGGAGCCAAACCCCGCCTCAGTTCAGGGTTTCATCCCCAGACCAATGGGCAATGTGAGAGACTGAACCAGGAACTGGAAAACGCACTTCGTTGCGTCTGTTCCAACAACCCCTCCTCCTGGTGTACATATTTACCGTGGGTTGAGTATGCCCATAATTCTCACATTTCTGCTGCCTCTGGGTTGTCCCCTTTTGAAGCCTCTCTTGGCTATCAGCCATCCCTCATCCCCTCATCTTTTCCAGATGCCGTCATCCCCTCTGTGAAGGACCACATGGAGGCTTGTCGCCGGATCTGGGACCAGACCAGGGCAGCCCTGAACCAAACTGCTGCCCTCAACAAGAAGATCGCTGACCGCAAGCGTGTCCCTGCTCCAGTCTATTCCCCTGGACAACAGGTCTGGCTCTCATCAAAGAACTTCCCTCTTAAGGGGTGCTCCCGTAAACTTTCTCCTAGGTTTTTTGGGCCCTTTTCCTGTCCAAGCTGTCATCAGTCCTACCACTGTCCACTGTCTGAAGCTTCCTTCTCACCTTCGGGTCCATCCCGTTTTTCATGTTTCCCAAGTCAAGCCTGTGTCTTTCAGCCCGTTGTGCCCTCCGTCCAGACCCCCTCCACCCGCCCGGATCGTTGACGGCCACCCCGCCTTCACTGTGCGCCGCATTGTGGATGTCCGCCCCCGTGGTCGGGGTTGCCAGTATCTGGTTGATTGGGAGGGTTATGGTCCGGAGCAGCGGTCCTGGGTTCCGCGCTCCTTCATTCTGGATCCCACGCTCATCTCCGACTTTGAGCGCCGTTCGGCGTGTTCTTCTACTCGTCCGCCAGGTGGCGTCCCTTGAGGGGGGGGGTACTGTTGGGCTCACTGGATTGTGTGCTGAGCTGCGTTAGGGTTCTTTCTTACCTTTTCCTCCTTAGACTCCAGTCCTGACAAGCCTCCAGCTGGTTCCAATTGGACGCAATCAGGGAGCAGTATTTAGAGGAGTGGATTCCCTGGGACGGACGCCAGTCGGTTAAAGTTCCACACAGTGGTAACCTACCTGCTAGCTCTCCTAAGACTGAACCAATAGTTTAGACTTAAGCTTACCTCCGTGTCCTCCTTCTCTCTCCTAGAAGCCTTGCTGTTTCTAAGCCGGTCCTCCTCTCAGTCCTCCTGGATCCTCCCCTCGACTGCTCGCCTGCCTGTCCACCCTC
The DNA here is from genome assembly GCF_016077235.1 of Cyprinodon tularosa. Classification (NCBI taxonomy): domain Eukaryota; kingdom Metazoa; phylum Chordata; class Actinopteri; order Cyprinodontiformes; family Cyprinodontidae; genus Cyprinodon; species Cyprinodon tularosa. The sequence goes on along the minus strand of NW_024039448.1, from coordinate 10,632 downwards.
TGGAGCTCCCAAGTCGAAGCCCTCCATCTCCGTCTAAGACTCAATCTCAGTGGGCTCTTCCAACCTCCCCTCCAGCTGCACCGCTCTCCAAGAACTGTAAGAAATCAGCATCTTCTCTAAATAACTCGGATCCTCCTGCCAGCATCTAACTTATATCTCTCTCCGTGCAGTTCCTGAAGAAGCCGCTGTTATCCGAACCATCACGCCAGGCTGAACTTTATTCTGTAAAACTTTTCAATAAACTATCTAACTGTTCCCCTACTCGCATTGTGTCTGCGCCAGAGTCAACTTTTGAATCATGTCAGGGGGTTCTTTTGCCTCTCTATATTTTTTTTTGTTTAAAGTGATTCAACATGAAACAAGATTAATTAAATGATTTTATTGCAAAAAAGGGAATAACTTTCTGATCATCTAGCTTGCATTTTGACAGTCTGTACATCCTTTTGTAAATCTCATAATATTGTAATGTAAAATTAAATGAGAAAAACAAAGAGATTAATATATGCATGTATGAATGTATGTGCGTACGATGGACGGATGGAGAGAAACAAAATAAAAACAACGTGTGGAGGAATAACAGTAGAGGCACTCTATCTAGCAATATACTTTTATTTTTTTTGACAACTCATTTCTAAATCAACTTTTTGTGTCAGACTGTCTCGTTTATATTACCCAGACATCATTCTGACAATTTACTGCACATTTTTTAATATCCTTCTCCTTTTGATAAAATCAGGATTTCTTTATTATCAAAGCTGATGAGAAGATAGTAAAAGTGTTAAAATGGGAAGGAAAAAAAGTAGTCTGCCATGTCTGTTTAGTCTGGTATAATGCCTTGACATTATTTTTGAGTCAGTTACTCACATTACATAAAAGCAGTTTAGAAAAAAATATATTTTGAAGAGAAAAAGAAAATGCATAACAATTCAACAAAGACGAGTGCCCCTCATCTTTCTAGTGAGAAATAAGGAACTGGTATTGATTTTTTGTCATTGGGTAACAAGAAATAAAATCTGATTTTATTATAAAATAGAGTGTTTGGTTTGGATATTTATTGATGGTTCCCATAAGAATGTTAGTGGGAGGAAGGTGTCACGATCATGGCTCTGAGGGCTGGCCTAATTGCTCATTTCATTCACCTGCTGAACTCTGCCCGGTTTCCAATTACTACTCATCTAATCCACCTGCTCCTGCTTCTATACATACAGCTCAGTTCCAGCCATTGGGCCAGATGATTGAGGTTGATACTGATGCTTGTTCTCGGGGGGCGAGAGAGTGAAGAGAGGGTTTTTTATAGTTTCGTAGTGTTTCTGATTTCCAGAGATGGGAAGTAACGAAGTACAAATACTTTTTTACTGTACTCAAGTTTCTGATATTTTTACTTTACTTTACTACTTATTTTTATGGCGACTTTTTACTTCTACTCCGTACATTTAAAAAAATTGGCTCGTTACTTTAGTTTTGAATCATTTCAATGGAGTTACCGTTATTATTTTTCACGTCATCAATACCAAATTCAATCTAATTGGATGGGAATCTACGTTGCATTTGACGCACCACTACAAGATGAATCGACAGATTCGGCGGTATTCATTGGCGGCAAATCATTGCAGCTTGGTGGCGGTGGCGTTAGCATAGTAGCATGGACGACGAGATGATTGAAAATGAACACAACGGAGATCTAGTCCTATTGGCAGACATCCATTTAAAATGTAGGCAACGGCATGAAAAAAGTGGTTTCTACTTTTACTTTTATACTTTAAGTAAATTTACAAGCCTGTACTTTGTTACTTTTACTTGAGTAAAGAAGTTTAATCAGTACTTCCACTTTTACCAGAGTATTTTTTAACACAAGTATCTGTACTTTTACTCAAGTACGAAAAGTGAGTACTTTTGCCATCTCTGCTGATTCCCTGATCATGATCTGTCTCTCATCCTCTGAGCACGTCTGTTCCTGTCTTGGCTCAGTGGAAATAGCTGTTTTTCAGCATTTCATAGTGTTCATGATATCCTGACCTGTTCTGCCTTCTAACCGCTGAGTCTGCCTGTTCTCATCTGAACGTTATGCCTGAGCTCTCTATGGACTCCTGGAACCCTGAATCAGCCTTTTCCCGTCCTCATCAGTATCCCTGATCGAGCTCCGGACTGCTTGACCTCTGAGCCTTCCTGTTCTGATCTGTTTCCCTGATCTGGCTTGGACTCCTGCTTGTCCTCTGGGACTGCAGCATCGGAGACACTCTGGGCGTCACCGGCCGCATTTAGTTGGCAGCCCTCCAGCTGGATCCTACCGCGTTCTATGGAGTTTGACTGAACTGTTAAACCAGGTAAGTGACTCACATGGATAATAATCCTTTGTAGGATTATAAAGGTCACTTACCTGTGTTTTTCTCCAACCAGAGTTTCCAGTGATGGGTGGTGCCCGGCTGCAGCCACTGGGGAACCACAGCCAGCTTCTGTTATCGGTGTTTTAATAAAACACTTGGAATTATCCCACTGTCTGTCTCGCCTTGAATACTGGGTCCTTCTGTCCTGTACTCTGACAGGAGCAGCTACATAGATATTTTTTGGAGAGGTGGCCTAGTGGTTAGGGCATTGCACTTGAAATCCTGAGGTTTTGAGAGCCCCACACCAACGGACCGCAACTCTGGGTCCCTGAGCAAAGACCCTTAACCCGACACTGCCCCCCGGTACCGCACAATGGCAGCCCAGTGCCCCCCAAAGGGGATGGGTTAAATGCATAGAGTTCAATTCATTGCTCTGTACTTGTGACAGTGTAATGACAGTAAAACACTGGACAAAAAAAGGAAAAATAAAATAGAAACTTTAAGCCAGACCTTTATTCAAAGGTGGACCCGATGTCCCTATTTGTGCGGGACATTGCCGCATTTTTCACTTCTGTTCTGCTGTCCCACAAATGGAAACACTATCAATAAGTTCACTTGGTTAAAAAATAGTTATTTGCAGGCGATTTCATCGATACAAAGAAAGCAGGGCTGCTGTCATTTTCACAGGGCTCTGACATTTCCCCATGTCTTTTTATAATGTAATCTAAGTTTATAGAAAAAACACAGCCACAACAGACTGTGGATCAGTTTTTAATTGTTTGAGGCTAGTGAAAAACGATTCTCAGAAATTTCTTCGACGCTATTTTTCTATTTAATATGATGAAGTCCAATTGAGGTAACACTGTAAAAGTGAATCACAACAGAAACGCACAGCTGGAAGAGCCGCTTAGGTCCCACATTGTCCTTTAAAAGCATCCTTGTTCCTCTTTTGTTTTTTTCTATCTGGTCAACCTAAAAGTTCATGGCTGCTGGCCTCCTCCAGAGGAAAAACCTTCCTCTCTTCCCTTCACTTCCTTTTTCTCTGATAAACGCGATAAAAAGAGATCCTCCACCTCAAGCGACTGCTTTACCGGCAAAACTATCATCGCTGGGATTGCTCTGCTTACCATGTTTTTACTGCTGTAGGTGCCAGGGTACCACTGTGAATAACAGCACATTTCATGCACAGCCGCCACCGACTCCCTGCAAGTTCCTTGGTTCTCTGGGCTATGCCTCCTGATCAGATTTCAAATATGAAATGGAGCTTAAAGCTGTGGAAGGACACGAGATCTACTTTGATTATAAACTTAGGACATTTTGATTTGGACACATTTGCCCACTTTTTGCAACCATACTCTAAATTTTCAATTTGTGCAGACATTTCCTTTGCCCCACTCACTTTTGTTATGAACCTGGATTTTTACTTAGATTCAGATCTGGGTTCTTCTTTCCAGAACATTAATCTTCTTCTGCTAAAGCCACTCTCCTGCTGATGTTGATTTATACATTTGGTTTCTCTCTAATGCAAAACAATAAAGCTCTTTTTTCCTTTTAGAACAGAGAGAGAGGATAATGTTGTGGGATTTTAGATGTGTACCCAAGGAGACTATTATCATTTTAAGAGCCGTTTAAACAAACTATTACTTCAAGAGTTTCCAGACTTATGCAACAAGAAAATTTGGGCTTTTTAGATTTTATTAGGAACTCAGTATAAAAAAAAAACAGAGATAACTTTAAAGGTTTCTAAACTTTTGAGAACCTCTGAATGCCTCCATCCATCCATCCATCCATCCATCCATCCATCCATCCATCCATCCATCCATCCATCCATCCATCCATCCATCCATCCATCCATCCATCCATCCATCCATCCATCAAATTTTCTCTTTTTATCTCCACAAAGGAACATCATTTCATAATGGGGAGAGGTGTTCTAGGTGTCTCTTAATCAGCAAATTGAATAAATTAATGACGAATAAAAGGTGAACTTCATTTTGTTAGGAATCTATTACTATTTCTTTAATCCTCAGCATAGCCCTTTGATTTCTTAAAACAGGAGTTGAAATGTTGACCTTCTTCAAAGGGTAACTTTCTCCCCTTTGGAACCAAAAAAAGCACCTACTTAAATACAAGAGTAGACTTGTTTAGAAATTTTGCATAGATTATTTGTGGTTTCCAGAGGATCGTTTCTTCACTTTTTGACCTTTTTTTCATGAGCCTGAACCACAGTTCTGTTCTTAATGGACACAAATTATCGTGAAAAAAAAACTTAAAAATTGCACTTAAATTTGCATAATAATGTTCCCCAGTGGTTAGACCCTTCCCATTGTTAGCCCTTGATTTAATTTCTTTCTTTTCTTACTCAGACTAATGAATCTTTTTCTATTTGTGCAGCTATGGAAGTCCAAGTTAAATGCCCTTCCACTCAAGCATCCCTACCTTTTTCTGTGGATGCACTAAAAAATGTAGCTAGGTAAACTATTTCAGGATATTAAGATGTCCCCTTTTAAGTTGTGTCCAGATTCCACAAACCAAACATATTTTTTTTATTTCTTTGCTAATTTTAAGCAAAGCACTACTTCCATGTGTTTGATTATTGTAGTCTGGGCGTCCTTTGTTTATAAGTGAAGGTTTGGAGGCTCTTGAAATCTCTCACAAATTTGAACATGTGCACATAATTATTCACAATAGTGTCTGGCATGGAAATACAATAAATAATAATAGATGTAATTCCTTTCAAATAGAATGTAAAGGAATTACGGGAGCAACGAACAACATCTAGCTGGGTTGATCTCTAAAATGTATAGCTCTATTTAATTGGTTAAACTTATTTTATTATCATTTATATATATTTTATTCCTAAAAGTAAAGAAAATATGTATGCATATATATCATAGACAGGTTTCAGATATTACAGGCCAACAATGGAACCAAACAACCTGCTCGTCGGTTTCAATTTGCATGTTTCCAAGCAATACCAGGCCTTGTCTATACCTAGACTCAAACTCACTGCGGATCCAGACATTTGAATTGAGAAAGCTTCCTGGAAGGGAAGCGAAACGTCTTCAAACCTTGGAAATAAAGTCCAGTGGATTGTTTTTAACTTTTACGGAATGACTATGACCTGGATGACTGAGAATCTTCAATGGCATATATTTACAATACATTAAGTTTGATTTTTGAAACACATATGTAAAAAATAGCAAGTTTTAATTTTGTTTTTATATTTGTATCACTTCATATATGCAATTTGCCAGCTTTTTAGACGATAAACTAAAACACATTTAGCCCATCAAACTGACATTTTTAGTGGTTAAGACGCTCAATAACTGTGTAGGCAGACCCACTGAGTGACCCTAAATATCATTAAAGGTACATGTACAGGAATTTATTGACATAAATTGGTCTATATAATCACCTATGAACTGAAAGTCTCAATCTTACTGTTTGCTTTGCCTTAGAAATTGCTATTTATATTTAAATAGAAGTGAGTTTGCATTTGTGGATGCAGACATCGTTTGCACTATGGCAGCGCTAATTACTGTAGAGATCGCCATTACGCTTGAATGGGACTATGGCAACTTAGGCCTATACACAATCCTACAAAGACAAATAAAACACTATTTATAAAATTGTCAAAATTAGAGTTACGCAGGCCACAACCACAGTGGGACAAATCACCTTGACAACAGAGGAAAGGAGAGGCAGTGTTCCTGAGCCCAGAACAGGAGCAACAGGGAATCAATGTGAGAACAGCGGCTGAGACACCTCCAGAACCGGGACGAGCTGACGTCAGTTCTTTCTTTTCTTCTTCTTTCAAGAAGTTTAATGGTGTTTGACAAATAACTTGAAAGTGCATTACTGCCACCTACTAGTATAGATTGTGGAACAAAATGACAATATACTAACAAATAAATGTATCTACTTTACTTTATATTCATTATATAACAAGCCATGTATCTTTATCTAATATAATTAGTATTTATTATTTATAATATCTTACATTTTTATGTTCCAGATGCTCCTGGTCTTCCCTCCATCTCCAACAGTGTAACAATGTTTTCCCAACTAACTTCTTTGAATCTCTCGTTCTTTCAATAAATGCCTTTTAAGCAATCACTGTCTATCTCCCTTGAATATTAGGGCCTAAGTTCTGAGCTCATTACAATATTGTTGCAAGCAAAGAAACCAAAAATGGAGCATTAAAACCTTCTAAAGGTTTTTGAGAGTAACTTTGCTGTTTTCCTAAATGTTATTTTTTCAAAGAATTTCTTTCCCAGAGATTGAGTTTTTTAGATTTTTTTTTTCTAGAGCAATTTGAACAGATAGTAAGAAAGTAAAATCTGAAAAAAAGAAAGCAAATTGAAAAAAAAATCTTACTTTCAAAAACCTTTTCTTTTATTAACCAATCCACTTTTTTCATATAGCACATTTAACAACAAAATTTTTTACCAATGTACTGTATAGGGGTGTAAATAATAATCGTTTTGTATCGATGCATCGATCCAAAAGCCGACGATCCGATGCATCGACACGTCCGCAAGATAATCGATTCATGTTTTTTTTTTTCCTCCGGTCTATTTTTATCCATTTGTTCCTGGACGTAATTCTCCCTCCCGTGCTGCGGTGGCGCTAAACCTATTTTGCCCTCCTACCTCGTTTCCTGGTTATACTCTTACAGCAGTGTGTTGCAGTGAGCTTGATGCAGACATTTTTAAATTATGCTCAATATTGAAGCGTGGTCTGAGCTACACGCTGTGGGTCTAGATACGGCCGAGACGGCGAGGAAGTGGGGGCGAGTTTAGTGCGACGACGGAGGGACATGAGGGCCAAAAAGAGCAGAGATCCAGCTGGAAAAAGGGTCCCAGCGTTCTCGCACATCTCGCTCTTCTAGCGGGTCAAACTTCACGAGTTGTTTTCCGCAATTTCGGTTATAAAAACAAAACAAGCTGGCCTCCTGTCTGCGGTCAGCTACAATCTGGGAGAGGAGCAGCGGAGCGTCTCTCAAGGGGGGGGGGACGTCGACACTCTGGAGCCGAGGTATTGCATTGAACTCATTGCACTGATTATGTACAGTATTTTTGCTGTATTTTTTGATGCAACTTTTCTACTTCTGTTATTTGCTGTTGTTTCTAAAAAAAAAATGCATGACGATATTACAGCTTTCATTGATTTATTTCAAACTTGAAACTTTGTTTAGCCTGTAAGGTGTAAAAAAAAGAATAATAATAAAAATAAAAATTAACAGATTAATCGATTAATTGAATAGAATCGAATCGAATTGTGGTGTATTCTTGAGTATCGAAAATAATCGAATCGTTGGGTCAAGAAATCGATACTGAATCGAATTGCCATGATGGATGTGATTTACACCCCTAGTACTGTACATAAAAACAGAAAAGAGGTAAGATGCTACTGACTTTGTCCCTTCAGGAATAGTTTAACAAATGTCAAAGCATAGATAAAAACTGGGGCAAGTCTGTCAGTTTGAACCAACAAATATTATTATGTGGAATTACTATCAACAAAACCCTGGAGAATAGGAACACTGGTTAGATGAGAACGATTCTGTGGATTTAATAGAAACACTGCATTGTATATTCTTGATTTCTGATTAGACCAGTTGTAAAATGACTTTCTATTTCACATTATCAAAGGGCAAACCCCCTAAAAATCCAGATAAGAGCAAGAAAATTTCCTTGAATATCCATATTACTTCCTTCTGCTTTCCACAGAGATTATTTCCCTCTACCGAAGTTCCACAGCAGAAAGCAGGGAGGCATCCCTAAAGCACATGTCTGCAAACATGGCAGTCGACTTAAAAAGTAATTTATTCAGCTGACGGTAGCTGAGGAAGATTGATGTTCATATTTCATCCATCAATGGTTTTCATAATTCACTAGCCTGGTGGATGGTTGCTGGTCAGAGCTTGTCAAGCAAGCCACGGCAAGTACATTCCCAATTCAGGCGGCTTACTGATAATCAAATCTAGCTTGTGAGAAGAGCGAGTCTGAGTACAGCAGAGGGAAAATGCACAAATGCCAACTATGCAGTCGCTGTTTGACAGACAGGATGAGAGATCTACATTGGCAAAACTTTAATGCAGGACTGTCATCCAAGCAACAATGACAAAATTGGTCAGATGATTTACTAATGAAGACGTGAAAGCTTTTCATTCTTTTATGCTTTTTTTCAACTATACACTATATTAATTACCGGGCTAATACTGTAACCCAAAGGTCCTTAGAAGTTTTAATTTAAGTGTACTACTGGAAAGAATTCAAAACCTATACTTTAGTTAGTCCAATGTAACAACAAATGTGTAAAAAATCAGAAGATTCCACAATTTCATTATTTTTAGATACAAGCCGTCAAGGGAGTGCATTACATACACTGGGTAAATGTAGGTTAGGGGACGGCAACCCGGAGCTTTCCGGAGCTGCATGCAGCTCTTTGGCGCCCCCCTTGCGGCTTCCTGGAACTTTTTCAAAAATGCAAAAAAATCGATTTTTTTTTTTTCTATTTTAATATGATGTGCAGGAAGTCAAACAATATACAATATGTTTTCCAATGCTTTTAAAATGTGTATAACAAATACATTCAAACAATAAATGTAAACATTTCTTTCAATGAAAATTTGCCTCATAGCCATAGAGATCAGTGGTCATAGCCTGCAACACTACTGCTGCTAGTTTTGTTGCAAGCATGGAAAACCACTCACAGATCCAACAGGAAGCGCTCTAATGCAGGGATGTGAACTTTCTTCTTTCTTTTTTTTTCCAAACCCTCAAAATAAAAATAACACCAAGGTGACGGAGGATGTGAGATTTCAGGGTTAGAGAGCTCTGCTCTGATGGATGTCAGTTCCTGCTTGGTTCCCCATGACTCAATCAGCTTCTCTCAACAGAAACACCTCCACCATAGAAATATTATTTTATCGTGTTTCTATAATTTCATCAATGCAACAAAATCTAAACCGCGCAGTAAAGGGCAGTGAAGCAGTGTACTGTGAATTCCACACAGTGAAAGCGTTCACTGCTCCTTCCTTACCTCAAGAGTCTGTGTTGCCACACGAGGCTTATATAAGACTTTTAAATTTTTGCAGCACCAGACAGATTTGTCTTTTGTTTCTTTTGGTCCAATATGGCTCATGAACACTTTGGTTTGCCGACCCCTGGTTTAGGTATGGAGATGTTACTGGGTCAAATTTCAGAAAACAAAGGAATAGGAAGTTCATGAGCCAGTCAGTTAAAGTTGAATATAAGAACGTATTTTTTATATATTCTAATCAATTCTAGAGGAGTGGCAGCCTAGTGGTTAGGGCATAGAGCTTGGAATCATGAGGTTCTTAAATCACTCCCACAGACTGCCACTCTGGATCTCTGAGCAAGATCCTTAACCCCTGGGTGCCCCACGATGGCAGCCCACTGCTCCCCAAGGGGATGGGTTAAATGAAGAGGTAAATTTCTCCAATTCAATAAATCAGTAAAGTTACATTTTTATTATTTGGTCAAAAGTTCGTAGAGCCACCAGGTAAATAGACTAGCCCTAACAGTAAGACGATTCTGCCTTTTCAGTATTCAATCAGGGCAATACAACGGAAGTTTATCTATATAGCACATTTCAGTAAATAGACAGTTTGAGTTTAGCTAGACAGAAAAAGTGCTGTACATTAGAGTCCTGCACGGGTCAAGTTTTACCAACCCGCACCCACCCGAACCCGTTAGGATGACTACCGAACCCGACCCGTCACCCGCGGATATCTTTAATTCAAATCCAAACCCGACCCGACCCGTTGATATTTAACCCGCGACCCGACCCGTTAACACATCAAGTAATAGGCTATAGTGCGCTGCGCTGCAGAACAGCACTATTAACACTGCAGCAGACGTGTATGCACTGACTGTGGCCTTTTTGGAGGGAAGCCCACACTGCCGGCAGGGCTATAATCTACAACAAGGGTGACCCCAGTGCCTGATTAATAGAACATTTCTGATGTCCATAACAACACACACGCATAAAAAAAAATCACCAACTACCCGCTGTTAAAGAAAAATGATTATTTTTTAGACTTTATTACAGTTAATCTTATGGCATGTGTAAACACTCTGACTTGAACATATTTCTTAATTTTGAACAAGGCTGTGTTAATGATTTAAAACTACTAATGGGTAAGTATTCAAAGCACAGGAGGCCTTAAAATGAGTATCTCCTGGGGGGTGAATAACAGTTAAGCCTGCAGGAGAGATTTCTGCTCTGTTTACAGAAGGTCAAAAGTCTTCCAGAATAAACCACCAGGGATGGTGAG